>NC_091985.1:102932672-103289483 GCF_044704955.1 Pristiophorus japonicus | reverse complement strand
TCTGAACATCTGTCTGTGCACACTGCACAAACCACCACTCCCCCACCAAACATCTGCAGCTACTCACACTCACATCCTTATCTCACGCCTTGCCTACATTCACAGCTATTCAACCACGGCAGGCATATCACCACATACATAGCGACCACCGGGAGAGTCATCGCAAGAATCCTCCTCAATCGCCTTCTCCCTGTGGCTGAAGAGCTCCTCCCAGAGTCACAATGTGGATTCCGCCCACTAAGGGGCATAATGGACATGATCTTCACCGCACATCAAATACAAGAGAAATGCAGGGAACAGCACCAACCCTTGTGCATGGTCTTTGACCTCAAAAAAGCCTTCAACACTGTCAACTGTGAGGGATTATGGAGTGTCCTCCTCGGATTCGGCTGCCCTCAAAAGTTGGTCACCATCCTCCGCCTGCTCCACGATGACATGCAAGCCGTGATCCTGACCAACGGATTCATCACAGACCCAATCCACATCCGGACCGGGATCAAGCAAGGTTGTGTCATCGCACCAACGCTCTTCTTGATCTTCCTTGCAGCAATGCTCCATCTCACCCTCGGCAAGCTCCCCGCTGGAGTGGAGCTAAATTACAGGACAAACAGGAATCTGTTCAACCTCTGCCGCCTCCAGGCCAGATCCAAGGTCGTCCCATCCTCCGTCATCAAATGACAGTATGCAGACGATGCTTGCGTCTGCGCACACTCGGAGGCCGAACTCCAAGCCATCGTCAACACCCTCACCGAGGTGTATGAGAGCATGGGCCTTACACTAAACATCCGTAAGACAAAAGTCCTCTACCAACCCACCACACAGCACTGCCCCCCTGTTATCAAAATCCACGACGAGGCCTTGGACAATGGGGACCATTTTCCATACATCAGGAGCCTACTGTCAACAAGGGCAGACATCGACGACGAGTTCCAACACTGCCTTCAGTGTGCCAGCACAGCCTTCGGTCACCTGAGGAAGAGAATGTTTGAAGACCTGGACCTCAAACCCGGCACCAGGCTCATGGTCTACAGAACAGTAGTGATACCCGCCCTCCTATATGGCTCAGAGACATGGACTATGTACAGCACGCACCTCAAAACACTGGAGAAGTACCACCACCATTGTCTCTGCAAGATCCTGCAAATCCATTGGCAGGAGAGATGCACCAATGTCAGTGTTCTCGCTCAGGCCAACATCCCCAGCGTCGAAGCACTGACCACGCTCGATCAGCTCCAGTGGATGGGCCACATTGTCCACATGCCTGACACTTGACTCGCAAAACAAGCGCTCTCCTCGGAACTCCTACATGGCAAGCGAGCCCCAGGTGGGCAGAGGAAACACTTCAAGGGCACCCTCAAAGCCTCCTTGAAAAAGTAAACATCCCCATCAACATCTGGGAATCCCTGGCCCAAGACCACCCAAAGAGGAAGAAAAGCATCCGGGAAGGCGCTGAACAGCTCGAGTCTCTTCGCCGAGAGCAGCAACCCAGGAACCCCAACCTCCCGTTCCTCCAACCACCGTCTGCCCCACCTGTGGCAGAGACTGTAGGTCCCACATTGGACTCTTCAGTCACCTGAAAACTCATCTTTAGTGTGGAAGCAAGTCATCCTCGACTCCGAGGGACTGCCTAAGAAGGAAGAGATACATAGCTGGACTCTTATTCACTTTCTTTTGCAGGCCAAAATGACACATAACAGGAAGGAGTAGCAGCGGACTGGAGTGGGGGAGAACTTCAACTGCGCGAGCTCACTGAACTTAAGGAGCGACTGCTGCGTACTCATTGACCCCCAGGTGGTGGGCGCGTGGCCAGCGGAGATGTTTACCCCCAACAGTGGTACCTTTATCCCCTCTCCATTTCTCATCCCACTTCTCCGTCAAACTAGAAGGTTTTGTCACTTTTCAGCTCCTGATACTGTCTGCCTTCCTTGCTCCATTCCTGCCCCCCTGCCCTCACATTCACGCAAGTCTTGTGCCATTTATGCTTTCAGATAATCAGCCAGAAGATGTGCAGCCTGTACCTGAGCTCCCCTAGCACAGCTAGGAGGAAGAGGAGGAGTTGAAAGAGGAGCCAAGCACTGTATCATTGCAAGTTATTATTTAAATGGAGAAAGATTGCAAAGTGCTGCAGTACAGCGGGACCTGGGGGTACTTGTGCATGAAACACAAAAGGTTAGTATGCAGGTACAGCAAGTGATCAGGAAAGCAAATGGAATGTTGGCCTTTATTGCAAGGGGAATAGAGTATAAAAGTAAGGAAGTCCGGCTACAACTGTACAGGATATTGTTGAGGCCACACCTGGAATACTGCGTGCAGTTTTGGTTTCCATATTTACGAAAGGATATACTTGCTTTGGAGGCAGTTCAGAGAAGGTTCACTAGGTTGATTCTGGAGATGAGGGGGTTGACTTAAGAGGAAAGGTTGAGTGGTTTGGCCCTCTATTCATTGGAATTCAGAAGAATGAGAGGTGATCTTACAGAAATGTATAAGATTATGAGGGGGCTTGACAAGGTGGATACAGAGAGGATGTTTCCCCTGACAGGGGAGACTAGAACTAGAGGGCATAATCTTAGAATAAGGGTCCGCCCATTTAAAACTGAGATGAGGAGAAATTTCTTCTCTCAGAGGGTTGTGGATCTGTGGAATTCGTTGCCTCAGAGAGCTGTGGAAGCTGGGACATTGAATAAATCTAAGACAGAAATAGACAGTTTCTTAAACAATAAGAGAATAAGGGGTTATGGAGAGCGGGCAGGGAAGTGGAGCTGAGTCCATGATCGGATCAGCCATAATCGTATTACATGGTGGAGCAGGCTCGAGGGGCCGTATGGCTCCTGCTCCTATTTCTTATGTTCTTATGTTCTTATCTCACCCGCAGGCACCAGCACAGAGACTGGCATTACGTGTTCGTTAGAGGTTAGGTTAGTAGAGGGGTCTGCACTGGGTGATGCACCGGAGACAAGCAGACTACAGCAAGGCCAAGAGGAAAGGGAACCTCGGGAGCCATCTCCTCAGATGATGCGTTCACGCGCGAGTTCTGCTGCACAGGACTCAGATGAGGAGCTTGATGGGGAAGCTTTCACACAAAAGGTGGTGGACATACACTCTGACATGATAGGTGCCTGAGAGCCTCTCAGCAGTGGTAAGGAGCATGGAGGAGTTCACCTCCTGCATTGCACTGAGCCCTGCACACACCATGGAGCCCAGCTTTGCCAGTGTGCAGACGATGGTGGACTCCCAGAGAGACCGTGTGGATCCAGAACTCATGATGCTTGTCATCGGCGATGTGGCAGCTTTCATTGCAGCAACGCATTATCTTGGTGCTGTAATGCAGACAATGGTTGGCAGCAGGGAAGCTCATACGGTTCTCAAGTAGTTTCAGCCTGATGTCACGCATGGTCTGACTGCTGTTCATCATAGGCAGTCCCTCGAGATCGAGGAAGACTTGCTTCCACTCTAAAAATGAGTTCTTCAGTCCAATACGGGAATTACAGTCCTTGTCTGTCCCACCTGTGACAGTCGTTGAGGGAAAGGGTAGGTGGGACTGGTTTACCGCACGCTCCTTCCACTGCCTGCGCTTGCTTTCTTTATCCTCTCGGCGATGAGACTCGAGGTGCACAGCGTCCTCCCAGATGCACTTCCTCCACTTAGAACAGTCTTTGGCCAGGGATTCCCAGGTGTTGGTGGGGATGTTGCATTTTATCAAGGAGACTTTGAGGGTGTCCTTGAAACGTTTCCTCTGCCCACCTGGTGCTCGCTTGCCATGTAGGAGTTCCAAGTAGAGTGCTTGCTTTGGGAGTCTTGTGTCAGTCATGCGAACAATGTGGCCCACCCAGTGGAGCTGGTCGAGTGTGGTTAGTACTTCGATGCTGGGAATGTTGGCCTGGTCGAGGATGCATCTGTCCTCCCAGGGGATTTGCAGGATCTTGCAGAGACATCGTTGGTGGTATTTCTCCAGTGATTGGAGGTGTCTACTGTATATGGTCCACGTCTCTGAGCCATACAGGAGGGCGGGTATCACTACAGCCCTGTAGACCATGAGCTTGGTGGCAGGTTTGAGGGCCTGGTCTTCGAACACTCTTTTCCTCAGGCAGCCGAAGGCTGCGCTGGCGCACTGGAGGCGGTGTTGAATCTCGTCGTCGATGTCTGCCCTTGATAATAGGGTCCCAAGGTATGGAAAGTGGTCTACATTGTCAGGGCCACGCTGTGGATCTTGATAACTGGGGGGGGGGGGGTAGTGCTGTATGGTGGGGTCAGGCTGGTGGAGGACCTTTGTCTTACGGATGTTTAGTGTAAGGCCCAGGCTTTTGTATGCCTCAGTGAAGATGTTGTCTATGACTTGGAGTTCAGTCTCTGAATGTGCACAGACACAAGCGTCGTCCGTGTACTGTAGCTCGACAGCAGAGGTTGCAACGATGTTGGATCAGGCCTGGAGACGACGAAGGTTAAACAGGTTCCCACTGGTTCTGCAGTTTAGTTCCACTCCAGCGGGGAGCTTGTTGAGCGTGAGATGGAGCATTGCAGCGAGGAAGATTGAGAAGAGTATTGGCACGATGACGCAGCCCTGCTTGACCCCAGACCGGACGTGGATTGGGTCTGTAGTGGATCTGTTGGTCAGGATCACGGCTTGGTGCCGTAATGCAGCCAATGGTTGGCAGCAGGGAAGCTCAGACTGCTTTCATGCAGTCTCAGCCTGATGTCACGCATGGTCTGACTGCTGTTATGCAGTCAATGACTGCTGGCATCGAGTCTCGAACTGATCTCATGCAATCTCAGTTGGGTGTCACGCGTGCTCTGACTGCTGCCATCACCACTGGGTCCACCACAGTCCAACGGGGATCTCACGGTGTCACAGTAGGCTACCAATCTGTGCTGCAGCAGCTGGTGGGGATGCTGAGGTGCTGCCCCCGGGGAGTGGCAGTGGGTCAGTGGAGCAGTAACCTGCTGTCCTCCCTCACGATGACAGCATTCCTGATTCCACCAATGCTATTCCACCATTGCACTTGTCACTGCCCGTCACCTAACCTGAGGCTGTGCATTCTACAGCCGGGCCTTCCAGGCACAGTGCTGGTCAAGGGCATCCTGTAAGACTATCTGTCGTCTCTGGCCCTGACACACAGCAGCCTTCCACCAGCCATTGGGGAGACACTACGGAGGAGCACTAGAATAGTTAAAGCAAATAAGGAAATGCACAAGGGTCATTCTTAAATGCACCATGATACAGTTAATTGTTACTACATACATTTTTATTGGAATGTTTCATCTTTGCTGTTGTCTCCCATTTCAGTTTTGGGGCTTTGGTATGGAAGGGTAAATTGATGTGGTAATGGGGATGTCCAGAGGTACCGGGAATTAGGATGGAATTGACTGGAACCGAAGTCTGATGAGACGGTCACCGACCACTCTAGCAGAATTGCAATTGAATGGCTGCCTCCTCCGTCACTGGTGTTGCTGCTCCTTCTCCCCCTCCTCCTGAGGTGGTGGAGTTATGTCTCGTGGCAACGCTGTGCCCTCATGATGCTGAAATTGTGCAGCATGCAGCAGAAGACGACGAATAAGGACACAGCCGAGTACTAGAGGACTCTTCCCAAGCGGTCAAGGCAGTGGGAATGTTGCTTGAGCACTCCGATGGTCTGCTCAATGATGTTCCTGGTGGAAGCACGGCTCTCATTGTATGAGTGCTGGGCTGGAGTGTTGGGGTTGCGGAGAGGAGTCATGAGCCAGGTGAGCTCTTGTCTCCCAGCAGCCAGCCGCGAGCTTGATGTGGTGGCTGGAAAAGAGCTGGCATACCGGTCTGGCGCAGGATGAAGGCATCGTGGCTGCTGCCAGGATAGAGGGCATTGACGTGTGTGATCGCACACTAACTGCACATTCAGCAAGTGGCAGCCTTTGCGGTTACAGAATATCTCAGGATTGTGATGCGGTGCCCGCAAAGCAACATGGGTGCAGTCAATGGTGCTGTGCATCATGGGGAAGCCCACTATCCTGGCAAAGCCACATGCATGCTCCAGCTTCTTCTCTCTGGTCATGGGGAAAGAAATGTAGTCACTTCTCCTACTGTATAGAGCATCTGTCACCTCGCGGATGGAGCGATGGACGGCAGACTGGGTGATGTTGGATGTTGTGTATGCATGCCTGTTTACTGCGTGATGTCTGTAACACTGTTGTGCCACATTGAATGTACCCTTATAGTGCACACACCTTACCGGTACACCAGAGGGTGCTGCTGCTGGAGACCTAGGGGTTGCCTGCTCACGGCAGGTAGCCCAGTATAAAAGGGAACTCACAGCTTGTTGTCATCACTCAGCAGCTGCAAATAAAGGACTACAGGTCTACACAATTTAAGTATCATACTCTGCCTCGTGGAGTCATTACTAAAGGTGCCTACATACACCACAACTGGCGACAGGAATACGAGGTCACGAACTACATGCTCAACATGTCTAACCACAGCAACCTTCAGCAATTTACAGAGGGGGAAGATTGGGATGCTTTTGTGGAAAAATTGGAACATTTCTTTGTAGCAAACGACCTGGACGGGGACACACCGGCTACACTACTGAACAAACGCAGGGCCATCCTGCTTAGCAGTTGTGGGCCCACCATCTACAGTCTCGTCAGGAACTTACTAGCCCCGAAGAAGACAACCACCAAGAGCTATGAGCAACTTGTAACAATCATACAGCAACAACTAAAACCGAAAGAAAGCATCCTCACAGCCAGGCACAGGTTCTCCACTTACTGGCGACCTGAAGGCCAAGAAATTGCCAAGTATGCTGCACACTTCAGAAGACTAGCTGCACCGTGTAAGTTTGGCGACCACCTTAATGAAGCACTAAGGGACATATTTGCCATCGAAATCGGCCACGAAGGCCTCCTACACAAATTGCTCTCGGTTGACATCACGGTCACCCTGCAGAAAGCAAACCAAGTGAGCCAGGCCTACATGGTTTCGACCAGCGACTCTAGGCGAATACTGACCCAGGACTCTAAACCGGCGAGCGCAGTGCACCGCATGGATACTTCTAAAGGCAGAAATGCTGCCCCGCGTCCCGCAACCCTGAGTCCGTCACATGGGGCAAACCGGATGGCTCCGTGCTGGCGCTGTGGAGAAAACCACAGGGCCCACCAGTGCCACTACAAAGACTATGCATGCAAAGGCTGCAAAGAGAAAGGGCACCTTCAGAGAATGTGCAGAAAATGCTTTACTCACCGTGTCTTTGATGAGCTAGCTGATCAACCGGGCTCTGAGACAGATGAAGAGGAAGTTGCTCAAACCCTGGAAGTAGAGTATGGAATCCATACCTGCTCCAACGTAAGTTCTCCGTGGACGACGGGGTTCCAGTTTCCATGGAAATCAACACAGGGGCGAGTCAGTCTGTGATGAGCCAAATGACCTTTGAAAAAATTTGGATGAATCCTGCCACTCAACCAAAACTGTCTCCAGTCCAGGCAAAGCTGCTCACCGAAACCAAAGGTAAAATCCAAATCGTTGCCAGCGTAGATGTCCAGATCGCCCAGGGCGGCGTGTTGAACAAACTCCCCCTGTGGATTATAGCCGGCGACGGTCCCACGTTGCTGGGCAGGAATTGGATGAACCGGGTCCACATCAGGCGAAGTGGCCCTGTGGAAGAAAAAACCACCACAGCCCTCCTGCAGGAAAGCCAGGAAATGGCTGCAACACCAGCAGCACAAGGAGAAACACGTAATCAAAATGGCCGCTGCCTTGCCACCAGTGAGCATAGAGGAGCATCACATGACACAGAGCGGCCAATCGGATTTGAAGGCTCCCTTAAAGGAGACCGGTAACCAAATAAATTTAAAGGGGAAGTTACAACTATTTGAGTACACGGACTTTAAAGCTAAAGATGCGATTAAAGGGTGCAAGTATGAAAATGTATGCAATGTAACAATGAATTGTGATGCTGGTTTAACTAATGTGACTAATGATATGAATGCAGGTGTCAGTAAGGTTAAGAACAAGTTTATTATGCTTAACAGTAATGATAGAGATTATAAAATGCCTAATGTGACCATGTCTGTTGAAACCAGGACACCCAAAAGTGATGCAAATGCTAGAATGTATAATGCAGGCTCGACTATGTGTGTGATCAGAGCCAAGGTGTCATGTATACCGGTAGGACACTGCCAAAGGACATTGGGTCCTACAGGGACCATGCTGATGCCAATGGAATCCCCCTGTGGGAGACCCCCAGGTCCAGCAGCCTACCTGACCATGTAGCCTGGACCTTTGGAACGAATGTGATGCCCCTTGCAGGACACACACACAGCCAGTGGGAGCAGACCCACTACAGGGACAGTGGTCAATCGTCAGCCCAGCTACCACCAATGGCAACCTGCACCAGACCAGCCTCACAGCCCTGGCCAGCAGGGCCAACACCAGGAGCATGAGACCAATACCCTCCAGCTTCTCTGGCAAACCCTGGGATGACCTGATCCTCATTCCAATTGGTGGACAAGGAGCCCATCCAATCTTGTGGCCTTGCCTACCACCCCACAACTACCCACATCACAGTGTATACACACTGCTGCCGTGGCTATCTCCCCGAGGGATCCCACAACAGTGACACCCACTTGGTTTGTGTGTGAAGGAGGGGAAATATACGAGGCCAGCCTCAAACACAGGGGTCACACCTGGCAACCACACAACCCTCACCACAACCTCCCATAGCCCACCACTGTTCACCTCCCCTGGACATGACAACTAGGATATGAAAAATGCTCAAGGGGGAGTATTGTTGTGTATGCATGTCTACAACAGTGTTATGCCACATTGAATGTACCCTTATACTGCACACACTTTACCGGTACACCAGAGGGTGCTGCTGCTGGAGACCAAGGGGTTGTCTGCACACGGCAGGTAACCCAGTATAAAAGGGAACTCGCATCTTATTGTCGTCACTCAGGAGCTGCAAATAAAGGACGACAGGTCTGCACAGTTTAAGTATCATACCCTGCCTCGTGGAGTCATTACTAAAGGTGCCTACATATACCACATTAGAGATGCTTCCTGTTGCACACTGGAACGACCCACTGGCATAGAAACTGAGCACGATGATGATCTTGACTGCCACTGAGGGAGTCATGCTCACCCTGATCTGAGGCTCAGCGTCTGGTTGCAACAGATGACAGAGCTCTGTGACGAAGTCCTTGCTGAAGCACAGCCTTCGAACACACTGTTCCTCAGTGAAATTGATGGAGAAGAATTGCTACTGGAAGACCTAGGAGGGTAAGGTCTCCTGTTGTCATTCCTGTTGGGCCTTCTCCCTCTGGCCACATGTTGTTGCCTTTCTCCTTGAATTTCTCCCTGTCTTTCTCCCTGTCATTCTCTTTGCCTTGATCCTTGCTTTTGCAGTCTTTTCCTCTATTATTAACCCAAGGTTCATATCAAAATAATGGGGAACCCAAGGGCTAATAAGACTGAAGAACTTTAAGTAATTAATATCAGTAGAGAAAAAGTACTTCAGAAATAAAGCCGCGATTTTGCTGACCTCGGCAGGTCCGTGGCTGGCAACGTCAGTGGCGGGTCCCGACCCCGCTGCTGTCTCCATCTCGGCCTCTGAAATTAATTTCCCGAGATTGGACTTGTTAGCCCGCCCAGTATGTTTGCCGGCCAATTAGAGAAAGTGAGTCTGGTGATGTCATTTGATGAGGCATTGTTTCCTTAAAGGGACCATGGCTAACTTTATTTTGACATTAGTACTGTCAATGTTTTACAGCATTGAGGTGCTGCAAACACTGACAATCACTGTACAAAGCTCGAAGTGGAGGAAGAGGGGGCTGAGCACCCAGAGTCTTGTCGTCGAGAGCATGCAGAAAACAAGCTCAGGCAGGGGAAGGAACGTGCGGCAAACCAGACCTCCCACCCACCCTTTCCTTCAACGACTGTCTGTCCCACCTGTGACAGAGACTATGAGCCCAAGTTTCCACATGATTTGCGCCTGATTTTTAGGAGCAACTGGTGGAGAACGGACTATCTTAGAAATCGCAATTCTCCACATTTTTTTTCTGCAGTTCTAGTCAGTTAGAACAGTTTCACTTTGGAACAGAATTTTTTCTTCAAAAGGGGGCGTGTCCGGCCACTGACACCTGATTTCAAAGTTTCCACAGTGAAAACGTACTCCAAACTAACTTAGAATGGAGCAAGTGAAGATTTTTGTAGAACTGAAAAAACCTGTTCTACACATTAAAAAATCAGGCGCAGGTTCAAATTAGGCGCCCAGAACGAGGTGGGGGGGGGGGGGGGGGAAGGGAAGTCATTACATTCTACAATAAATCCTTATTTATACTTATACAAATATTATACAAATAAATCCAACCTGAATAAACATTTATAAGCAAAGAAAAGATTAAATAAACCATCTTCCTACCTGTGTGAAAGTGCTTCAGTCAGCTCAGCGGTGTGGCGTCATTCCCGCGAACGGGAGGGAGGGAGGGGCAGTTGGTCAGTAAGCAGGTATTTGTGCAGCCTTCCACTTGAGGTGGAAGCCTTACAGGCAGCTCAGCGGTGTGGCGTCGTTCCCGCGAACGGGAGGGAGGGAGGAGGCAGCCATTCCCGACGGCAGGCGGGGGGGGGGGAGGAGGCAGTGAGAAGGCTGCAGGAAGCCTCAGAAGTTGAGCAGCCATTCCCGACGGCGAGGGGGGGAGGCCATCGAGAAACGGCTGCCTCAACTTCTGAGGCTTCCTGCAGCCTTCTCACTGCTGCAAGAAGCCTCAGTGCTGATCATGGAAGGGCAATGTGCTTTTATTAAAAAATGTTCAAAAATTAAACAGCTACAAAGAACTACAAAAATGTTTCCTTCACACTGCGCGTGCGCGAATGCTCCAACGCGCATGCGCAGCGTTGCCGGCACGAAAAAAACTAATTTAAATGGTACCCGCCCCCTCCCACTTACAAAATCGGCGCGAGTGGTAGGCTCCGCCCCCCTGGGCGCCGCGCCAAGCAGACATGGAGCTGCAGGGCGCTCCAGAATCGCGCGTTTTTTTTCAGGCGCCGTTTTGGCGCGAAAAAAGGGAGCCCAGCTCGGAGGGGCGCCCATTTTGTAGCGTGTGGAAACTTGGGGCCAATAATTCCCATATTGGACTGTACAGTCACCTGAGAACTCACTTTTAGAGTGGAAGCAAGTCTTCCTCGATTTCAAGGGACTGCCTATGATGATGATGACAAAGGTGCAGGGGTGCACCCAGGCTCTCCCATGCCTCCCTCCATATGCTTGTGGAGGGAATCACAGCACGCAGGAAGGTCCTCGTGCCTTTCCATGGGCAGAAAAGACCTCTCCAGGGGAGCAATGCAGCCTGGTTGGGCATTGCACAGGAGGACACAAGCAGGGATGCCATCAGGAGGAATTGGATGCAGTACCACAAACATTTCAATGATCTCAGTAGACCAGAAAACATTAGTACAAAACCACACTGAACCTCCTCCTGCTGTGCCACTCATCTCATCCCCATCACTCTACCTTCCCTACCCGACTCCTGCGGATCCTTACTCACACTAACTTACCTTGCACCTCAACCCATTCCTCTCTCTCTATCTACATTTTCAGTTCCCCATCTCACTAGCCACTTCTCACACTCATCCTCATCCTATTGCAATCATACAAACTAACAACACACAAGGGTAAGCACTTGGGTGTTTTATGCAATGTCCGTGTAAAGTTTCTATTAATGTGCTGTCAAACATTGAAAACTTTATTTTCAACACTTTGCGTTCTTGGACAGGTGAGCTATAATGGTACCCCCCCCGTAATGGTGATGAATGTGAAAGGAATGGCGTGGGCATTGCAGGGATGCTTTATGGTGTTGGTGTAGGGGGTTGCCAACGTGGCGCATCATGTGGCAGCCAGGGTGTACAACATCAAATGAAGTAAATCTGGCCATGGTGAGGCCATCCCTGGCCTCCCGGGCAGCAATGTGGTCAGGTGCTGATGCTCTCTGTCCTGTGCAGCATCAAGTGATTACCGAGAAGGTTGGTGGTGATGTTGTTGTTGTTGATGCTGGTGTGCCTGGTGCTGCTGGTGTTGGGGATGATCGTGGTGGAATTCTGAGAACCAAGGTGAAATAGTATAAAGGGCACCCATGCTGATGGAACAGATGGCAGGTGAAGTAGAGATGACAGAAGCGATCTGTCAATGGTGAGAGATGCAAAGAGGATGGTGAATCAGTTGTGGAAATGCAGCGCGGAAGAGTTTGTGGCTGAGGGAAGATATCTCTGTAAAGTGGGAACTTTTACTGTACATTTGAAGCAGTCAACTCAACAGCTGATTCAATGGTCACTGAACTCCCACCTCAGCTTGACAGATAGGGTCCATGACCAGTGTGGACCCCGTGGGTGAGCTGCCAAATGCAGAAGGTGAGCTGAAATTCATTCTTAGGTAATGGCAGGAAAACAAGAGTTGCATATGAGAAGAAGGATAACGTATGAGAATAACAGCATCTTGTCCCTTTTCAGCCCCGGCACTGGCCATGGAGTCAGCCATGCTTCTGCCAAGGTGGCCAGCATAGTCTGCACCAAATGGGATGAGGTGAAGCTAGGAATGGGAGGTGTGCCTTGTGATTGGTACAGATTGTTGGTAGGTGAGTGATTGGTGGGAGGAGGGGTGGGAGTCGTGCATTGAGAAGTGTGTGAGGCTAATGATGCAATTGGACAGAGACGGCTTTTGAGGATGCACTTACTGACCTTAACCACGGCTCTGAGGTCATAAGAACATAAGAACATAAGAATTAGGAACAGGAGTAGGCCATCTAGCCCCTCGAGCCTGCTCTGCCATTCAACAAGATCATGGCTGACCTGGCCGTGGACTCAGCTCCACTTACCCGCCCGCTCCCCGTAACCCTTAATTCCCTTATTGGTTAAAAATCTATCTATCTGTGATTTGAATACATTCAATGAGCTAGTCTCAACTGCTTCCCTGGGCAGAGAATTCCACAGATTCACAACCCTCTGGGAGAAGAAATTCCTTCTCAACTCGGTTTTAAATTGGCTCCCCCGTATTTTGAGGCTGTGCCCCCTAGTTCTAGTCCCCCCCGACCAGTGGAAACAACCTCTCTGCCTCTATCTTGTCTATCCCTTTCATTATTTTAAATGTTTCTATAAGATCACCCCTCATCCTTCTGAACTCCAACGAGTAAAGACCCAGTCTACTCAATCTATCATCATAAGGTAACCCTCTCATCTCCGGAATCAGCCTAGTGAATCTTCTCTGTACCCCCTCCAAAGCTAGTATATCCTTCCTTAAGTAAGGTGACCAAAACTGCATGCAGTACTCCAGGTGTGGCCTCACCAATACCTTATACAGTGGCAGCAGGACCTCCCTGCTTTTGTACTCCATCCCTCTCGCAATGAAGACCAACATTCCATTCGCCTTCCTGTATACCTGCTGCACCTGCAAACTAACTTTTTGGGATTCATGCACAAGGACCCCCAGGTCTCTCTGCACCGCAGCATGTTGTAATTTCTCCCCATTCAAATAATATTCCCTTTTACTGTTTTTTTTTCCAAGGTGGATGACCTCACATTTTCTGACATTGTATTCCATCTGCCAAACCTTAGCCCATTCGCTTAACCTATCTGTGTCCTCGACACAACCCGCTTTCCCACTAATCTTTGTGTCATCTGCAAATTTTGTTACACTACACTCTGTCCTCTCTTCCTGGTCATCTATGTATATTGTAAACAGTTGTGGTCCCAGCACCGATCCCTGTGGCACACCACTAACCACCGATTTCCAACCCGAAAAGGATCCATTTATCCCGACTCTCTGCTTTCTGTTCGCCATCCAATTCTCGATCCATGCTAATACATTTCCTCTGACTCGGCGTACCTTTATCTTCTGCAGTAACCTTTTGTGTGGCACCTTATCGAATGCCCTTTGGAAATCTAAATTCACCACATCCATCGGTACACCTCTATCCACCATGCTCGTTATATCCTCAAAGAATTCCAAAATATGTTAAACATGATTTCCTCTTCATGAATCCATGTTGCCCCTGCTTGATTGTACTATTCCTATCTAGATGTCCCGCTATTTCTTCCTTAATGATACTTTAAGCATTTTCCCCACTGCAGATGTTAAACTAACCGGCCTATAGATACCTGCCTTTTGTCTGCACCCTTTTTTAAACAGAGGCGTTACATTAGCTGCTTTCCAATCCGCTGGTACCTCCCCAGAGTCCAGAGAATTTTGGTAGATTATAACAAATGCATCTGCTATAACTTCCGCCATCTCTTTTATAACCCTGGGATGCATTTCATCAGGACCAGGGGACTTGTCTACCTTGAGTCCCATTAGCCTGTCCAGCACTACCTCCCTAGTGACAGTGATTGTCTCAAGGTCTCCCCTTCCCACATTCCTGTGACCAGCAATTTTTGGCATGGTTTTTGTGTCTTCCACTGTGAAGACCGAAGCAAAATAATTGTTTAAGGTCTCAGCCATTTCCACATTTCCCATTATTAAATCCCCCTTCTCATCTTCTAAGGGACCATCATTTGCTTTAGTCACTCTTTGCCGTTTTATATATCTGTAAAAGCTTTTACTATCCGTTTTTATGTTTTGCGCAAGTTTACTTTCGTAATCTATCTTTCCTTTCTTTATTGCTTTCTTAGTCATTCTTTGCTGTCGTTTAAAATTTTCCCAATCTTCTAGTTTCCCACTAACCTTGGCCACCTTATACGCATTGGTTTTTAATTTGATACTCTCCTTTAATTTCCTTGGTTATCCACGGCTGGTTATCCCTTCTCTTACTGCCCTTCTTTTTCACTGAAATATATTTTTGTTGAGCACTATGAAAGGGCTCCTTAAAAGTCCTCCACTGTTCCTCAATTGTGCCACCATTTAGTCTGTGTTTCCAGTCTACTTTAGCCAACTCTGCCCTCATCCCACTGTAGTCCCCTTTGTTTAAGCATAGTACGCTCGTTTGAGACACTACTTCCTCACCCTCAATCTGTATTACAAATTCAACCATACTGTGATCACTAATTTCGAGAGGATCTTTTACTAGGAGATCGTTTATTATTCCTGTCTCATTACACAGGACCAGATCTAAGATAGCTTGCTCCCTTGTAGGTTCTGTAACATACTGTTCTAAGAAACAATCGCGTATGCATTCTATGAATTCCTCCTCAAGGCTACCCCTTTGACCAATCGATATGTAGGTTAAAATCCCCCATGATTACTGCCATTCCTTTTTCACATGCCTCCATTATTCCCTTGATTATTGCCCGCACCACCGTGGAGTTATTATTTAGGGGCCTATAAACTACGCCCTCCAGTGACTTTTTCCCCTTACTATCTCTAATCTCCACCCACAATGATTCAACATTTTCTTCATTAGAGCCAATATCGTCTCTCACAACTGCCCTGATATCATCCTTTATTAACAGAGCTCCCCACCTCCTTTCCCTTCTTGTCTATCTTTCCGAATTGTCAGATATCCCTGTATGTTTAATTCCCAGTCTTGGCCCCCCTGCAACCACGTTTCTGTAATGGCCACCAAATCATACCCATTTGTAATGATTTGTGCCGTCAACTCATTTACTTTATTTCGAATGCTGTGTGCGTTTAGGTAGAGTGTTTTAATACTAGTTTTTAAACCATGATTTTTAGTTTTGACCCCTCCTGCAGCCCTTTTATATTCATACATATTGTCCCTTCCTATAACCTTGTGGTTTACACTTACCCCAGTGCTACTCTGCTCTGTTGCCTCCTGCCTTTTGCATTCTTTCTTGGGGTCCTGTTCATCTGTGCTCTCACCCACTCTAACTAGCTCAGAGCCCTCTCTTGGGTTCCGAATTCTCCTTGCATTGAGGCACCGAGCTTTCATGCTTGCCTTTTTATTACACTTTGACCCTTTAAAATTTTGCTGTACAGTGGCCCTTTTTGTTTTTTGCCTTGGGTTTCTCTGCCCTCCACTTTTACTCATCTCCTTTTTGTCTTTTGCTTTTGTCTCCATTTTGTTTCGCTCTGTCTCCCTGCATTAGTTCCCATCCCCCTGCCATATTAGTTTAACTCCCCCCCAACAGCACTAGCAAACACTCCCCCTAGGACATTGGTTCTGGTCCTGTGCAGGTGCAGACTGTCTGGTTTGACAAGGTCCGGTGTGGGACCTTGTCAAAAGCCTTTTGAAAGTGCAAATATACTTTGGGCACTGGAACCAGATGGTGGGGGTGACAATGCTGGCAGTGACAGCCTCGGTGATCTGATCCCATATTGTTCTTTCCGGACGTCCTCCTGGCCCCTGTTGATAGAAGAGTTCTCTTGCAGTGTTGACTCCCTGCACAAAACTGGAGTGCTGCATGCAAAACCATGGATGCCCTTCAGAAGGCAGTTAAGCTATAAGGGCTGAAAATTGCATATTTTTACATCATTTTTATTTATTTTATTTCAGAAGGCATTGCCTTTTTAAGATCCCATATGCTTTGCAAAATCACAGCCTTGCTTTCAGAGGTTGTGCGAAACATAGAAACATAGAAAATAGGTGCAGGAGTAGGCCATTAGGCTCTTCGAGCCTGCACCACCATTCAATAAGATCATGGCTGATCATTCACCTCAGTACCCCTTTCCTGCTTTCTCTCAATACCCCTTGATCCCTTTAGCCGTAAGGGCCATATCTAACTCCCTCTTGAATATATCCAATGAACTGGCATCAACAACTCTCTGCAGTAGAGAATTCCACAGGTTAACAACTCTCTGATTGAAGAGGTTTCTCCTCACCTCAGTCCTAAATGGCTTATCCCTTATCCTTAGACTATGTCCCCTGGTTCTGGACTTCCCTAACATCGGGAACATTCTTTCTGCATTTAACCTGTCCAGTCCCGTCAGAATTTTATATGTTTCTATGAAATCCCCTCTCATTCTTCTAAACTCCAGTGAATACAGGCCCAGTCGATCCTCATATGTCAGAGCTGACATCCTGGGAATCAGTCTGGTGAACCTTCGCTGCACTCCCTCAATAGCAAGAACGTCCTTCCTCAGATTAGGAGACCAAAACTGAACACAATATTCCAGGTGAGGCCTCACTAAGGCCCTGTACAACTGCAGTAAGACCTCCCTGCTCCTATACTCAAATCCCCTAGCTATGAAGGCCAACATACCATTTGCCTTTTTCACCACCTGCTGTACCTGCATGCCAACTTTCAATGACTGATGTACTATGACACCCAGGTCTCGTTGCACCTCCTCTTTTCCTAATCTGCCGCCATTCAGATAATATTCTGTCTTCGTGTTTTTGCCCCAAAAGTGGATAACCTCACATTTATCCACATTATACTGCATCTGCCACTCGTTTGCCCACTCACCTAACCTGTCCAAGTCACCCTGCAGCCTCTTAGCATCCTCCTCACAGCTCACACCGCCATCCAGCTTCGTGTCATCTGCAAACTTGGAGATATTACACTCAATTCCTTCATCTAAATCATTAATGTATATTGTAAAGAGGTGGGGTCCCAGCACTGAGCCCTGCGGCACCCCACTAGTCACTGCCTGCCATTCTGAAAAGGACCCGTTTATCCCGACTCTCTGCTTCCTGTCTGCCAACCAGTTCTCTATCCACGTCAATACATTACCCCCAATACCATGTGCTTTAATTTTGCACACGAATCTCTTGTGTGGGACCTTGTCAAAAGCCTTTTGAAAGTGCAAATACACCACATCCACTGGTTCGCCCTTGTCCACTCTGCTAGTTACATCCTCAAAAAATTCCATAAGATTTGTCAAGCATGATTTCCCTATCATAAATCCATGCTGACTTGGACCGATCCTGTCAATGCTTTCCAAATGCGCTGCTATTTCATCTTTAATAATTGATTCCAACATTTCCCCCACTACTGATGTCAGGCTGACTGGTCTATAATGACCTGTTTTCTCTCTCCGTCCTTTCTTAAAAAATGGTGTTACATTAGCTACCCTCCAGTCCATCGGAACTGATCCAGAGTCGATAGACTGTTGGAAAATGATCACCAATGTATCCACTATTTCTAGGGCCACTTCCTTAAGTACTCTGGGATGCAGACTATCAGGCCCCAGGGATTTATCGGCCTTCAATCCCGTCAATTTCCCTAATACAATTTCCCGCCTAGTAAGGATATCCTTCAGTTTCTCCTTCTCAATGGACCCTTGGTCCCCTAGTATTTCCAGAAGGTTAATTGTGTCTTCCTTCGTGAAGATAGAACCAAAGTAATTGTTTAACTGGTTCGCCATTTCTTTATTCCCCATTATAAATTCACCTAAATCTGACTGCAAGGGACCTATCTTTGTCTTCACTAATCTTTTTCTCCTCAATGCCACTTCTGGACACCACATTGGGGCTTGACGCTGGGACGAAAGCCACCAGGAGGGTGTTACACAGTCAGTTTAGCACTGGGTTAATAATTTTTAATCCCCAGGGCAAATTTTTCAGTCCTGTCAGTGCAACCATTTTTGGTGGCTGCTCACCCGCGCGCGGCCTTGGTGGCACCAGCAGCTTTCGTGTTGCAGTCGAATTTTTAGGCCATAAGATTCTGAGGGGTCTAACAGGGTAGATGCTGAGAGGTTGTTTCTCCTGGCTGGAGAGTCTTTGGAGCCGAAATTGCCCCTTGCTATAAGGCCCGTGGCCGCCTGAAAGCAAACTACCCGCCTTTAGTTTTGGAGCAGTGTGGGGGACCGCCCCACACATTTTCCCACCATGTCTTGTACGCGCCTACCCCTTACCGACTGGTGGCAACCCCTTTCCGAAATTGCCCCGCGGGAGAGGTGCTGCCGCCAGTCGGTGTCCCCGACAGCCTTTTCTGTCGGTACCCTTTCTGTGGCTGGGCGGCGCGGCCGCTCTTAAAGGGGAGGTGGCGCTGCCAGTGACTCCATTTTATTTTTTATTGTTGGCTGACTGCCAGGTCGGGCCGACAATTATGCCCGCGGGTTTGGCCGGGCCACCAACAGGCAGCTCAGGTGGCCCAGTGTTTGCCTCTAAAGTGGCTGCAGAGTTCACAGCAGTTCTCCCTTTTAACTGAAGGGGAGTGACGTTGTGACGTGCCAACGCGATGACATCATCAGCGTGGCGCAGATGGCTTGGATCGTCGACCACTCCGACCCGCCCCCACACCAACACTGCTCCGAGCGGAAACACAAGCCAAAGAGCTGAGAATCGCTGAGAATTGGGGCAATGGAACACTTGAAAAGTGGTAGGTGTGATCTTTTTCGGGCGGAGGGCAATTTTGACCCCTATTGACCCCTAGAACTTGGGGGCATAGTCTAAGGATAAGGGTCAGCCATTTTACACTGAAATGAGAAGACATTTCTTCACAGTGGGTCTGAATATTTAGAATTCTCTACCCAAAAGGGCTGTGGATGCTGAATCATTGAGTATATTCAAGGCTGAGATAGATAGATTTTTGGACTCTAGGCAAATCAAGGGATATGAAGATCTGGCGGTAAAGTGGAGTTGAGGTCAAAGATCAGCCATGATTGTATTGGGAGGAACATTGCTGTCAGAGGCTTCCTTCATACGAACGCCTCCAACCCCCAAAAAATCTACGAAAGTACCCGGTGGTCCCGGAGGAATGCGGAGGTCCCGATCGGAGGCCTGGATTCGCTGCGCAGCCTTTCAGAGATGCCTTTCAGCTACGTACATACAAGCTGGAGTCACGTGGGCCTGGACAACCAATCACAATGCAGTATTCTCATTGATTAAAAATGGGAACTCCATTTGTACAGACTCCCATTACTATCAATGAGAAAAACTCCTAAAAACCAAAACACAATATAAAAAATAAATAAACACCTCACATATTTAAAATTAATTGAAATTAAATGTAATTAAATGTTTTAGAAAAAAAATATATTTTTTGGATTTTTTTAAATGTGTTTTAATAGTGTTAAAAATAAACTTACCTTAATGGACAAGGTTTTTAATATAAAAATGAGTGTTTAAATTTAATTTTTATATGTTTTAAAACTTTTACACTGGTAAAAGTAAACTATGTGCCTGCTTTTACCAGGCGTAAAAATTTAAAGGACATTGGCTGGGCATGAGTTGGGCAAATCGTCCAATCTCTCCCGCGCGAATGCCCTTCTCCCAGGAATGCGGAGGATCTGTCAAGAGAAATATTGACAGATCGGAAAAGCCGGTTTTCGGCGCTTGCGCGCACCGAAAACCGGCTTTTGCGAGGCTCTACAGCACGTCACAGATCTGCACCAGCTGCTCTCCAGCAGAGTGGTAGCGGCAACGTGAGGCTGGCCCATGAGAGGGTGATGGCAAAAGGGGCATGGATGTGGGGACTCCTCTCACCCATTGCCCCCCTCAGGTCAGTACCCAACCTGCTGCCTCCTCTCTCAGTGGCCGAGTCTGCCTTTCACAGGTGCACGTAGAGCAGTCTTTGGCGGGGCCCTCATGGGCTCCAAAGCCCAGAGGATGTCAGCTAAGAGCATCTCAGCAGTCATAGCAGCTATCTGAGCAGCCTGCCACTACCTCTGCTCAAGCCTCGGGTTGCACCGTGCTGGAACGGTAGGAGAAGGAAGAGTAAAGATTTGTCGTTTCTCAAGGATATGCACATGGGTGTTGGAGAAATGTTATGATGTTAAGTTTTCTATTCTTTAGTAGAATCATGAAAAATATATAACTTTGCACCTCTGTCCTGCATTGCCCATTCTTGGTTGCTGGCTGAAAACTTGCCTTTTCAGTTGTTTATTGATGAATGGGTGACTTGGATTGATGAGGACCATTGTGGGGCTGTGCAATGGTTGGTTGGTTTGTAGCAAGACAGCTTTGTGCTAGTGGGATTGGAGGGATGGGGTGGATAAGAGTCGTTGTTGGATACGGTTGTTACTTGGGTCCAGTGGTGGTAACTCACTGAATCGGAAAGGAATCTCTGGCATCCTGGGCAGCAATGTGAGTGGCTAGTGCTGCATTAGGATCGCCATCTTCCTCCTCATTCTCCTCCTCCTCTTCCTTGGTTTCATCCCCAGACAATGTGTGCTCAGCGCCTTGTTTCTTCTGCAGCTCCAATCCTCACTGCTGCGTAATATTGTGTAGAGCGCAGTGCACCACGATTATTCTGGAGACCCTGTGTGGTGAGTACTGAAGGGCACCTCCTGATTTGTCCAGGCACCTGAAGCGCATCTTGCGCATGCCAATCGCTTGGTCATATGGCTTTCGTTGAACCGCTCTTGGGCTTCACTGATTGGGTTACTCACAGGTGTCAGGTGTCATCAGCCAAGTTTGAAGGGGGGTATCCTTTGTCTCCTGTCTGCCACACCTTAAGCCTTGTGGTGGCTGATGTGCAACGGCCACCACACTGTAAAAAATCCACGCACAGGCATTTTCCACCCTTCAATTGGAGTCCAGGACTGGAATATCGAATCCTTCTTTGAAACATTTGTGAACTCATGCCTTTTTGGCGTGGAAGCGGGTCATCCTCGATACGAGGGACCGCCTACGAAGAAGAAGAGGAAGAAGCCTCTTGCGGGTCTAAAGAGGTCAGGGAGCTTGGATTGCCACAGAATGAAGCATTATAGCAGCTCCCTGGGAATCTGGCGCACGTCTGCATAAACCTTTTCTTGTGGTTGCACACAAGCTGCACATTGATGGAGTGGAATCCTTTGCAGTTTACCAATACTCCTGGTTATTTGTGGGTGTGCAGCTTACCACGTGTGTGAAGTCGATGACGCACTGCTCCTGTGGGAAATCAACGAGAGACTCAAACCCGAATGCCCGCTCATTCTGACTGACTTTATCACAGGCGAAGTTCACATAATTGCCAGCCTGGCAAATAATCCATCAGTGCCCTTTCTTGTGCATTTCTTGGCCACTGACTGGGAGACCCTGGATGTCTCTGGCAATGCCCTGGAAGGATTTAGAGGCAAAAAAGTTGAGGGCGGTGGTCATTTTCACTGGTATTGCTTGGCCACCAGATCCAGCAGGGAGTAGGTCTTCTAGGAGGCTGCAGATATCTGCCATCACTTGACATGACCACCTCCGCCTTTGGAAGCACTGCTCTTCTGAGAGGTTTAGGATGCTGAGCCATGCCTGTACACCCTGTTACGCCAGTCGTGCCTCCTGCGAGCCTGACCCTACTGCTGCTCCCCTCTCCGCTCACCATTGACACGTCACTCCACAGCTGTTACTGCTTCTGATGGTCATCTTGCTCCTTGAGGTCCGAGGTCCAATCTAAGGCAGCCAAGGAGCCACCCATCCTCATCTGAGTCTGAAAACCTCTTGTGTAGAAACTAACCTCTCACCACACGTACTGTGATCAAACCTTTTCTCAGCAGTAGGTAAGAAATCAGCACTGAGCACTTACTTATTTGGAGTATTTACTTGAGTTTTAATGAGCTCCATGAATTAGCATTGTGTTCTCGCCTTGGTTTCAATGGTACATTTCAGGAAGCCTGAGAAACCCGTGGATGCGCCGTTACATTCAAATGTAGGTTGAAATATCGCTACAATGGAACAATTAACGTATTTAAATTGTTAATCTGCCATTCCGGAGGGAGTTAGAATATAAGAACATAACAAATAGGAGCAGGAGTAGGCCATTGGCCCCTCGAGCCTGCTCTGCCATTTAATAAGATCATGGTTGATCTGATCATGGACTCAGCTCCACTTCCCTGTCTGCTTCCTATAACCCTTCACCCCCTTATCGTTCAAAAATCTGTCTATCTCCACCTTAAATATATTCAATGATCCAGCCTCCACAGCTCTCTGGGGCAGAGAATTCCACAGATTTACAACCCACTGAGAGAAGAAATTTCTCCTCATCTCAGTTTTAAATGGGTGACCCCTTAGTCTTAAACTATGCTCGCTAGTTCTAAATTACCCACAAGTGGAAACATCCTCTCTGCATCTACCTTGTCGAGCCCCCTCTGTATCTTATATGTTTCAATAAGATCACCTCTGATTCTTCTGAACTCCAATGAGTACAGGCTCAATCTGCTCAACATTTCTTCATAAGTCAACCCCTTCATCTCAGGAATCAACCTAGTGAACCTTCTCTGAACTGCCTTCAATGCAAGTATATCACTCCTTAAATAAGGAGACCAAAACTGTATGAGTACTCTAGGTGTGGCCTCACCAATACCCTGTACAGTTGTAGCAGGACTTCTCTGCTTTTATACTCTATCCCACTTGCAATAAAGGCCAACATTCCATTTGCTTTCCTGATTACTTGCTGTACCTGCATACTAACTTTTTGTGTTTCATGCACAAGGACCCCCAGGTCCCTCTGTACTGCAGCATTTTGTAATCTCTCTCCATTTAAATAATAATTTGCTTTATTATTTTTCCTGCCAAAGTGGATAACCTCACACTTTCCCACATTATACTCCATCTGCCAAATGTTTGCCCACTCACTTAGCCTGTCTATATCCCTTTGCAGATTCTTTGTGTCCTCTTCACAACTTGCTTTCCCACCCATCTTTGTATCATCAACAAACTTGGCTACATTACACTCGGTCCCTTCATCCAAGTCATTAATATAGATTGTAAATAGTTGAGACCCCAGTACTGATCCCTGTGGCACTGCACTAGCTAGGGTTTGCCAACCGGAAAATGACCCATTTATCCCAACTTTCTGTTTTCTGTTAGTTGATTACACGCAACTAGCCAAACTCGCCTGAGTTAAATCCGGAAGTTGGCAGGTTGGAGCAGGTTTCTGCCACTTTAACACCCCCCCCACCCGCACCTAAATCCATGCATTTGCTCCACGTCAAAATTCCCCCTTACCGTCTAATCCTCAGGCTCTGCGGCTTGTCCCTCTGCTGTCTGCAACATTACTTCTTAATTATTTTTCTTTCGTTTCATGCCTTTGTATTTTAAAGATTCTCCGCTACGCTCCAGAAGTGTTCTACATAAATGCAAGAAACTCAATTTAAAAGCAGCTTTGGAAGTAACCTCCATGTCTACTCCCTGAAGCTGAGTTCCAGCCAATTTTTAATGCCCCCTTTTATATTTCGGAATGGTTTCAAACAGTAGTTCTGCACTCAGTGGCGGAGTTAGGTTAGGTCGGCTGTGGGGGCTGGGGCAGGGTGGAATGGGCGGTCAATCTCAAGGTCTGGCTAGCTTGACAGGAAAGGTGACTGAGGAATACCGACTGACCTGGTCTGAAGGCTGAGCCAGGAACCCACACATACTCGCAGACCGGACAGAGGTTGCTGAGAGCAAAATGGAAGTCGTTCTCCAAAGCCCCGTTCGCCAACCTCAAATCATTGGGGGATCATCAGCCCCCCTTCCCCGACCCCCAGCTGGCTCTGGCACTGCCTGCACTCCCCCAGTAGCTACATAGGGTGATCCAGTGAGTAGCTGAGCCATAAAGAATAAGAAGCTCCCAGTTTAATCCCCACTCTGTGCTTAGTCAGCGAATCTCAGCGACAGGATGCCAGGGGTGTAGTCAAGATTTTAGAAATAAACATTAACAGGCACAGTGATTTATTTTCTTATGGACAGTGTAAAGCCCAGATTTTACGGTGAATGCCACCCAATTTTTGGGTGAGTGAGGCTGAAAACAGGGTGGTGATCGATCGCATTTCCGATGCTTGGTCTAGGGGATCACCCCAAAACAAGTGGGTCTTTTTAAAGGAGATGGTGATGATGTGGCTACATCATACGCCACATTTTCCTTCATTACTGCCTCATTTATACTCAGTGCCAATCACACCCACATAAAATGGGTATCCCTACATTGATAGGCACTACATGAAAGGATGACATGGATTTAAAGGGCCCAGCAAGTATTTGACAAGGATTCACAAAAAGTGGATATTGGTCAATTTATTCAGTGTTTTGTGGTTGACAAGTTGTTCAACATCTACCTTTGTCCCTTTTGATCTGGGACTCCCATTCCCCCCTATGACATTTTCAAGACTGAGATCAATAGATGTTTATTAGGTAAGAGTAGCAAGGGATATGGAGCAAAGGGTAACTGGAGTTGAGGTGCAGGTCAGCCATGATCTAAATAGAACAGGCTTAAGGGGCTGAATGTTCCTCTGATCCTATGTTCTCTGGAAGCTGCCAATATCCCATCACTTTAACGCAGTCCAATGTTTAGCACTCTTTGACCCAGGAGGGCAAGTTGTCTTGAATCCTGGAAGATTAAGGCTATTCTCTACAGCCAAGGCTGATGACACATTTCCCAGGATTGCAGGTGAGCATTGCTACAACACAGTGCATTCTGCCACCAGAGTCATCAGAGAGCAAATAGTTGGAATGTTGATGGTGGGCTTCCGGCGTGTGGATGGAGTTGCAGATACAATGCAATATGGTCTCGCTAGGGTCTCAAGAATTATGGTTGTGTGCTGCATAATGTTGCCTTTCAGCGGGGCCTCATCATGGAAGACCCAGAAGAGCAAGGTACTCAAAGGTAGCAGGGCATCAGCCAGAGGAGCAGTAGCAGTCTGAAGAGGGTGGCAGCGTCACAATTCGAGCACCAATGGACTAATTGGTACTTACAAGGTTTTAGTTCAGTGAATCACAACTGCAGCCTGTGTTTGCTGCAGTGATTGGCATTATACTCACTATGGGCAATCACTTACAACAAATGCCTGTGAGATTTGCTGAAGGCGGTTTTTCAGTTTTGCTCTACTTCTGGTTGAAAAGAACTAATGGTTGTTGAGTGTGTATCAGTCAAGTTAGAAGCTGCCTCCTTTTTTTTGTCTGCCTTTCTGCAGCGGCCAATTTCACCTCATTGTGGAACTATCAGCAACAGGATATGAAATCTTTCCCACACTCTGCCAGTGCACGGTGACACTGGGAGCAAATGCAAACCACATTGTGAAGTTTGCACAAAGGGGCTGTCAATCCTGTCAAAGTTGCTCAGGCTGCTGGAATATTTTTCCTATGTTTTCTCCATGGTTCAGGCCAAGTTAAATGTGGAACTGTAAATAAATGTTCAAAAATACTGAGGATTACAATGTACCCCAAAAATTCAGCGTCAGCAGCTGGAGATCATATTCTTTAATCTGTTGCTACTCGATATTTGGGCTAGACTTTCCATTTCATATCGCTGGAACATCGCCCATATATCGTCCAAAATGGCCTGCTATCGCCTATTTTGACCAAAAAGTGGAAATTCAGGCTGGAATATTGCCGGAAAATTATCCCCCCAACTTTTGGCTCACATCGCCAAGCTGATTGCTGAGGTGATCGCCAGCACATCGCCCAGTGCAACTTTCAGCACATCGCCAGCACATCGCCAGGCTGATCGCTCGCCGAGAGCATCGCTGGAGAATAGTTGCTTTTCCCGGGCCTTCCTCACAGAACTGGGCACTACAGACGCCATTTTGAATTTCAGAGGAAGGGAGGAGGCAGCTGAAAAATTCGAGCTTATAAATTGTGAGTTATTTAAGGGTCTTTTACAGATAGATCCACTCACATTTATACTTATATTTAATTATACTAGTATTAGCTTAGTAGATTAGGCATTCTTTTACTAAAAAGTGCATTTATAGCAAGTGAAAATTATTGATAGTGATGGGGCCTATGGCTTCTCTGCCATTGTAACTGCTCACACGCTGGCTTCTGAAAGGATCTATCGAAGAGGTGGCAGAGTAATGCAGAGGCGGAGGACACGAACGTACAGCCAATGAAGGTACAAGGAAAAGCAATCTTACCTCAACTTGTCTGAAACCGCGTGGCTTAGGAGGCTGTGCTTTCGGAAGGAGGTCATCAAGGGGGATCTGCAGCCTACCAGCACCATCAGAACCGCACTGCCCGTTGAGGTAAAGGTTACTGTGGCACTATCCTTCTACGCATCTGGATCCTTTCAGGCTTCAGCCGGCGACATCTGTGGTATATCTCAGCATGCCACACACTGCTCCATTCGACAGGTGACTGAAGCCCATTACACTCACAGGATGGACTTTATAAACTTCCCTATGGCCAGAGAGGGCTTTGGGTTTCTCGAGAATAGCAAACTTCCCCAAGGTGCAGAGAGCAAAACACTGCACGCACATCACTCTGACAACCCCTTTACAGAACCCGGAGGTGTTTCGTAACATAAAGGGATTCCACTCCCTGAATATGCAGCTCATTGTTGACCACAACCAAATAATCATGATAGTAAATGCTACATTTCCTGGCAGCATCCATGTGTGAGAGTGCTATTCCTGACCTGTTTTCCAATCAGCCAGAAGGTCACAGTTGGATGCTGGGGGTAAAGGATATGGCCTTGCCAGTTGGCTCATGACCCCCCTGCGTAACCCCCAGACAGAAACTGAGAAGCGTTACAATGAAAGCCACATAGCTACACGCAACATTGTCGAAAAGACAATTGGAGTGCTCAAGCAGCGCTTCAGATGCCTGGACCACTCTGGTGGCAGCCTGCAGTACCACCCTGATCAGGTCGCTAAATTGATTGCATGTTGCATGTTACATAACCTAGCTATAAGGAGAGGACAACAAATGCCAGATGGGGCTGCAGGTCCACCTCCAGAAGGAGGGGAGGTGGAAGAGGCAGACGGTAAGGAGGAGGAAGAGGAGGAGGAGGCTGGTGAGGACCTCGGGGAGGACAATCAGCCTGGCGATGAAGCCATGGTCCAACCACCACCTCCCCCAGAAAACTGGAGAAACCCTGTGGGAGTTACGCAGCTGCAAAGATGTTGTGCCAGCAGCTCATAAATGAACGCTTTGCACGAACTTACATTGGGGACAATCACAGTTACAGTTACAGTTACAGTTAGACAACAGTTGTATTTGCATTGAGTTACATTTTAGCCTTGCCTGCACTGCCCTGGCCTGGCCATTGTTGTACAACAGTTGCATTAATGCTTAACTTAACTAAACTTATGTTATTATGACAATGCACACTTGTTAAATTCAATTAAAAAATGTATTACTTTAACAAGAATTTTATTGTAATTTTTAACACTTTCCCCCCACCTAGCCCCGCCCCTCCATCTATAAATGAACATTAACAGTAACAGTAGCAGTAAGATAACACAACAATAAAAAAATAAACAATTTTAACAAAAACACCCCTCCCCCCCTCCCTACCTGGACCTGTGGCCACGTTTCCCTCCAGATCCTTCCCCCTCCCGCTCCCGTATCTTAGGCCCACCCACCTGTTTTAGTCCCCGGAGACCGAGCCGAAGCTGTGTGCAGCGGGCAACAGAAAGATTTCCTGCCATGGTGGGGGTGTTGGAGTGGAAGACAAAGCTGGCGGATCATCTTCCGAGTCAGGAGGAAATGGTTCCTCCGTACTCGCTTGAGTGCTTGAGGTAATACTCCGACGTAACATGCCACCTTGGGGTGCAGCACCATGCTCAGTCAAACAGCGCATGCCGCAGGGCATTGGTGGCGGCGGTCTGCTCACGCATCTCTTCCAGTGTCTGCTGTGCTACCTCCAGTATCTCGGCTTGCACAGCAGAAACCTGCGAAAAGTCATGTGCAAACTGAGTAAACCCCTGGAGAAGCTCGCGATCTATCCCGACCGTCTCCTAGCACAGGGAGATCAAGCCCTCCAACTGATCGACCGTGGAAGGCGAGTGCAGACCTCGCTGACCCGGCCTCCATGGGGTCGTGCGCAATATAATGCGCCTTGGCGTTGCCAGCTGCATGCCGCTTGGTCCCGGTGCTTCTTCTGTCTCATAGAAACATAGAAACATAGAAAATAGGTGCAGGAGTAGGCCATTCGGCCCTTCTAGCCTGCACCGCCATTCAATGAGTTCATGGCTGAACATTCAACTTCAGTACCCCATTCCTGCTTTCTCGCCATACCCCTTGATCCCCCTAGTAGTAAGGACCTCATCTAACTCCTTTTTGAATATATTTAGTGAATTGGCCTCAACTACTTTCTGTGGTAGAGAATTCCACAGGTTCACCACTCTCTGGGTGAAGAAGTTCCTCCGCATCTCGGTCCTAAATGGCTTACCCCTTATCCTTAGACTGTGACCTCTGGTTCTGGACTTCCCCAACATTGGAAACATTCTTCCTGCATCTAACCTGTCTAACCCCGTTAGAATTTTAAATGTTTCTATGAGGTCCCCTCTCATTCTTCTGAACTCCAGTGAATACAAGCCCAGTTGATCCAGTCTTTCTTGATAGGTCAGTCCCGCCATCCTGGGAATCAGTCTGGTAAATCTTCGCTGTACTCCCTCAATAGCAAGAATGTCCTTCCTCAGGTTAGGAGACCAAAACTGTACACAATATTCCAGGTGTGGCCTCACCAATGCCCTGTACAACTGCAGCAACACCTCCCTGCCTCTGTACTCAAATCCCTTCGCTATGAAGGCCAACATGCCATTTGCTTTCTTAACCGCCTGCTGCACCTGCATGCCAACCTTCAATGACTGATGTGCCATGACACCCAGGTCTCTTTGCACCTCCCCTTTTCCTAATCTGTCACCATTCAGATAATAGTCTCAATTGAGATGACCGCAGGTTCACCCTCCTCCGTAAGTTGTTGCTCCTCCTCCTCCTCCTCCAGATGTTCCTCCTCACCACCCGTAGGTGCAGGTGCAGGTGCCGCCTCCAGTAGCATCTCAGGTTGACCTTAAAAGCACATTTGAGCTTATTACGGAGCTTATTAGAACATAAGGGTACACATTAATGAGAGACGTTACATGTTAATACATGGATTTTACTGCTGCAGAATGCTGTAGTGGCTGAATCCCCTGCTCTTATTGCTTTTTATGCACAAAGGCTGCATGCATGACATGACACGACATCATTCGTATATTGCATTATAATTACAGGATGTTGCATTACTTTTTAAAACTGTTTGACACATTACTCACGAGACGCATAGCTGGGCTCTGCCAGACCGCGGGTGGTGGCCGAACGGCTTTCATGGCCCACCAGCCCGGCTGCATGCTCCTCGAGGTCAGTAAGGGGTTGCAGCTGAGCAGTGCTCCCACTGGTGCGCCTCTGCTCGCTGCGGTTGCTGGATATCTTATTCTGTAAACGAGAAAAGAGCATAGCATAAGCTAATGGACTAGGTAGTATCATGGAAACACAACAGTTTAAAACGTTACATGCAAATAGGACCAACAATCGATGCACAGTTGAAACAAAGCTTAGCATGTTTAGGTGCTACAGCTTGACACATCACTCTATACTGCAGCAGCCAAAGAGACTTAAAAAGGGCACAGGTTCAGAGCCCTGTCCAGATACTAGCAGGGAATATATATATATATATATATATATGTGTATGCATTTATGTATTGGATTGTACTGAAATGTACCTCGAAATGTAAAGCAAGCAAATGAATTGAACGGAACTGCCGTCAGCATCCAAATGTATTGCATGGAATTGCTGACTGCATCCAAATGTACTGAACTGTCTTCCAATGTATTGTGCTAATTTTTTATATCAATAAAGTATATTTTGAAATTTAAAAAAATGTAAATAATTTACAACATTGACAACAATTAATTAAATCAATACAATATCAAATCTGTACTTACTCTTGCTGATGAGACCAGGCTGTTCCAGCATTTGCGGCACTGGTCAGGCCCCTCACCTCGTGGGATGCCGAGGAGACGACGTCGGCTATTTGAGCCCAAATCTTTCTGTAGGCCCGGTGTGGAGGTTTCCCACTCCCACCCTGGGTTAATTCAGTCCACCTTGTTTGGACCTCTTGTACGAGGGCATCATTAGTTTTGTCGGAAATGGGCCTTGCCTTCTTCCGATCACCCTCCACATTTTCTACGGAAGACATCTCCTTATTATAATTAATTAACTAGTATTATTCTCTCGACCTCAGCTTTACTCCTCTCCACTCCTTTCTCTCTCCACTCTCTCTCTGTCTCTCTCTCTCGCCTTCTGCGCATATGTGGATGAACTCTGTCCTCCCGAAACACGGGAAAATCGATCACCGAAAAAAAATCGCATGTGCAGAAGGCCGTTGCTAAGGAAGCTTTTGCCTTCCACATTGCTGGCCATTCGCTGAGCACACATTACATCGCTGACCTTTTGCATCACCCATTTCACATCGCTGGCCTATCGCCGAGTGGAAAATCACGATCCAAAAAATGGGCGATGTTCCAGCGGTCGGTAAGGCTGAGACATCGACCATCACTAGAACATCGCCCATTTTTTGGCCGATAGCCAGCAAAGTGGAAAGTCTAGCCCATAGTGCTGTCATTTTTTCTATGTTAATTCTCGGAATGTGGGCTTTGCTGGTCAGGCTGACATTCATTGCCCATCCCTAGTTGCCCTTCTTCAACCGCTGCAGTGGCTTGCTGGGCCACTGCAGAGGGCAACAAAGAGTCACCCATTGTAATGTATTTGCTTCATCGGTTCTTTGCTTAGGAATTCATAGCAACACATTGCTATTAAGAATTAGTTGACTTATTAACAAAGGTTTAACAATCACGCTACACATTACCAGTTCATCCTCTAGGCTCGCAACTGCATACCTTATTGTGGATGACCTAGACCCAACTGACTGGGGTTTTATTGAGTCTTGTGAACATCACGTGACTGGCTAAGCCACTCACAATGCAATAGCTCTACAAACCTGTTACACCATGTTGTTGTGGAACTGGAGTCACATATAGGTCAGACTGGGTAATAATGGCAAGTTTTCTTCCCTGAAGGGACGTTAGTGAGCCAGTTGGGTTTTTACGACAATCTGGTAGCTTCATGGTCCTTTTTACTGATTCCAGCTTTTTAATTTCCAGTTTAAAAAAAACGGAATTCAAATTCTCAAACTGTTGTGGCGGGATTTGAACTTATGTTCAGTGGATTGACAGCACTCCAGCTATAGTCCAGCAGTTGAACTGCCCACTTGTATTGCCTTTAAGTGAGTTTTATGCACATACAAACCCATGCACAAAGCCATCAAAATTTTCTTGATAATAATAAGGGACAGTTGCTTTATTTCCTAATTTTTTAATCTTTCAACCTTGTGATTGAGTTTTCTCAACCAGATGTGATCAGGCTGGGGGGTGGACATCATAACTTTGTTGGCACCTGTTGATCATTTAAATCAAGTTCAAGTTAATCTGATTCCATTTATAATGAGATCATGTAAACCTTTGGGGGCCGATTTTCAGCCAGGTGCCGCTGATGGCTGCCGAGGTACCAGATGGTACTTTGGGTGGGATATTCATGAAGAAGGTTCCTCGAAGGTCGACGGGTGGCAAATGGAAGATGTACGCTGCCAATCTGGGCAGCAGCGGGCGGGAGGTTGCATCTTCGGCGGCAGAGGTGCTTGCCGCCCAAGTGCCACCGAGGATGGAGTCGGGCCCATGGAGGGTCAAAGACCTGAAAAAAAAATTGCAAGTTAAAAATACGACGTCAGCGGATGGTTCCCGGCGGCTCTCCCCTCCCGCCCGCTCCAGGTCACCTCCAAAGTGGCACTGGGCGGATCTTGCAGGAGGAATGTTGGCGGCAGTAGGCGGCAGTCAGCGGTGGGCTGATCAATTTCGGCCCCTTGGTACGTATTTGGACTTTACAGACTGGTTTCAGCCAATCAGGTGTTAACTTTGTTTTCTGGGGATTCCATCTCCAAGATGGATGGTTAGATCAGGAAGCAGAGGGAAATATTGCAAAGAATTAAACATTATTAAAATATATATAATGTAGGAGCTTTTGTGAGTCCGAAATAAAATAAAAGCAAAATAATAGGAGAGTTTGGGAAAGAAGAGAAAAAGTTAAAAGGAAGACAGGGTAAGCAAATGTCCTTGGAATGTCTGTTTTGTTCCAAATGTTTTGAATGTTAAATTATTTGTAAGGGGGTAATACAAGAGAAATAAAATTAGTTCTAACGTCCGAGTAGCTTTATTATTGAAATATATAATACAGTGAGCCCTGACACCAGAGCAATTCTATTAGTGCCTAGGAATAATAAAGTAAGTCTTGACATCAGAGTAATTTTATTACTGTAATATTGTTTTAAAAATGTCGCATTGTGTGAGTTAAAACTGTTTTTAAAAATTGTCAGCCCATAGAATCTGGAATTCCTTGGAGCTGCGTCAGTCTGAGAATTAAAATGATAAACAGCACATCCTGTACGGAATGACTGATTTCTGGGAATGAGGAAGGGACAGATGAGGAGGGTGTATTCTAATCAAGGAGTTTAATGAGATCACCAAGTGCAAGAGCAACAGTTTCTATTGCTATTGTTTTATTGCAGTTTAACCACACCAACTCCAGCTGAATGAAGGGATGTTGAACCAGCACTCAGTCACACCCCTTGTACTGGACTTGGTACACTTATAGTTTTACCTGAAACTTGTGTTGTGTATGCATGCCTGTTTACTGTGTGATGTCTGTAACATTGTTGTGCCACATTGAATGTACCCTTATACTGTACACACCTTACCGGTACACCAGAGGGTGCTGCTGCTGGAGACCTAGGGGTTGCCTGCACATGGCAGGTAACCCAGTATAAAAGGGAACTCACAGCTTGTTGTCATCACTCAGGAGCTGCAAATAAAGGACTGCAGGTCTACACAGTTTAAGTATCATACCCTGCCTCGTGGAGTCATTACTAAAGGTGCCTACTTACACCACAACTGGCGACGGGAATATGAGGTCACGGACTACACGCTCAACATGTCTAACCTCAGCAACCTTCAACAATTTACAGAGGGGGAAGATTGGGACACTTCTTTATAGCCAACGACCTGGACGGGGACACACCGACCACACTACTGAACAAACGCAGGGCAATCCTGCTTAGCAGTTGTGGGTCCACCATTTATGGTCTCGTCAGGGACTTACTAGCCCCGGAGAAGACAACCACCAAGAGCTATGAGCAACTTGTAACAATCATACAGGAACAACTAAAACCGAAAGAAAGCATCCTCACAGCCAGGCACCGGTTCTACACTTTCCGACGACCTGAAGGTCAAGAAATTGCCAAGTATGCTGCACACTTAAGAAGACTAGCTGCACCGTGTGATTTTGGGGACCACCTTAATGAAGCACTAAGGGACATATTTGTTATCAGAATCGGCCACGAAGGCCTCCTACACAAATTGCTCTCGGCTGATATCACGGTCACCTTACAGAAAGCAATTCAAGTGAGCCAGGCCTACATGGTTTCGGCCGGCAACTCCAGGCGTATACTGACCCAGGACTCTAAGCCGGCGAGCGCAGTGCACCGCATGGACACTTCTAAAGGCAGAAATGCTGCCCCGAGTCCCGCAACCCTGAGTCCGCCACATGGGGCAAACCGGATGGCCCCGTGCTGGCGCTGTGGAGGAAACCACAGGGCCCACCAGAGCCGCTACAAAGACTATGCATGCAAAGGCTGCAAAGAGAAAGGGCACCTTCAGAGAATGTGCAGAAAAGGCTGTACTCACCGCATCTCTGATGAGTTGGCTGACCACCAGGGCTCCGACACAGATGAACATGAAGCTGCTCAAATCCTGGAAGAAGAGTATGGAATCTTTACCTGCTCCACTGGAAGTTCTCCGTGGATGATGGAAGTGGACATCGATGGGGTCCCAGTCTCCATGGAGATTGACACAGGGGCGAGCCAGTCTGTGATGAGTCAAATGACCTTGAAAAGATTTGGATGAATCCTGCCACTCGACCAAAACTGTCTCCTGTCCAGGCAAAGCTGCTCATCGATACCAAAGGTAAAATCCAAATCGTTGGCAGTGTAGACGTCCAGGTCTCCCAGGGTGTTGAACAAACTCCCCCTGTGGATTATAGCTGGCGACGGACCCACACTGCTGGGCAGGAATTGGATGAACCGGGTCCACATCAGGTGAAGTGGCCCTGTGGAAGAAAAGATCACCACAGCCCTCCTGCAGGAAAGCCAGGAAATGGCTGCAGCACCAGCAGCACAGGGAGAAACACTTGTAATCAAAATGGCCACCACCATGCCACCAGTGAGCATGGAGGAGCATCACATGACACCGAGCGGCCAATCGAATTTGAAGGCTCCCTTAAAGGAGACCGGTAACCAAAGAAATTTAAAGGGGACGTTTCAACTATTTGAGTACACGGATTTTAAAGCTAAAGATGCGATTAAAGGGTGCAAGTATGAAAATGTATGCAATGTGACAATGAATTGTAATGCTGGTTTAACAAATGTGACTAATGATGTGAATGCAGGTGTCAGTAAGGTTAAGAACAAGTTTATTATGCTTAACAGTAATGATAGAGATTGTGAAATGCCTAATGTAACCATGTTTGTTGAAACCAGGACACCCAAAAGTGATGCAAATGCTAGAATGTATAATGCAGGCTCGACTATGTGTGATCAGAGCCAAGGTATACCGATAGGACACTGCCAAAGGACATTGGGTCCTATAGGGACCATGCTGATGCCAATGGAATCCCCGTGTGGGAGACCCTCAGGTCCAGCAGGCTACCTGACCATGTAGCCTGGACCTTTGGAACAAATGTGATGCCCCTTGCAGGACACACACACAGGCAGTGGGAGCAGACCCACTAGAGGGACAGTGGTCAATGGGCAGCCCAGCCACCACCAATGGCAACCTGCACCAGATCAGCCCTACAGCCCTGGCCACCAGGGCCAACACCCTCCAGCTTCCCTGGCAAACCCTGGAATGACCTGACCCTCATCCCAATTGGTGGACAAGGAGCCCACCCAGTCTTGTGGCCCTGCCCACCACCCCACAACTACCCACATCACAGTGTATACACACCACCCACTGCTGCCGTGGCTACCTCCCCGAGGGATCCCACAACAGTGACACCCACTTGGTTTGTGTGTGAGAAACATAGAAACATAGAAAATAGGTGCAGGAGTAGGCCATTCGACCCTTCGAGCCTGCACTACCATTCAATGAGTTCATGGCTGAATATGCAACTTCAGTACCCCATTCCTTCTTTCTCGCCATACCCCTTGATCCCCCTAGTAGTAAGAACTACATCTAACTCCTTTTTGAATATATTTAGTGAATTGGCCTCAACAACTTTCTGTGGTAGAGAATTCCACAGGTTCACCACTCTCTGGGTGAAGAAGTTTCTCCTCATCTCGGTCCTAAATGGCTTACCCCTTATCCTTAGACTGTAACCCCTGGTTCTGGACTTCCCCAACATTGGGAACATTCTTCCTGCATCTAACCTGTCTAAACCCATCAGAATTTTAAACGTTTCTATGAGATCCCCTCTCATTCTTCTGAACGCCTGTGAATACAAGTGAGGGAGGGGAAACGTACGAGGCCAGCCTCACATAGACATAGACATAGAAAATAGGTGCAGGAGTAGGCCATTCGGCCCTTCTAGCCTGCACCGCCATTCAACGAGTTCATGGCGGTGCAGGCGGTGCACGCACAGGGGTCACACCTGGCAACCACACAACCCTCACCACAATCTCTCATAGCCCACCACTGATCACCTCCCGTGGTCATGACAATAAGGATATGAAAAATGCTCGGGGGGGGGGGGGGGAAGTATTGTTGTGTATGCATGCCTGTTTACTGTGTGATGTCTGTAACACTGTTATGCCACATTGAATGTACCCTTATACGGTACACACCTTACCGGTACACCAGGGGGTGCTGCTGCTGGAGACCTAGGGGTTGCCTGCACACAGCAGGTAACCCGGTATAAAAGGGAACTCACAGCTTGTTGTCGTCACTCAGGAGCTGCAAATAAAGGACCAGAGGTCGACACAGTTTAAGTATCATACCCTGCCTCGTGGAGTCATTACTGAAGGTGCCTACTTACACTACAACTTGGGATCTTACTGTGCAGGCTCAGGAACAGGTTTGAGAGGACACCAGTGCACTCACCAACACACGTATCAATGTCACTACCAATGCCAGTCGACCAGCCCTTGGATTGGGGGAGGGGTTAGTGGTTGGATTTGTGCCAGTATGAAGGTGATTGGATTGTATTCATATACAGCTATTGCAATGGAGGTAAAGCAACACAAAATCACACTCAGACCTTTGCTTTTGAAAAGTCTGACAAGAAGAGAGGCAGAGCTATGAATCCTGGAGAAGATTGTGCCTTCTGTCATACCAGCAACCTGGTCTGGGTGTCAAACCCTTCCAATCCCAAACTGCTAATATAACAGCAGCAGAATGTGTCATTTTTCCTGCCCTTTTGTGCCCCCATATCCTGAAGCCACTGACTCATACTGGATACAGTTCCACGGGAGCCAATCATTCTCCCGTACCTCAGCCAAGTAACCATTTTTCCCATGTGACTTGGACCTTCACAGTGTCACCAGGCAATTCGCCATTGGGTTGTCACAGCGGAGCTTAGTCCTGTTCTCACCTGTGCAGAGACTCTCCTCTTCAGGGTAGAGGTCTGCCCACCTCTCCGAATCCGTACAAACCCCAATCCATTTTCTTGGGTCAGAAACCATTCTATGTGCACGGTGGACTCATGGCAGGATTCCCACTAGTAGGAGGTCAGCAGGGATGTTGCAGCATCGGAAGATGTGATGAGGCACCCTTGAGGGGCAGAAGCATTCTGAAGATGGCAGCAAGACTCCCACTGAGACTGAGGCTTTAGCTGACAAGTGATTTGAAGGGAGACAAAGCATTCTTTGAGGGTCTTGGATCCTTTACCACCACTTCCCAGCATCTACTGCAACTCTAGTGCAGTACTGAGGGAGTGTTGCACTGTCAGAGGTGCCAACCTTCGGATGAAACGTTAAACTGAAGGCCCGTCTGCTCTCTCAGATGGACGTAAATGATCCCATGGCACTATTTCAAAGAAATGCAGAGGAGTTAGCCCTGGTATCCTGGCCAATATTTATCCCTCAAATCAGTATCACTAAAAACAGATTATCTGATCATTATCACATTGCTGTTTGTGGGAGCTTGCTGTGCATAATTTGGCTGCCGCATTTCCTACATTACAACAGTGACTACACTTCAAAATTACTTCAAACAAAACTTGACACTGAGCTACATATTAGGACAGGTGGCCAAAAGCTTAGTCAAAGATGTAGGTTTTAAGAAGTGTCTTAAAGGAGGAGAGAGAGGTAGTGAGGTTTAGGGAGGGAATTCCAGAGCTTAGGGCCTTGGCAGTTGAAGGCATGGCCACCAGCAATGCAATGAAGAAAATTGGGAAGGTGCAGGAGCCCAGATATCTCGGAAAGGTTGTAGGGCTGGAGGAGGTCACAGAAATAGGGAGGGGTGAGGCCATGGAGGAATTTAAACATTAGGATGATCATTTTAAAGTTGAGGTGTTGCTAGACCAAATGCTAATTAGGTCCACGAACAAAGTGGTGAAGGGTGCGAGTTAGGATACAGGCAGCAGAGTTTTGGATGAACTGAAGTTTACGGAGGATGCAAGATGGGAGGTCGGCAAGGAGAGTATTGGAATAGTCAAGTCTAGAGGTAAAAATGGCATGGATAAGGGTTTCAACAGCAGATGAGCTGAGGCAGGGGCAGAGACAAGCAATGGTAAGAAGATGGAAGTAGGCGGTCTTGGTCATGGAGAATATATGGGTCGAAAGCTCACCTCGGGGTCAGCTAGGGCATTAAGGTTGCGAATGGTCTGGTTCAGCCTCAAACAATGGCCCGGAAGGAATGGAGTCAGTGGCAAGGGAACAGAGTTTGTGGCGGGGTACAATTCCATCAGCGATGTCAACCCTTTAGTAACTCACTGAAATGGCCAATTTTGATGTGTGAACCGAGATAGAAAATTGTGGCAAATTATTCCCCATAGGGATCATACCATTAAAGTGCCAATTCAGTGTGCCACTGAAATTCGCAGGCAGCCTGCAAGATATCCATGCTGTTACCCTGGAAGCTTTGGCCTGGATATCTGACTTAGATATTGACAAAGGCCGGAATTTTCTCCAGGGAGGCAGGGGTGGGCGGGGGGGGGGGGGGGGGGGGGGTAGGCGGGGCCTCCGAGGTGGCCAGGAAACCCAGGAGGCCGGGTTTCCCACAGGCCCTGCCGACTTTAACGGCAGAGTCTGATTTGCATGTGAGGCCTCGGATTCCCGCCCACAACCAGGTTGAGAGGTGAGAGGTCAGTGCGGGGCGTAGGGGGGGAGGGGAGGGGTAGGCATTGGAAACCGGGGATCGTGGGGGTGGAGTCGGCATTTGGCATCGGAGGGGTAATGGCGGGGGGACTGCGGGGTGGTGGTGTGGGGGGGGGGGGGGGGGAACGGCAGAGAGATGTCGGCCGGAGCATCGGCGCGGGAGTAGGGGGGGGGGATGAAGATCGGGGCCAGCCATCGGAGGATTGTGGGGTTGGGGGGAGGCCTCATGGTGGGGATCGGAGGCCTGGGCAGGTGATAGGTGGCCTGGTGGGCGGAGGGGGGGTCTACAAATGTGGGGGGTGGGTTAGGTGGGGATCTTGGATCCAGGAGGTAGGTATACAGCCACTTACAACAACAACTTGTATAGCACCTTTAATGTTGTAAACCGTCTCAAGGTGCTTCACAGGCGTGTTATCAGACAACAACAGAAAGAAATACTCCCTGGATGCAGCAGTCCTTGCCTCGGTTTGACTGCCGCGTTTCACGAATTGTGTGAAACCTGTCCACGTGCAGTTAAGTTCAAAATGGAGATGAAAAGAGAGGCTTCCAGTTTCATTACAATATTTAAATTAAGCTAACGTCCCCTGGCAGCCCGCCCCATCCCGTCCTCGCCCCGCCTCCGGTAAAACTGGAAGTGGGCGGCTTGGATGCGGAATCCTACTTTTAACAATTTAACTGCCCCATGCTCCAAACCCACCCGTTTTTTTCGGGGAAATTCCAACCTTGTTTGCTTTGCGACTACCACAGGAAAGAAGCAGTGTGCCACAGATCATAGACAAGAGATGGGTGTGACAACATTTAAGGGGCCAAAACTGCCCCCTTCCTTAAGCTCCATTAGCACCTCGAAGAGACGGCAATGGAGCGGAGACACATTACTGACCGGGTGCTGGTGAATGGGCCAACCCGTCCAAAATTGGCCCCGGGCCGGGAGGGCAGGAACGGGTTTCTGCGCCGCCCATGTTGTTGCCCCGTTGGGCACAATGACCGGCGGCGACCCTCTTACCGACCTCAGCGGGAAATTGCCCCGCAGCAGGGCCCGCCGGTCGGTGCCACTGATCGCTTTCCCCTGCAGGAAGCTATGTGTGTCTGGGCGGAGCGTCTGCCATTAAAGGGGAGGGCACACTGCTGGCACCTTCATTTTATTTTAATTGTCGGGCTGACTCCGGGCCCAGCCGAATCTCTCCCTGGTGGGCCAGTGGGCCTCAGTAAACTAAATGCAGAGCTCGCAGCGGCCCTCCCCTTTAACTGAAGGGGAAACATAGAAACATAGAAAATAGGTGCAGGAGTCGGCCATTCGGCCCTTCGAGCCTGCACCACCATTCAATATGATCGTGGCTGATCATGCATTTCAGTACCCCATTCCTGTTTTCTCTCCATACCCCTTGATCCCTTTAGCCGTAAGGGCCACATCCAACTCCCTTTTGAATATATCTAACGAACTGGCCTCAACAACTTTCTGTGGTAGAGAATTCCACAACTCTCTGAGTGAAGAAGTTTCTCCTCTTCTCGGTCCTAAATGGCTTACCCCTTACCCTTAGACTGTGACCCCTAGTTCTGGACTTCCCCAACATCGGGAACATTCGTCTGCATCGAATCTGTCCAATCCCGTCAGAATTTTAAACGTTTCTATGAGATCCCCTCTCATTCTTCTAAATTCCAGTGAATATAAGCCTAGTCGCTCCAGTCTTTCTTCATATGTGGGTCCTGCCATCCCTGGAATCAGTCTGGTGAACCTTTGCTACACTCTCTCAATAGCAAGAATGTCCTTCCTTAGATTAGGAAACTAAAACTGTACACAATATTCAAGGTGTGGTCTCACCAAGGCCCTGTACAACTGCAGTAAGACTTCCCTGCACTTATACTCAAATCCTCTCGCTATGAAGGCCAACATGCCATTTGTCTTCTTCACCGCCTGCTGTACCTACATGCCAACTTTCAATGACTGATGTACCATGACACCCAGGTCTCGTTGCACCTCCTCTTTTCCTAATCTGTTACCGTTCAGATAATATTCTGCCTTCCTATTTTTACCACCAAAGTGGATAACCTCACATTTATCTACATTATACTGCATCTGCCATGCATTTGCCCACTCACCTAACCTGTCCAAGTCAGCCTGCAGTCTCTTAGCATCCTCCTCACAGCTCACACTGACACCCAGCTTAGTGGCATCTGCAAACTTGGAGATATTACATTCAATTCCTTCGGGACATTGTGACACGGCAGCGCGATGTTGATGACTCGTTGGGGCGTCCGACCCGACCGAAGGGCACTTTCGCCCCTCAGCACTGCCTCGACCGGAAATAGACAACAAAGAGCTGAATATCGGCGCAAGATCTACCCCATGGATTGGGGCTGAGAAAATTCTCAAATATCTATAAGTGCACCCACTCTTAGTTGAGGAGCAATTTCTGCCCCAAGGATTTTAGTCTAAGGTTTAGTTTAGAAGTGGCTTCTCCAATGATGTTGTGGTACATTAGGAATGGAAAACCTCAGCTTCACACACTGAGAGCCATACAGGTCCACATTCCAACAAAGGACAGCAGTAGCAGAGAACCTGGCTGACCTGGTACGGGCGCTGAAGCCAATTGCAGCATGTCTATTGCTGCCCCGGGTGATATCAGCCACCCCAACACAGACAAGGGATGAACTTGGTACCTGTATGCCCAGAACCACCTCAGGCATTGTGTTTACTCATTGAGCTATTGGGGAGACACAAGCACCACTCTTAAGCAAAATAAATGAAGACTTTTTTTTTAAGAGTAGCCAATTTCTTTACCATTTTGAATGTAGAATTGAACAGCTACAACGTGACTAATGTAGTGGGGGAATCTGACAACAATCTGACCAAATCAATCTCTGCTCTGCAGGCTTGTCTGCAATAGGCCAGATTTGACTTCATTCCTTGATCCACCCACAAGCCAGCATGGCATTCGTTCCTTTGTTTCTTCACTGCGTATAATTCACGCCCAGGTATCCTCAACAGGTGCTTGTAAGTATCTTGACCAGAATAACAAACCATATTCATAGATAAACATCTAAGGCATCGAAGTCTGGCTCGGCAAGATTTTGCCCATTCATGGCAATATTTTACAAATGATAATGGTGAGGGTGGTATACATAACAGTAAGGTGTACAGCACAATAAAGCCTTGTGCCTTGTGCTACAGATTGAGAAAAGGTGGGTGTGACAAAGATTAAGCTTGGTAATCATTTCTATAATTCTGCCGTGTCCATAAGGGGCTAAAAACCAGTTTCACTCACAGAAATCATGTCCTAGCTTAACTGGATATAATGGTGTAGCTATTGTGTCTGGCAGCTTTATGTCTCGAACAGACAGTCATTTCAATAATTACTTGGCTCTGGTTACTGTTTTAGGGGAATTATCAGCCAGCCATTTTCAAATTACTGAATTACTTTTCAAAAGAGAGGTTATCTGACTCTGAATCGCATAAGTTACACCAGACAACAAGCTAAGTTGATGAGGAAATAATTAATAATACAACTACATAAAAATTATAGTCATAGTCTTGGAGAGCTGCTAAGCACGTTCTAGGTGCTTCCAGGGACAGCAGAAAAATGAAAGGGAGGGTCATGCAGGACCAAGTTGTTCCGATCGGCCTAGGAGAGAATTGCTCCATAGTCGCCAGACCATAGGGAGCGCCTGGCACCTGAGGAACTATTTCCAGGAGGGCGTCTAACTAGTGGAAAATATAATAAAAACTGCAGGACCAATCTTCTCTCCTTCTTCCGTCAGTAATACCTCTCAGTTTTCTTCCGTCTTTGGCAGAGTCGCAGCTGCACTAAATGATTCAGTGCAGTTAAAAATAGGGATGATCCGGGCGAGAGAAAGAATTTGAGGGCTTTTGATTGCAGAGAAGTGGCACAGAGACGTGAGAAACAGAAATAGCTTACATTAATGCACGAGGGCTTCGAAACTGTCTATAGTAATTTCTGTAACTATTACACCCTTATCATTTAATTAGAGAATGCAACAACAACAACCGTGGCTCATTGCAGTTTTCTGCTCAAACTCATTCTGTCCCAGTATTCCCAAACTTTGCAAATCCTTACTCATCTCTGTATTTCCTCCTTCCGACAATCTTCAGAATTTTAAAACCCAAGGCGGAGTCACCTGACCACTACTTCCTAACTTATCAATTTAAGTTTTATTTTTTCCAATGCTGGAGGTGTTTATACGATGGGTTATGGCTCTTCAGTAACGTTTCTCAATTAGTGACAAAATGTCCAAAGATAAAACGTGATGTCATTTCCGATTTTTAAAAAATCTGGCTAAACTCAAAATGTTTCAAATACTAGCAGATCGCCTTTGGCGTTGCTCCTCGGGAATCTGGGCCAATGGTCCTCTGCTGGATGCCTGATTGGTGCAGAGTGTTAGAGGTGTGCTGTGCCTTTAAGGGGAAGAGGGCACACAACGAACTTGGTCCAGGCAATGGATGGCCTGGGCACACTGCTGGCAGAGACCTGTCCCCCGGCCGGGCCTTGCGTTAGGTTCGGGGGACGGACAGAAGAAAGAACATTACTTCAGGCCTGAGAGGCCTTCAGCCGTGCTCCTGGCCACCAACGCTGGGAACCTCTGGTTGCTGCTCGAGGACAACAGCTGGTAAGTCCCAGGGTTGAAGATGGTGCTAAGGGAAGAAAAAACTCAAGTTACCTTCGGTGAAGTTGTGCCTCCAACTAACTTCGGGCTCTACCCAGGGCCCCTGCAGACCCTCTAGTACGTGGTAGGTCAGAGTTCAAGCCAATACAGTCATGTTTCTTGGGGTGATAAGAAAGATAACTCCTGGCCATTGAAGTCAACGGAAATAAAAATTGGGAGAGATGTACAACAGGCTGCTGACCTGTTTTACACTGTAGCGCAGTGATTTGTCCTTTGGAAAGCAAATCAGTGATTACATTGTGAGCTAAAAGTGCAGAGATTTAGGTATAGCATTCCTGGCTGCACCCCACCTTCTGATATGTGGCGCAGATCAAAATTAAGGAGATGGGGAAAACAAAACTTCGGATAAACATCACAGTGATCTTAGTTGGTATGGAAAGTGGTCCAAGTTGTCCAGGGCCACGCCATGGATCGTGATGACTGAGGGGTAGTGCTGTGCGGCGGGGTCAGGCTGGTGGAGGACCTTTGTCTTACGGATGTTTAGTGTAAGGCCCATGCTTTCATACGCCTCGGTGAAGATGTTGACGATGGCTTGGAGTTCAGCCTCTGAGTGTGCACAGGCGCATGTGTCGTCTGCGTACTGTAGCTCGACGACAGAGGTTGGGTCGGTTTTGGATCTGGCCTGGAGACGACGAAGGTTGAACAGGTTCACACTGGTTCTGTAGTTTAGTTCCACTCCAGCGGGGAGCTTATTGAGTGTGAGATGGAGCATTGCAGTGAGGAAGATTGAGAAGAGGGTTGGCGCAATGACGCAACTCTTTTTGACCCCGTTCCGGATGTGGATTGGGGATCAGTGCCACAAAAAAGTCAATGCCGGGGCACTCAAAGACCCAGCTAAGAGAACCCTATTCAGTCAGTGCCTCACTGCTAACCTGGCATGCCTTGATGACCTCGAGACGCAGAATGCCCACAGCGCTTGGTCTGCCCTCCAGTCCTCCATAACCAATACCAGCGAAGAAACGCTCGGTCACTCAACCAGGAAACATCAGGACTGGTTTGATGAGAATGACCAGGAGATCCTAGAGCTAATAAATTGCAAGCGCAGGGCATTTCTGAGCCTGAAATAACAACCCAACTCGGGAGCAGCAAAACAGCATTACAGATGGCTTAAGGCCGAGGTCCAACAAAAAACCTGGGACCTAAAGAACAGGTGGTGGGTGGAGAAAGCACAGAACATTCAGTAGCTGGCTGACAGCCATGATGTGTGAGGATTCTTCATCGCAGTCAAGGCCACCTACGGCCCAAACACCCAAGGCCCACCCCACTGCTGGCCAAGAACGGGGAGACACTCATCAAGGACACCGAGGCAGTCAGGGCCCGCTGGAAGGAGCACTTTGAAGATCTTCTTAACCGAGACTCTGCCTTTGACTCGAGAGTCCTCGACTCCGTCCCACAGCATGCTACCCACCATCATCTCAGCAAAACCCCAGCCCTGCACGAGGTAGGAAAGGACATCCACCAGCTTAAAAACAACAAGGCAATGAGAGCAGGTGGAATCCCCGCTGAGGCAGTAAAGTATGGCGGAGAGGCACTATTGGCACGAATACATGACCTCATCTCTCTCATCTGGAAGGAGGAGTGCATGCCGGGAGATCTCAGAGATGCAGTAATCGTGACCATCTTTAAAAAAGGGGACAACTGCAACTGTAACACCCCTATTTAAAAAAGGAGGCAGACAAAAAGCAGGAAACTATAGACCAACTATAGCCTAATACCTGTGGTTGGGAAAATGTTGGAGTCCATTATTGAAGAAGCAGTAGCAGGACATTTGGAAAAGCAAAATTCAGTCAGGCAGAGTCAGCATGGATTTATGAAGGGGAAGTCATGTTTCACAAATTTGCTGGAATTCTTTGAGGATGTAACGAACAGGGTGGATAAAGGGGAACCAGTGGACTTCCATAAGGCATTTGACAAGGTGCCACATAAAAGGTTACTGCACAAGATACAAGTTCACAGGGCTGGGGTAATATATTAGCATGTGTTATGTCTGTAATGCACTTATGAATGACTCCATGAGGCAATGTGTTGTACTCAAACTGTAGTGACCTTGGTCCTTTATTCGTAACTCCAGAGTGAGGCACAAGCATGGGGGACAGCCTTTTATAATGGGTCCTGCACCATCTATGCAGGTGACCCTCAGGTCTCCCACCGCAGTGCCCTCTGATGGACAGCCTCTGCCACAGGTGCAGGAAACCCTGGTCTCCACCAGTTGCAACCTCTAGCGATGCCAGAATATATATACACAGTGTAACCCTTATTGATAGTACATCAGGTAACAAGTCTCCATCTTATGCAACTATACAGTGACTACACAGAGAGTATATCTATAGTCTGCATAAATAACATCACTCTCCCCCAAGTCCTTTGTGCCAATTACCTTTGCACTATGTGCTCTGGCTTGGCTCTCCCCAGACTTAAATGCCCAATAGCCCTTGCACCTTGGCTATGCTTTGGCTTGGCTCTCTCCCTGTTAACCCCCAAGTCCTTTTGCCACAACGTTGGGTAGTGGTTACCAGTTTGGATGGTTCAATGATGCAGTGGAAGTTCCAGTGGGTTCTGGGTGTGACCCATGTGTGTGCCCATGGCTACATATATCCGTTTCCCACCCCCCCACAGCGCGAATTGTGAACCTGTGGAATTCTCTACCACAGAAAGTTGTTGAGGCCAGTTCGTTAGATATATTCAAAAGGGAGTTACGGCTAAAGGGATCAAGGGGTATGGAGGGAAAGCAGGAATGGGATACTAAAGTTGCATGATCAGCCAAGATCATATTGAATGGTGGTGCAGGCTCGAAGGGCCGAATGGCCTACTCCTGCACCTACTTTCTATGTTTCTATGTTTCTATGAGATCATGCAGCAGGCCCATTACATTAACATACAGGATCAGACACAGTGCTAGTAGAAAGAAAGGAAGTTACAGTTTGTATCGTGACACCTTGGTTCAGTGACTTACATTCATTACGTTTTGTGGTCGTGCGCCAGGATTGGGTAGATTGCATTCATGGTTCAGTCATGGTAAGTACTGAGGTAGCAGTACAGGTATGTGAGGATGCAGGTTCCAGAGCAACCGGACGGGGTCCTAATCGTCTGATAGCGGTGCTGCTCCCCCTTGCTGGCGGGGTGGGCTTGGTTCGCTCACCGAGCCAGGACTCAGGGCCTTTGCCGTTGCCAAGTGATGGGCAGATGTGTGTGGCCTCCATGTCCTCCTTTGAGGGCTGCAGAGTCTTCTGCCTGCTCTCTCACAGTGTTGGGAACCTGACTGTTCCAGGTCCCGTTTGGGGAACTCGTTGGTTCTGACCTTTCACTCCCGGACATGGCCGAGGTAGCGACTGGGTCTGGGGGCTGCACCGTCTCCACCCGGGTGGTGGGCAACGGCGGCCGACTGTGTGTATTGGCGCTGTTTTCATTTCTAGGTCCATGGTGAATAGTGCCATCGGGTGCCTGCAGCATGGGATAGACCTGGGGCAGGGTATCAGGATCAATGCCTTCACCCTCCCGAATTCGCTCGCTTGCTACTTTAGGGGACACTCGATTCCCGACATCTCGCAACAACATTTTGTTCACAATCTTAATCGGTTCGTTACATTGATTGCCATACATACAATGTCTCTTTAAGTTCAGTTGGTTGCAGGTTTCCTTTAAGTGATCATCGTCATAGGCAGTCCCTCGGAACCGAGGAAGACTTGCTTCCACTCCCAAAGTGAGTTCTTTGATGGCTGAACAGTCCGATACGAGAGCTATAGACCCTGTTACAGGTGGGACAGACATTCGTCAAGGGAGGGGGTCAGTGGGGTTGGTTTGCCGCACGCTCCTTCTGCTGCCTGTGTTTGGCTTCTTCATGCTCCTTGCATTGAGCCTCAAAGAGCTCAACGCCCTCCCGGATGGACTTTCTCCACCTCGGGCGGTCTGCGGCCAGGGTCTCCCAGGTGTCAGTGGTGATGTCAGGGAGGCTTTGAGGGTGGTCCCTATAATGTTTCCGCTGTCCTCCTTTGGCTCGTTTACCATCAAGGAGCTCCGCATAAAGCATTTGCTTAGGGAGTCTCGTATCTGGCATGCGTACTATGTGGCCTGCCCAGTGAAGCTGATCGAGTGTGGTCAGTGCTTCAATGCTGAGGATGTTAGCCTGGTCGAGGACATTGATGTTGGTGCGCCTGTTCTCCCAGGAGATTTGCAGGATCTTGCGGAAACATCGTTAGTGATATATCTCCAGCGACTTGAGGTGCCTTCTATACATCGTCCATGCCTCAGATCCATACAGGAGGGCGGGTATTACTACAGCCCTGTAGACCATGAGTTTTGTGGTAAATTTGAGGGCCTGGTCTTCAAACACTCTTTTCCGCAGGCGGCCGAAGGCTGCACTGGCGCACTGGAGACGATGTTGAATCTCCGCATCAATGTCTGCCTTTGTTGATAAGAGGCTCCCGAGATATGGGAAATGGTCCACGTTGTCCAGGGCCACACCGTGGATCTTGATGATTGGAGGGCAGTGCTGTGCGGTGGTGACAGGCTGGTGGAGGACCTTTGTCTTATGGAGGTTAAGCATAAGGCCCATGCCTTCATATGCCTCAGTGAAACACAAAAGGTTAGTAGTATGCAGGTACAGCAAATGATCAGGAAGGCCAATGGAATCTTGGCCTTTATTGCAAAGGGGATAGAGTGTAAAAGCAGGGAAGTCTTGCTACAGTTGTACAGGGTATTGATAAGGTCACACCTGGAATACTGTGTGCAGTTTTGGTTCCATATTTACGAAAGGATATACTTGCTTTGGAGGCAGTTCAGAGAAGATTCACGAGGTTGATTCTGGAGATGAGGGGGTTGACTTATGAGGAAAGGTTGAGTAGGTTGGGCCTCTACTCATTGGAATTCAGAAGAATGAGAGGTGATCTTATCGAAACATATAAGATTATGAGGGGGCTTGACAAGGTGGATGCAGAGAGAGTGTTTCCACTGATAGGGGAGACTAGAATTAGAGGGCATAATCTTAGAATAAGGGGCCGCCCATTTAAAATTGAGTTGAGGAGAATTATTTTTCTCTCAGAGGGTTGTAAATCTGTGGAATTCATTGCCTCAGCGAGCTGTGGAAGCTGGGACATTGAATAAATTTAAGACAGAAATAGATAGTTTCTTAAACGATAAGGGGATAAAGGGTTATGGGGAGCGGGCAGGAAAGTGGAGCTGAGTCCATGATCAGATCAGCCATGATCTTATTGAATGGTGGAGCAGGCTCGAGGGGCCGTATGGCCTACTCCTGTTCCTATTTCTTATGTTCTTATGTTCTTATCACCCACCATAACTGTTCACTGCAAAGCACAGACAATTCAGTCTGATTGAATGAGAAGAAATGGATCACTGCCCCCTCTAGTGGCTGCATGTGGGCAATGCGAGTCCAGAAACAATTTTTCAAAAAGCTAAACAAACTGCGGATGCTGGAAATCTGAAACAAAAACAGAAAATGCTGGAAACACTCAGCAGGTCATGGAACAGATGAGTTCATATTTCAGGTGTGGCCCCTTCATGAAAAACTTTTCGACACAGATAAAAGCCCGAGCATAGCGTTCTGTATACAAATTGATATTTGAAAACATCTGCATACTTTGAGGCAAAACCTTTGAATAAAAGGCTGGGATATTAAGGACCATTCACAATAATCATAGTGGATGTGCGGTATTCCTCGGCTGGCTCCTGGACTGGCCTCACCAATTGCTGGCTTCAAGCTGCACCTTTGCTCTCCGGCTGGCTCCCATTCCACACCGTCACATTCCAGCTTTCTACTTAAGACATGCCCTCAGAGATTGGACTAGATCCCTTTCTCAAATCAGCCTCTATCCACACCATTCCTAACTGTCTGCCACCAGTCCATGTAATTTAATATCGCTCCCTTTTGCGTGTGAGGATATCGGTTGCCACTCCAGATTTGAGCCTCCTACTCCAACTTTTCCTTTTCATGTGATTCCCAGGATCTGCTCTGTTCTTTCCTCCACTACATCTGATCCAGTTGTGCCCCTCCTCCAGCACTGTGTCTCCCAATAGCGACCCCCCACTCCTCCTCCCCAGCCTACCTTCTGTCCTGCTGCTGCTTCATGCTTGAGTCCTCTTGAACGCTCCCACTGTCTCCCTTGAGATTCTTTGTCATGCCCGTTGTGACACCCATTGCTGGTTCTCCCAGAGCTGCAATCCCGATTGTCTCAGCCCCCGCTCCCAGTAGCTGTCTTACCCAGCTCATTCCATCGTGCTCTTCCATAAACGCACACTATCTCCGTGTCATTGCACAAAGCCCCAGCAACTGCAATTCTAAAAAAAGTATTTCTTATGTTTGCTACTTTAGTCCCTTCCCCTAACGTGCTAACTTTGCACATCCCTGATGTTTTTTACCCCGCCATTGGTGCCCGTGCCTTCCGCTGCCTCGGCCTTAAGCTCTGGAATTCCCTCCATAAACCTCTCTGCCTCTCTACCTATTTCTCCTCCTTTAAGACTCTCTTTAAAACCTACGTCTTTGATCCAGCTTTTTGTCATCAGTCCTAAAATCTCCTTATGTGGCTCGGGTTAGGGTTAGGGTTAGGGTTAGGGTTAGGCTCGGTGTTAAATTTTGTCTGATAATGCTCCTGTGAAGTGCCTTGGGAAGTTTTACTATGTTACAGGCACCATATAAATGCAAGTTGTTGTTGGCCGGGATACAGCCTCACAGGTGTGAGTCACATCCTAGCACATCACTCAAGTCGCCATTCCTCATTCTTGAGCCGTAACAATAAGCATCTGGCAGCTGGGCGAGGGGGGTCACAGCCTTATCCTGTCCTCCCCAATGTCCAAACACAGATACTTCCAGCTTCCAGCACTGGTCACTGGAGAGGGTTCATGAGCAAGAACCCTGGCTGATTCTCAACAACTTAACCAAGGGACACTACAGACAATTGTGCCCCATCCCCATGTCACCACCCTGGCTGGGTTCAGCTAACAGCACTGCCTGGTGATCAAACCTGGGACCGCCTGGTTTACATGGGTCGGCTACTCACTGGATAAAGACACTGAACATTTAGGGATGAAAGAAAAGAATGGATTTGCATTTATATAGCACCTTTCATGACCTCATGATGTCCCAAAGTGTTTTACAGCCAATGAAGTACTAATGAAGTGTAGTCGCTGTTATATAGAGGAAACGCGGCCACCAATTTGCGCACAGCAAGGACTCACAAACAGCAGTGAGATAATGACCAGATAATCTGTTTTCAGTGACGTTGGTTGAGGGATAAATATTGGCCAGGACACCGGGAGAATTCCTCTTACCCGAAATAGTGCATTTTTTACATTCACCTGAGAGAGCAGATATTTAACATTGCATCGATAGATGGCACCCGTGACCATGCAGCATTCCCTCAGCACTGCACTGAAGCATCAGCATAGATTTTTATGCTCAAGTCCCTGGCTATCTTGGATACAGCCACTTTGTTTCCTGGACATGTTATCAAGGAGACTATCCTTGTTCTTTATTGGAAGCATGTAATCAAATTATGCTACACATCAATATGTTAGCACAAACCGGAGATATTTTTAATGGAGGCTTTGGTTTAAAATCTCAAGAAAGGAAGAATGATCAAATGACGTGTGAAGCAGCTTCTTCGCATGGGCCAGCAGACACAGTCTAATCCCAGCGCTTGCTTGCTACTTTCTGCTTGTTCAGATCCACAAATATATGTGTAGGAGGAAGGGGCAGATTTTACAATGTGCACCTGGGCCGAGATAATAGGACTATCACTGCAAGAAGGTTAGCTTTGCGGTCTGCCCAATGTTAATGGGCAAAAATCAGGTGGGCCATAAACCAGATGCACTAACCGCTCCATCATCACAGGCAGTCCCTCGAAATCGAGGAAGATTTGTTTCCACTCTAAAAGTGAGTTCTCAGGTGACTGAGCAGTCCAATATGGGAATTACAGTCTCTTGTCACAGGTGGGACAGACAGTGGTTGAAGGAAAGGGTGGATGGGACTGGTTTGCCGCACGTTCCTTCCGCTGCCTACGCTTGGTTTCTGCATGCAATGTGTGCAGTTCAGCCAAAGTGTATATTTATAATTAATGAATTATTGTTAATTGTCATTATTTGTGAGCTTGCATTCTTATTCTTATGACTAAGTTATAAAGCAGAATCAGAGTAATCACACAACATCAGCATCTTTCTTGTATTTTAGAGCTGATGATTGTAATTTCACTGATTTCCACCATTTGCACATTTGCATCGATTTTAATGAACTTTGCTGACACCTGCTGGTCATTCCTACAAATATCGTGCTGTGCTGCACTTCGGAATCATGTACCTGGAAAATTCCCTTGATATGTCAAACAATAATATTACTTGTTATGACCAGACACAGCAGAGAGATCCAGACCTTCAATGTCTGTTTTATCTATTTGGTCATCCTGTTATCTGATCAAAAACATCTGTGATATCCACTTTGGCAACAATAAAGAATCTATACAATTGTCATTCAAAAATCGTCCCTTTAGTGCCATTGTTGTTGCATGTTTTATTAAATCTGAACATTTTTACTGTTAAATTACTCTCTGGCATTAAATGCTGCTGCTTCAGTAGCAAAATCATCAATTAAACCAATAATTAAGAGACAAAATGAACGAAAATAACCCGATTAATGACGGCATTTTTTTCTTTTTAGCATTAATCATGTGGGCAATTGATGGCCCGTTTATATCGTAAAAGGGGTCCTGAGGGGCTGGCACTCAAACACACTTGAAATCTTGGCACAAGACTCTCTACTACTTAGTTTTTTTCCTGCCATTGGTTGGAATGATGACCAGAGACACATCATTCCCGGTGTTGCAAGGAGCTATCTAGAACCAGCTCCATGTGGTTCTAGATAGCCCCAGAGTCTGAACGCTAATAAATCCCATAGGATGGATGAATTATACCCAGGGTAATTAGAGAGACAAGGGAGGAGATTTGTGAGACACCGACAGTCACTTTGAGGTAGTCAATGAACACAAGAGAGGTTTCAGCAGATCGAAAACAGGCTCTCATATACAAAAAAGATGTCAATTCCACACCTGGCAACTACTGACCCATTAATTTAGCCTCAATCTTAGGAAAATTAAGGGGCCCCGATTTTAACTCCGGGCGGGCTTTGGATGGGTGGGTGGTGAGGCGAGTTGGAATCGGCTACAGGAATCAGGCCCGGGCTATTTTAAATTCTGGGTCTCATTAACATGCCACCATTCTTATTCTTGTCTGGAACGAGACGTGCTGCTGCTCTCTGGAACATCGGTGGCCTGATCAACTCAGAACTGTGGAACAGGGGCTCTGGGAGAATCTCACAGAGCGGGGGTGGGGCGGGGGGTGGGGGGTGCGGGGGTGGCGGGGGTGGGGTGGGGGGGGGGGGCGGTGGAGTCCAGGTAGGGTAGGCCCAAACTTTTCTTGTAGGGACCAGAAATATATTCATGCTCCTCCTGGCCCCATAAAATAAAATATGTACCTGTTCAGGCCTCTTCACCTTCCCAGCAGGTCCAGACTCTCTTCAGCATGCTGGCTTCCCCGCTTTGGCTTGAGTTAAAATTGCAGTCAGGGCGCAATGACATCATTGCACCCCGATCGACATATCTGAAGAAGGACCCCAGCGGCTTGGAAGTCTGGTCTGTGGAACCTGGGTGATGTTAATTGTCAGCCCGCCTGGTTTCTGTCTGGCAGATAGGATTAAAATGTTTCCCATGAAATCAATAACCAGAAACAAAGTGGAACTATACCTGTAAGATAATACTCTGATAAGTGACAGGCTATGTATAATTTAATAATCTCTGGACTTCTTTGAGGAGGGTACATCGGCATTGATAGGGTAAACCATATGATGTAGTGTACTTAGACAACATCTCCAGAACCTTGAGAAGTAACTAGAGTAGGGTCAACTTGATCCAGAAACTCACCGGATCCACATGGGGAGCAGACGCTCAAACCCTCCGTACGGCAGCACTCGCCCTGGTCAGTTGAATTCTACCGGTATAATTTTATCGACACCAACACCATGGCTGCCCGTGTTTGCAAACATCGCACCACCACATCTACGCCGTGAATATGCAGTCTCCAGAGAATACAACAGCTATACCAGCAAAGACACACCAATCCAGGCCGACTTGAATAACCTACCATCAACCCGTCTCAAATCTAGAAGGCCAATTTGGTCCAACGCTGAAGCCATTCACCGATCTCCCCTCAGCCTTGATGACCGATGGCGAAATGCTTGGAAGAACTATGACATATGGAATGGATTCCTTATAGAAGACCCCACAGTATAACCTGAAGGATCAAACCTTCCTCACAAACAGTGGACAACCATCAATCACCTCAGAACTGGTCATGGTAGATGCTGTCATCTTCTCCATATATGTAAGATTAAGGCATCCCCATCATGCAACAGTGGAGCTCCTAATCAGACCCTGGATCACATCATTGAGCACTGCCCTCAGAGGAAATTTGTAGGCAGCGTACAAGATATCCACGCTGTTACACCAGAAGCTTTGGCCTTAGATATCCAACTTAGATATTGACATTTGATTTGCTTTGTTACTACCATATGAAAGAATAAGTATGTACTTAAGCCTTTGATAAAGAATCAAATGAGAGACTTCTTTATATATTACAGTCATGGGTAGCAAGGGTAAGAACAAAAGACTTGCATTTATATGGGCCATGTTCATGACCTCAGAAAATCCTAAATTGTTTTACAGCCAATGAAATACTTTTGAAGTGTAGTTACTGTTGTAACATAGGACATGGACATGGATTAATAACTGGCTAAAGAGAAGGAAGCTGAGGATGGTCATAAGAGGGACAGTCATAATGGGTCAGGTATTGAATGGGAGGCTTTATATATAACTGAACTGGAATGCCAGTCTGAATGCAAAGTAATTAAATTCATAGATGGCATGGGAAGGTTAACTGCAGACTCAGAGGAAGCAGCCAAGATCTTATTAGAGAGCTCAACAGGGTTGCATCTGGATTGATCAGTGACAAATAAAGGGCTGCGTCTATTTCCACCACTGTGTGGGAGACAGCAGATTTCCTATTTGCACCGACAGGATGTGGAAGATCAATACCCACCCAACATTCATGAAGGGATTTCAACATGAGGGTAAGAATTTTAAAGTCAAGCTGTTGGTGGACCAGGAGCTAACGTAGGCCAGCGAGCACAGGAATAATGGGTGAACGAGACTTGCTGCTAGTTAAGATATGTGCAGCAGAGTTTTGGATGAACTGACGTTTATTGAGGGTGGAAGATGGGAGGCCGGCCAGGAGATAGTCAAGTCTGAAGGCTCAGCTCCGGGTCTGCTTGAACCTGAAACAGTGATCAGAATGGGGGATGGAATCAGTTGCAAGGGAATGACATTTGTGGTGGGAATCAAGACAATAACTTTGGTCATCTCAATATTTAATTGGAGGAATTTGCAGTTCAGCCAAGTCAGGATGTTGGACAAGCAATCTGACAACACAGAGTCAATGGAGGGGTCGCGAGAAATGGTGGTGAGGTAGAGCTGGGTGTCGTCATGTAGAAGCTGATGCTGTGTTTTTGGATGATGTCGCCAAGGAGCAGCATGCAGATGAGAAATAGGAGGGGACCAAGGATAGATCCTTGGGGGACACCAGAGATAACGGTGCGGGAGTGGGAAGAGAAGACTTTGCAGGAGATTCCCTGGCTACGACTGGATCGGTAATAGTGGAACAAAGCAAGGGCATTCCCATTCAGCTGGATAATGGAGGAGAGGCGTTGGAGAAGGATGTTCTGGTTAAACGTGTTTAAAAAATACTGAAATGAAGATGAAGAGGGATCGTGCATCACAGCCTCGGTCACAGATGATATCACTTTTGACTTTGATTAGGGCTGAAACCGCCCTGATCTGAGAGGGTCAAACATGGAGTTGCAGGAAAGATGGCAGACAGATATGGGGCCAATGGACAGCATCATTGCCTGCTACTCCACATCTGCAGATATCGCACAGCATCTTTTGGAATGTAGGTGATAGTTTTGTGGAATTGCAGGCAACACAAACCTCAGAGCCTCCTCTTCACTCCTACAGCTGCTCTTCCATTGGCTTGTGCGCATCTAGGAATGTTGCTGATGTTCCTTCCATTGCTCCTTCCCTTCCTCATTCAGAAAAAGGAGATCACAAGCTAACCATGGATGAGCAAGGCCTTTTGGCTTGTCTTGAATCAAGTGTTGATCCCTCTGTGTGAACAATGATTTATTGATATCATTCCTACATTTGAAACGATGTTGTTCTCTCTGACACTAGCAATCCTCCTTGTGGCTTTTCTCTGCACAGGCCCCAGCACATCAGCAGTTCCCTTGTGCCTCAGTAACCAGCACTGCACTCGGCAGTCAAGGTGTGGGCTGAGCAGCAGACTGTTCATAACTTCCTCTGACATAAAGGCCTGGACTTTCCTCATGAAACCCACCCATTTCCAGGTGGTGGTCTGGCCAATGAAGTGGGGCAGGGCCATTCAGCCAAAACTCCGCGTCAGAACGGACCACCTTGATTTCTGCCATGATTTCCCTCCCATGTTCCCTTTGCGCAGCGTACCCACCAGAATCAAATGAACGTACGGGGGGTGGGGGGGTGTTGGTGTGGGAGGGGGGCTGGGGGTGGAATTGCTAAATTCAAACAAGCAGGGGACAGTAACTGTTGCCACTACAGAAGTGTCAACAGCTCTTATACCCTCCTCCTAATGTCTGGCTGGCAGGTATATTGATCTCCTGGACAGCCACAGGAACATAGGAACAGGAGTAGGCCATTCAGCCCCTCAAGCCTGTTCCACCATTCAATTAGATCATGGGTGATCTCTATCTTAACTCCATTTACCTGCCTTGGTTCCATATCATTTAATTATCCTTGCCTACCAAAAATCTATCAAATTCAATCTTGAACTTTTCAATTGATCGAGTCTCCACAGCCTTGTGGGTAAGAAAGTTCCAGATTTGCACTACCCTTTGTGTGAAGAGTGCTTTCTGACACCAACACTGTTATGTATGAATAAAGAGTCTGACCAGATACTGTGATCTCAAAGTAAAGTGTGACCTTAGTCTTTTATTTCAGGTCTCCAGAGTGCCTCTCCAGCCTGTGAGGCCTCCTTAAGTACAGGTGCGCCCAAGGGATTGTGGGATCCCTTGGAACTCCAGGGGATGAGCCCTCTGGTGGTTACACAAGGTATTTACAGGTTTACATTTATAACAACACTCACCCGCAAAGTCAACAGTGTAACTATTTACAAGGTGAGTCAATCTGGGGCCTTTCTTTCCCTGATTGATCGCCTCGGTGCAAATGCTGGTTTTGATGAATCATTTGTTGAGCCCTCGCTGGGCTGCTGTGCAGCTGGCCTTGCTGGGCAGCTGGGTGTGGTGAGTCCTGCTGGGCTGCTGCGGGTGATGGGTTCTGCTTCGTGGTCAACCGCTGTGTCGGTTGCCACTGGTGTGTGTGTGTTGGGGGCTCAAATAAGGTAGGGTCTCATGTGGGTTGCTCTGGATAGTCCATGAATCTGAGTTTGGTTTGGTCCAAGTGTTTCCTGTAGATGAGTCCATTTGAAAGTTTGACCTGAAACACCCTACTTCCCTCTTTGGCCACAACAGTGCCGGGAAGCCACTTGGGACCTTGTCCATAGTTCAACACATATACAGGATCATTGATTTTAATTTCGCGTGATACATTTGCGCTATCATGATATGTACTTTGTTGAAGCCGCCTGCTCTCTACCTGTTCATGCATATCAGGGTGGACTAATGAGAGCCTTGTCTTAAGTGCCCTTTTCATGAGCAGTTCAGCGGGTGGAATCCCAGTGAGCGAGTGGGGTTTCGTGCGGTAACTAAGCAGGACTTGGGATAGGCGAGCCTGCAGTGAGCCTTCAGTTACCCTCTTCAAGCTCTGCTTGATTGTTTGCACTACTCTCTCTGCCTGACCATTGAATGCTGGTTTGAACGGGACAGATGTAACATGTTTGATCCCGTTGCAGGTCATGAACTCTTTGAACTCGGCACGGGCAAACATGGCCCGCAGGCTTTTAGTGGTGGCAGCGGACATGCTTGCCGACATTATCTCACATTCAATCCATTTGGAGTAGGCATCTACAACCACTAGGGACATTTTACCCAACAACGGGCCTGCATAGTCGACATGGACCCTAGACCATGGTTTGGAGGGCCAAGACCATAAACTTAGTGGCGTTTTCCTGGGTGCATTGCTTAACTGTGAACATGTGTTACATTTGTGCACACAGAACTCTAAGTCTGCATCGATACAGGGCCACCACATGTGGGATCTGGCTAGCGCTTTCATTATTACAATGCCTGGGTGGGTGCTGTGGAGATCACTGATGAAAGTGTCCCTGCCCTTTTTTGGGTACCACTACCCGATTACCCCACATAAGGCAGTTTGTCTGTATAGACATTTCATCTTTGCGCTGCTGGTACGGCTTTATTTCTTCCTGCATCTCTAACGGGACATTGGACTAGCTCCCGTGAAGCACACAGTTTTTTACTTAGGACACTAAGGGGTCCTGGCTCGTCTAGGTTCTAATCTGTCGGGCGGTAACAGGTGATTGCTCACTCTCGAATGCTTCCATTACCATGGCTAGATCTGCGAGCTGTGCCATTTCCACCCCGTGGTGGGCAATGGCAGCCTACTGAAAGCATCGGCACAGTTTTCTGTGCCTGGCCTGTGGCGGATAGCGTAGTTGTATGCAGACAACGTGAGTGCCCATCTCTGGATGCGGGTCGGTGCATTCGTATTTATCCCCTTACTTTCAGAAAAGAGGGATATCAGTGGCTTATGGTCAGTTTCCAATTCAAATTTGAGCCCAAACATATATTGATGCATTTTCTTTACCCCATAAACACACGCTAACGCTTCTTTTTCAATCATGCTGTAGGCCCTCTCAGCCTTAGACAGACGTCTGGATGTGTAAGCAACTGGTTGCAATTTACCAGATTCATTAGCTTGTTGCAATACACACCCGACACCGTATGACGACGCATCACATGCTAGTACCAAACGTTTACATGGATCATACAACACAAGCAATTTGTTTGAGCATAACAGTTTTCTAGCTTTTACAAAGGCATTTTCTTGGCTTTTGCCCCATACCCATTTGTCTCCTTTACACAATAAGGCTGCAGTGGTTCTAACAGTGTGCTGAGACCCGGTAAGAAGTTACCAAAGTAATTCAGGAGTCCTAGAAACAACCACACCATCACGTTCTGTGGCCTCGGTGCGTTCTCTATTGCCTCCGTCTTCGAATCAGTGGGCTTGATGCTGTCCGCCGCAATTCTTCTCCCCAAGAACTCCACTTCAGGTGCCAGGAAAACGCACTTCGAGCGTTTTAACCTGAGCCCCATGCGGTTAAGCCGACTAAGAACCTCCTCCAGGTTCTGCAGATGCTCGACGGTGTCCCGACCTGTAACCAAGCTGTCGTCCAGGAAGACCACGGTGTGCTGGGCTGACTTCAGTAAACATTCCATGTTTCTCTGGAATATCGCCGTGGCTGATCGAATTTCAAATGGAAACCTGTTATAAATGAAGAGACCTTTGTGTGTGTTGATGCAGGTGAGGCCCTTCGATGATTCCTGCGTCATGTAGGCCGAGGTCAAGTCCAGCTTCATGAACGTTTTTCCTCTCGCCAGCGTCTCAAAAAGGTTGTCTGCCTTTGGTAGTGCTTATTGATCCTGCAGAGAGAAACGATTGATAATTACTTTGTAATCACCACAGATTCTGACGGTGCCATCTCCCTTGAGGACTGGAACAATCGGACTGGCCCACTCGTTGAATTCGATCGGCGAAATGATTTTCTCTTGTTGCAGCCAGTCTAGCTCGATCTCTACCCTTTCTCTCATCATGTACGGTACTGCTCTCACCTTGTGATGGATGGGTCGCACCCCCCTAATTAAGTGGATCTCCACTTTTGCTCCTTGGAACTTCCCGATGCCTGTTTCGAACAGCGAGGGGAACATGTTTAGGACCTGGGTGCATGAAGTGTCGTTGACGGACGAGAGTGCTCGGACATCGTTCCAGTTCCAGCGTATCTTCCCCAGCCAGCTCCAGCCGAGCAGCATGGGTCCATCACCCGGTACCATCCAGAGTGGTAACTTGTGCACTGCTCCATTGTAGGAGACCTTTACAGTAGCACTGCCAATTATGGGAATCAGTTCCTTTGTGTAAGTTCTCAGTTTAGTGCGAATGGGAGTCAGGACTGGCCTTGAGGCCTGGCTGCACCACAATTTATCAAAAGTCCTTTTGTTCATAATGGACTGGCTCGCGCCCGTGTCCAGCTCCATTGACACCGGGAGTCCATTTAATTCAACCTTCAGCATTATCGGGGGACACTTTGTGGTAAATGTGTGCATCCCATATACCTCTGTCTTCTCAGTCTGAGGTTCTGGTTCGTCGTGATCTGCCATGGATCTGTCCTCCTCTGCAACATGGTGGTTTGCAGGATTAGCAGGATTTGCAGCTCGCCTGCACACTCGTTGGAGATGTCCCATTGTTCCACAGCCCTTGCAAATGTATCCTTTGAAGCGACATGAATGGAAATGATGATCACACCCGCAACGCCAATAAAGTGTTAAAGGCCTTGCATTCATCACCCTTGATGGTGGACTCTGAGTCATCTGCGGACGTGCAGCTGCAGGCATGTGAGGCCTGCCCTGTACATTACGATTAGAAAACAACATTACTTTGTTCACAGTACTTGTAGCAGCACTTGTATGCTGAGAGATTTGCTTGGTATTGTCACTGGTGACAATGAACGCCTGGGCTATCGCTATGGCTTTACACAAGTTTGGGGTCTCTACAGTCAAAAGTTTGCAAAGTATTATTTGATGGCCAATGCCAAGTACAAAGAAGTCCCTGAGCATGTGCTCCAAATGTCCTTCAAATTCGCAATGTCCTGCAAGGCGTCTTAGCTCGGCGGCATAGCTTGCCACTTCCTGGCCTTCAGACCTCTTGTACGTGTAGAACCGGTACCTCGCCATCAGAACGCTTTCCTTCGGGTTTAGATGCTCCCGGACCAGTGTGCACAAGTCATCATACGATTTCTCTGTGGGTTTCGCTGGAGCAAACAGATTTTTCATGAGGCCATAGGTTGGTGCCCCGCAAACGGTGAGGAGAATCGCCCTTCGTTTGGCAGCGTTCGCTTCTCCTTCCAGCTCGTTGGCCACGAAGTATTGGACGAATCGCTCCACGAAGGTTTCCCAATCATCTCCCTCTGAAAATTTCTCGAGGATGCCCACTGTTCTCTGCATCGTTGCAGCAGGGTTCGTCATCTGCATCTCGCCAGTTGTTATGTATGAATAAAGAGTCTGACCAGATACTGTGAGCTCAAAGTAAAGTGTGACCGTAGTCTTTTATTGCAGGTCTCCAGAGTGCCTCTCCAGCCTGTGAGGCCTCCTTAAGTGCAGGTGCTCCCAAGGGATTGTGGGATCCCTTGGGACTCCAGGGGATGATCCCTCTGGTGGTTAAACAAGGTATTTACAGGTTTACATATATAACAATGCCTGAATGGCCGAGCTTTAATTTTAAGGTTATGCTACCTTGTTCTGGTCTCTCCCACCAGAGGAAACAGTTTCTCTATAACTACACGAGCAAATCTTTTTATCATCCATCTCAATTAAATCACCTCTTAATCTTCTATACTCGAGGAAATACAAGCCTAGTCTATGCAACATGTCTTCATAATCTAAAACTTTTAGCCCTGGTATCATTCTGGTGAATCTGCATTCTCTCCAAGTCCAATATATCTTTCCTAAGGTGTGGCACCCTGAACTGAATGCAGTATTCCAGATGGGGTCTAACCAGAGCTCTGTACAGCTGTAACATAACTTACACTCCTTTGTATTCCAGCCCCTTCAGATAAAGGCCAACATTCCAGTGGCCTTTTAAATTATTTTTTGCACCTGTCCACTACCTTTTAGTGATTTCTGTACTTGGATCCCTAAATCTTTCTGCTCATCCACAATTCCTAACTTCTGGCCATTTGGAAAACACTCTGATCTACCTTTCTTAAGTCCAAAGTGGATGACCTCACACTTTCCCACATTAAACTCCATCTGCTACAGTTTTGTCCAGTCACCCAGTGTCGCTTTGAAACTTTCTGCTCCCATCTAAACTATTTACTGTGCCACCTAACTTGGTGCTGTCAATGGATTTAGGGCTCTCTATTCATTTATAAATATAGTAAAAAGCAGAGGCCCCAGTACAGATCCCCGGGGGACACCACAAGTCATATCCAGCCAATTGGAGTACATGCCTGTTATCCCTACTCTCTGTCTCCTACCTCCTAACCAATTTCTGATCCAAGCCAATCGGTTGCCTCCAATTACATACGCTCTCAGTTTAGTTAACAGTCGCTTATGTGGAACCTTGTCGAATGCTTTCTAGAAGACCATATAAATAACATCCACAGACACTTCTTTATCTATCACGTTAGTTACCTCCTCAAAAAATTCAACAAGGTTCGTTAGACATGACTTACCTTTTACAAATCCATGCTGGCTCTCTGATCAGCTCATATTTATCCAGATGCTCACTCACCATGGGCTCGTACCTCCACTTTTTTTGCATGCTTAACACCCACTTAACACCCATTTTACCGCTGAAATGAGGTATAACGCCCATATATCGCCCATTTTGGCACAAAATGGAAACTGGCGGGCATTTTTTGGAAACTTATCGCCGAGCTTTACTTTCCCCATGTGCTTAATGCCGGGAAAAAATATTACCGCCTGCCCACTTTTTTTTGGGCGGAATCATCAGAATGGGCAAAATCAACGCCCATAATATCGCCCAGCGTTAATTTCCGCACTGATTTAACGCCGAGATTCAATAATACCTCCCGCCCACTTTTCTTTGTCGTAAAGAGCATATTTACCAAAACTAGTGACCATGAGATCGGCCAGCGTCAATTTCACCACCTCGCACACATATCGCCCACAATATCGCTCGCCCAAAAAATCGCCTAGAAAAAGTGAAACTAACTGGAACTAATCACAGCGTTATGGACGCCATGTTCTAGATTACATGTTGCATCCTTTAAAAGACTGCTTTGTTTCAACCTCAGCAGAGTTCGGATGTACTCTGCAGGTCGTTGGAGTTGATGTGAACATCTCTACAAACATCTTGACCATACTGTGACTGATTGGAATTGAATAGGTGCCTTCATCAGGAAATTCCTTGTTTGTGACCAATCGGTGGAAAACAGAGCTACTGCAATGGGTCCTGTCCTTTCTCACCCTCTCTTGGTGACCAATTAGATGCAGCAGACTCGAGATCGCCGAAGGAACGCTCCACTACATTACGTGCCCAACGTAAGACGTGACAGACAGATGAGGAGGACCAGACGTTACACCCCCCGCAAGTATAAGGAGAAGCATTCTTACCTCGACTTGCCTGACACCACCTGCCTTTGGAGACTGCACTTGCACAAAAAGGTTATCACTGAGGTATGCCAACTGATAAGGGCAGATCTGCAGCCTGCCAGCACCATCAGTACTGCACTGTCCGTTGAGGTCAAAGTCACCGCGGCACTGTCGTTCTAAGCCTCAGGTTCTTTTCAAGCGACTGCTGTCGACATTTGCGGACGTTCTCAGCATGCCACACATAGCTGCATTAGACAGGTCACTGAAGCCCTGTACGCACACAGGGGACACTTGATCAGCTTCCCTATGACCAGGGAGTCACAGAGTGAGAGGGCTCTAGGATTCTCCAGAATTGCAAACTTCCCCAAGGTGCAGGGAGCAATAAGCTGTACGCACATCGTGATGCGGGCACCTTTTCAGGATGCTGAGGTTTTCAGAAATCACAAGGGAATGTCCCTGAATGTCCAATTGGTTGTCGACCACCAGCAAATTATACTGGCAGTGAATGCTCAATTTCCGGTCAGCATCCATGATGCTCACATCCTGTGTGAGAGCATTGTATCTGACTTGTTTAACAATCAGCCACAAGGTCAATGTTGGATGCTTGGTGACAAAGGATATGGCCTCGCCACCTGGCTGATGATCCCCTGCGTAACACCCACACCGAAGCTGAGAGGCGATACAATGACAGCCACAGAGCAACTCGCAATATCATGGAGAAAACCATTGGAGTGCTGAAGCAGTGCTTTAGATGTTAAAAGGGAATATTATTTGAATGGGGAGAAATTACAACATGCTGAGGTGCAGAGGGACCAGGGGGTCCGTGTGCATGAATCCCAAAAAGTTAGTTTGCAGGTGCAGCAGGGAATCAGGAAGGCGAATGGAATGTTGGCCTTCATTGCGAGAGGGATGGAGTACAAAAGCAGGGAGGTCCTGCTGAACTATATAGGGTATTGGTGAGGCCGCATCTGGAGTACTGCGTGCAGTTTTGGTCACCTTACTTAAGGAAGGGTATACTGGCTTTGGAGGGGGTACAGAGACGATTCACTAGGCTGATTCCGGAGATGAGGGGGTTACCTTATGATGATAGATTGAGTAGACTGGGTCTTTACTCGTTGGAGTTCAGAAGGATGAGGGGTGATCTTATAGAAACATTTAAAATAATGAAAAGGATAGACAAGATAGAGGCAGAGAGGTTGTTTCCACTGGTAGGGGAGACTAGAACTAGGGGGCACAGCCTCAAAATATGGGGGAGCCAATTTAAAACTGAGCTGAGAAAGAATTTCTTCTCCCAGAGGGTTGTGAATCTGTGGAATTTTCTGCCCAAGGAAGCAGTTGAGGCTAGCTCATTGAATGTATTCAAGTCACAGATAGATAGATTTTTAACCAATAAGGGAATTAAGGGTTACGGGGAGTGGGCGGGTAAGTGGAACTGAGTCCATGGCCAGATCAGCCAGATCTTGTTGAATGGCGGAGCAGGCTTGAGGGGCTAGATGTCCTACTCCTGTTTCTAATTCTTATGTTCTTATGTTCTTATGTCTGGACCACTCAGGAGGCGAGCTCCAATACCACTGTGAGCAGGTAGCTCAATTCGTGGTGGTGTGCTCCATGCTACACAACTTGGCTATCAGGAGGGGACAAGAATTGTCTGATGAGTCTGACAGTCCACCTCACCAGAGAGAGGAAGAGGAGGATGAGGAGACGGATGCTGACATCGGCCCAGACAATCAGGCTGATGCTGAAGCCTTGCCCCCACCCCCCTGTAGGCCAGATGAAAGGGCCCATGGTGGCATGATAGCTGCAAGATCCTTACGTCAGGAGCTCATCAATGATCGCTTTGACTGAAAGAGCGTTGGTGTTATTTACAAGCCTGACACACTGCGGGGTGTGCAGGTCATACATCAATGATAGGCATCACCTTGGTGACAGTTAAAGCTTAAGTTGATTGAAGTTAAGTGTAATTATACGATTTGATGTTAAGGAATCACCAGCGTGTAACGGTGCAGCTATCTGAGCCAATGCGCTACAAGGTTTTGTTAAATAAAAAACATTTAAACTGAACATTAGTCTGAAATCATCAGTATTTCTGTACAAACCAACCCTCTCCGCCACGCACCTCCCGCTTCTCCTCCCCATCTCTACCCCTTCCCCTTCCCCTCCTTACTCCAAGCCGCCTGGCCGAGGAGCTCCTCAGGCGATGCTTCATTGAGGGGGGGGGCGGGGGGGTTGACGGCCGAAATGCTGCTTGGACGGAAACGGGAGAGGACAGTCCTGAGGTGGGAACGTGCTCCGAGCCGGAAGCAAGATGTTGTTGCTGGCTCTCGTGTGGTTGGCAATGGGGGTGCAGCACCTTGGGGTGCAGTGCTGCGCTCCGGGACCACTGGGAGCCTTCTGCCACCAGTGTTCCTGGCTACCAACTCCAGGGCCTCCTTTATCCCTTCCATGTTATATCTTATTTTTTGGTGCCAACTATGTTCTTGATGCTTAGTAGGCTTTTTGCTGCTGGTGAATCTCCCTCATGCCTCCCACAACAGCCAGACAAGCACACACCACAGCCACACATGCTTTCAGTGCCTCTGAGTTCCCTCTCTCTCTGTCTCCTCTCTCTCTGTCTCCTCTTCTGTGCATGTCATGATGGCCCTTGACCTCCTGAATTGCGGGAATCGAGCGTTGCCATGCCGTTGCTAAGGACGGCGACACTTTACGGCAGCAGGTCAAAAAAATTTACCGCTAACGCCTGGTACACTCATAATAAAGGATGAAACTGTGTACAATGAGCAAGTGTGACCTTAACTCCTTTAATAAGACTCCAGAGTGCAGGTACCTCATGGGTGGCCTGCTTATATACCGTGCTCCCTAGAGATGCTGGGATCCCTTGGGACTCCAACAGGTGGGCTCTCTGGTGATCAGATCTCATACAGGTTACAAGGGGTTAAATACATAATATCACTCACCCGTGGAGTCAACTGTACATTTATTTACAAGGTGAGAGGATCTGGGGCTTTTCGTTCCCTTGTTGATCATCTCAGTACAAATGCGGGTGTGGGTGAGTTAGTCAGTTCTTCACTGGGCTGTTGGGCAGCCGGCCTTGCCGGGCTGCTGGGGATGGTGAGTTCGGCTTCGTGGTCAACGATGATGTCAGTTGCCATTTGTGTGTGTGTTGGAGGGTCAAAGTTGGTGGTGTCTTCTTCAGGTTGTTCGTAGCTGTTGGTGAACCGCAATTTGATTTGGTCCAAATGTTTTCTGTACGTTTGTCCATTGGCCAATTTGACCTGAAACACCCTACTCCCCTCTTTGGCTGTGACCGTGCTAGCGAGCCATTTGGGACCATTTGAATACAGGGGCAGGGAGGTGTTGCTACAGTTGTACAGGGCCTTGGTGAGGCCACACCTGGAGTATTGTGTACAGTTTTGGTCTCCTAACTTGAGGAAGGACATTCTTGCTATTGAGGGAGTGCAGCGAAGATTCACCAGACTGATTCCCGGGATGGCGGGACTGACCTATCAAGAAAGACTGGATCAACTGGGCTTGTATTCACTGGAGTTCAGAAGAATGAGAGGGGACCTCATAGAAACGTTTAAAATTCTGACGGGTTTAGACAGGTTAGATGCAGGAAGAATGTTCCCAATGTTGGGGAAGTCCAGAACCAGGGGTCACAGTCTGAGGATAAGGGGTAAGCCATTTAGGACCGAGATGAGGAGAAACTTCTTCACCCAGAGAGTGGTGAACCTGTGGAATTCTCTACCACAGAAAGTAGTTGAGGCCAATTCACTAAATATATTCAAAAGGGAGTTAGATGAAGTCCTTACTACTCGGGGGATCAAGGGTTATGGCGAGAAAGCAGGAAGGGGGTACTGAAGTTTCATGTTCAGCCATGAACTCATTGAATGGCGGTGCAGGCTAGAAGGGCTGAATGGCCTGCTCCTGCACCTATTTTCTATGTCCATAATTAAGCACAAACACAGGGTCATTGATCTCAATATCGTGTGACAAATTTGCGCGGTCATGGTACACACTTTGTTGATGCCGCTTGCCCTTCATGTGATCATGGAGATCAGGGTGGACAAGATAGAGCCTTGTATTTAGTGCCCTTTTCATGAGCAGCTCGGCTGGGGGAACCTCGGTGAGTGAGTGGGGTCTGGTGCGGTAGCTGAGCAGCACTCAGGACAGTTGGGTCTGCAGGGAGCCTTCCGACACACGTTTCAAGCTTTCCTTGATGGTCTGAACTGCCCGTTCTGCCTGGCCGTTGGATGCGGGCTGGAATGGGGCAGATGTGACATGTTTGATCCCGTTGCGGGTCATGAATTCCTTGAATTCAGCACTGGTGAAGCACGATCCATTGTCGCTGACTCGGACATCAGGCAGGCCATGCGTGGCAAACATGGCTCGTAGGCTTTCAATAGTGGCCGTGGACATGCTTACAGACATTATTGCACATTCAATCCATTTTGAGTAAGCGTCCACGACAACCAAAAACATTTTGCCTAGAAATGGGCCCGCATTGTCCACATGGATCCTCGACCATGGTTGAGAGGGCCACGACCACAAACTTAGCGATGCCTCTCTGGGTGCATTGCTCAGCTGAGAGCAAGTGTTGCACTGGCGCACGCATGACGCTAAATCTGAGTTGATGCCGGGCCACCACACATGGGATCTGGCTATGGCTTTCATCATTACAATGCCTGGGTGGGTGCTGTGCAGTTCACATATGAACATATCTCTGCCTTTCTTGGGCAAGACCACATGATTACCCCACAATAGACAGTCTGCCTGCAGGGACAACTCGTCTTTGCGTCTGTGGAACGGCTTAATCGCCTCCTGCATCTCCACTGGAACACCAGTCCAGCTCCCATGGAGGAAACAGTTTTTTACCAAGGACAGGAAAGGATCCTGGCTGGTCCAGGTCCTGATCTGGCGGGCCGTAACGGGGGACTTCTCGTTCTCGAATGCCTCCATGACCATGAGCAAGTCCGCTGGCTGTGCCATTTCCACCCCGGTGGTGGGCAATGGCAGCCGACAGAGAGCATCTGCGCAGTTCACTATGTCTGGTCTGTGGTGGATTACATAGTTGTATGCTGACAGCGTAAGCACCCATCTTTGGATGCGGGCAGAGGCATTGATGTTAATCCTTTCGCTCTCAGAGAATAGCGATATGAGCGGCTTGTGGTCAATTTCAAGCTGAAACTTGAGGCCAAATAAGTACTGGTGCATTTTTTCACCCCGTAAACTCATGCCAGAGCCTCTTTTTCAATCATGCTGTAGGCCCTTTCGGCCTTGGACAAACTCCTGGACGCATAAGCGACCGGTTGCAAAATCCCCGATTCGTTTAACCTGTTGTAACACACACCCGGCCCCGTATGATGCCGCATCGCAAGCTAGCATTAATAGCTTATAAGGATTATACAGGACAACCAGTTTGTTTGAACACAACAGATTTATGGCTTTGTTAAAGGCAGCCTCTTCTGAATTCCCCCATACCCAGTCGTCTCCCTTGCGCAGTAGCGCATGTAGGGGTTCTAGCAAGGTGCTTAACCCAGGTAGGAAATTACCGAAATAGTTAAGGAGTCCCAGGAACGACCGCAGCTCCATCATGTCCTGTGGTCTCGGTGCATTCTTGATGGCCTCCGTCTTGGCATCAGTGGGTCTGAAGCCGTCTGCTGCGATTCTTCTTCCCAAGAACGCGACATCCTGCGCCAGGAAAGCACACTTTGAGCGTTTCAACCTGAGCCCCACGTGATCCAACCGACTAAGAAACTCTTCCAGATTCTTCAAGTGCTCAATTGTGTCCCCACCTGTAACCTGTATTTTGTCCTGGAAAACCACGGTGCAAGGAACCGACTTTAGCAGGCTCTCCATGTTCCGCTGAAAGATAGCTACATCCGACCGAATCCCGAACGGGCACTGGTTATCGATGAACAGACCTTTGTGCGTGTTGATGCAGGTGAGGTCTTTCGAAGACTCCTCCAGCTCCTGCGTCATGTAGGCCGAGGTCAGGTCCAGCTTGGTGAACGTCTTCCCTCCAGCCAGGGTCGCAAATAGGTCGTCTGCCTTGGGTAGTGGGCACTGGTCCTGCAACAAAAAACGGTTAATCGTTACTTTACAGTCCCCACAAATTTTAACCGTGCCTTCCTCTTTAAGTACTGGGACAATTGGACTAGCCCACTCGTTGAATTCCACTGGCGCGATGATACCTTCTTGCTGCAGCCTGTCCAGCTCAATTTCCACTTTCTCATGCACCATATATGGTACCGTCCGTGCCTTGTAGTGGATGGATCGCGTACCGGGAACAAATGGATCTGCACTTTCGTCCCCGAGAAGCTTCCAATGCCTGGCTCAAACAACGATGGGAACTTGCTCAGAATCTGGGCACATGAGGCGTCATCAACAGATGAAAGCGCTCGGATGTCGTCCCAGTTCCAGCGGATTTTTCCCAGCCAGCTTCTGCCAAACAACGTGGGGCCATCCCCTGGCACAATCCATAGCGGGGAGTTCGTGTACTGCTCCGTCAGAGGAGACTTTGACTTCAGCATTGCCAATTACAGGGATTAGTTCCTTTGTATAAGTTCTTAGTTTGGTGTGAATGGGGTTGAGCTTGGGCCTGTGTGCCTTTTTGCCCCACAGCCTGTCGAAGGCCTTTTTACTCATTATGGACTGACTTACCCCCGTGTCCAGTTCCATAGATACTGGAATACCGTTCAATTCAACTTTCAACATTATTGGTGGACATTTCGTAGTGAATGTGTGTACCCTGTACACTTCTGCCTCCTCTCCAATTCAGCCTGATCCACAGTGGATCGATTTTCCTCTGCAACATGGTAGTTTGCAGGGTTTGCAGGGTTTGCATCTCGCCTGCACATTCGCTGGAGGTGTCCCATTGTTCTGCAACCGTTGCCCGTATAGTGCTTGAAGCGACATTGATGGGGCCGATGATCACCTCCATAACGCCAACAAGGTTAACTGCCTCACATTAACGATTGATGGTGGACTCTGGGTCAACTGAGGTTGGCCAGCAGCAGCCGGCGCGTACGTTCTGCCGTGTACATTTCTGCTCGAAACCGACATTACTTTATGCACAGTACTGGCCGAAACTTCTTTACTCTGCGAAATCGATTTGGTGTTGTCGCTGGTTGACATAAATGACTGGACTATCGTTATGGCTTTACATAGATTCAGAGTTTCTACAATCAACAGTTTGCATAGAAACATAGAAACATAGAAAATAGGTGCAGGAGTAGGCCATTCGGCCCTTCGAGCCTGCACCACCATTCAATAAGATCATGGCTGATCATTCCCTCAGTACCCCTTTCCTGCTTTCTCTCCATACCCCTTGATCCCCTTAGCCATAAAAGCCATATCTAACTGCCTCTTGAATATATCCAATGAACTGGCATCAACTGTGGCAGGGAATTCCATAGGTTAACAACTCTCTGACTGAAGACATTTAACCTCATCTCAGTCCTAAATGGCCTACCCCTGATCCTTAGACTGTGTCCCCTGGTTCTGGACTTCCCCAACATCAGGAACATTCTTCCCGCATCTAACCTGTCCAGTCCCGTCTGAATTTGATATGTTTCTATGAGATCCCCTCTCATCCTTCTAAACTCCAGTGAATACAGGCCCAGTCGATCCAGTCTCTCCTCATATGTCAGACCTGCCATCCTGGGAATCAGTCTGGTGAACCTTCCTCAATCGCAAGAACGTCCTTCCTCAGATTAGGAGACCAACCCTGAACACAATATTCCAGGTGAGGCCTCACCAAGGCCCTGTACAACTGCAGTAAGGCCTCCTTGCTCCTATACTCAAATCACCTAGCTATGAAGGCCAACATACCATTTGCCTTCTTCACCGCCTGCTGTACCTGCATGCCAACTTTCAATGACTGATGTACCCTGACACCCAGGTCTCGTTGCACCTCCCCTTTTCCTAATCTGCTGCCATTCAGATAATATTCTACCTTCGTGTTTTTGCCACCAAAGTGGATAACCCCACATTTATCCACATTATATTGCATCTGCCATGCATTTGCCCACTCACCTAACCTGTCCAAGTCACCCTGCAGCCTCTTAGCCTCCTTCTCACAGTTCACACTGCCACCCAGCTTAGTGTCATCTGCAAACTTGGAGATATTACACTCAATTCCTTCATCTAAATCATTAATGTATATTGTAAATAGCTGGGGTCCCAGCACTGAGCCCTGCGGTACTCCACTAGTCACTGCCTGCCATTTATCCCAACTCTCTGCTTCCTGTCTGCCAACCAGTTCTCTATCCGCGTCAGTACGTTACCCCCAATTCCATGTACATTAATTTTACACACCAATCTCTTGTGTGGGACCTTGTCAAAAGCCTTTTGAAATTCCAAATACACCGCATCTACTGGTTCTCCCTTGTCCACTCTACTAGTTACATCCTCAAAAAATTCCAGAAGATTTGTTAAGCATGATTTCCCTTTCATAAATCCATGCTGACTTGGACCGATCCTGTCACCGCTTTCCAAATGCGCTGCCATTTCATTTTTAATAATTGATTCCAACATTTTCCACACTATTGATGTCAGGCTAACCGGTCTATAATTACCTGTTTTCTCTCTCCCTCCTTTTTTAAAAAGTGGTGTTACATTAGCTACCCTCCAGTCCATAGGAACTGATCCAGAGTTGATAGACTGTTGGAAAATGATCACCAATGCATCCACTATTTCTAGGGCCACTTCCTTAAGTACTCTGGGATGCAGACTATCAGCTCCGGGGATTTATCGGCCTTCAATGCCATCAATTTCCCCAACACAATTTCCCGCCTAATAAGTATTTCCTTCAGCTCTTCCTTCTCACTAGACCCTCGGTCCCCTAGTATTTCCGAAAGGTTATTTGTGTCTTCCTTCGTGAAGACAGAGCCAAAGTATTTGTTCAACTGATCTGCCATTTTTTTGTTCCCCATTATAAATTCACCTGAATCTGACTGCAAGGGACCTACGTTTGTCTTCACTAATCTTTTTCTCTTCACATGTCTATCGAAGGATTGGCTGATGTCCAATGCCCAGAACAAAAAAGTCTCTGAGCATTTGTTCTAGGAATCCCTCAAACTCGCAATGTCCTACGAGGTGCCTTAGTTCGGCGACGTAGCTCGCCACTTGCTGGCCCTTCGATCGTTGACACGTGTAGAACCGATATCTCGCCATCAAAACGCTTTCCTTAGGATTTAGGTGCTCCCGGACCAGCGTACACAATTCTTCATAGGATTTCTCTGTTGGTTTTGCCGGAGCCAGGAGATTCTTCATGAGGCCACAGGTTGTTGCCCCACAGACAGTTAGGAGGATCGCCCTTCGTTTGGTGACGTTTTCGTCCCCTTCCAGCTCGTTGGCCACGAAGTATTGATCAAGTCTCTCCACGAAGGCCTCCCAATCATCCCCTTCTGAGAACTTCTCCAGGATACCGACTGTCCTTTGCATTTTCACGCGGTTGTTCGTATCCTCGTCGCCAATTGGTACACTCATTATAAAGGATGAAACTGAGTACTGTGTACAATGAGCAAGTGTGACCTTAGCTCCTTTAATAGGATTTCAGAGTGCAGGTACCTCTTGGGTAGCCTGTTTATATACCATGCTCTCAAGCGATGCTGGGATCCCTTGGGACTCCAACAGTTGGGCCCTCTGGTGATCAGGTCTCATACAGCTTACAAGGGGTTAAATACATAACAACGCCCATTTCATATCGCTCACGGTAACGCCCATTTTAAAAAATGGAGACTAGGTGCTTTGAGAATGAGCGAGAATCCGGCGATCTGAAAACCCTTTTTTACCGCCCACGCAGGAAATATCACCCATTTTTGGCCGATAAGCACAAAAGTGGAGGTTCTAGCCCCCTGTCCCTGATAACAGATTCTAATAACTTCCCCACAACTGACATTAAACTAATAAGCCTACAATTTCCCAGTTTATCTTTCCTACCCTTCTTAAATAAAAGTCACCTGTGACTTCCTCACTTCATGTCCTGCCTTTTCATTGCATTGCAGATGTGAGTTCTGGAATGCTCCCACTGTCCCCTCATCAGCACCAGGAGAAAAGAGATTGTCTCCACTGCCAGCATGTGAGACCAATGCTCCTGAATCATGGATCTTTAGCTGCCTAGGCCTCTGAGATCTTGGTCTTGGAATCCTCAGCTGAGGCCTCTTGCTTTTCCAACAACTTGCATTTATATTGCACCAGTAACATAGCAAAACATCCCAAGGCGCTTCACAGGAGCATTATCAAACAAAATTTGACACCGAGCCACGTAACGGGACATTAGGCAAATGACCAAAAACTTGGTCAAAGAGGTAGGTTTTAAGGAGCGTCTGAAAGGAGGAAAGTGAGGTAGAGAGGCGGAGAGGTTTAGGGAGGGAATTCCAGAACTTCAGGCCTAGGCAGGTGAAGGCACGGGCACCGATGGTGGGGTGATTAAAATCTGGAATGTGCAAGAGGCCAGAATTGGAGGATTGTAGGAATCTCAGGGGATTGTGGGGCTGGAGGAGATTACAGAGATAAGGACGGACGAGTCCATGGAGAGAGTTGAAAACAAGGATGAGAATTTTAAAATTGAAGTGTTGCTTAACCGGGAGCCAATGTAAGTCAGTGAGCACAGGGGTGATGGATTAACAGGACTTGGTGCGAGTTAGGACATGGGCAGCAGAGTTTTGGATAAGCTTATGTTTATGGAGAGTGGAAGATGGGAGGCCGGCCAGGAGTGCGTTGAATGTCACCTCTGGGGGGGAGACAGATGTCTCCCAGCTCCTTCTGCTCACTGCTGCTCTGGGAGCCATCCAATAATCTTTGTGACTCTTTGGAATTCTCTGCCCCAGAGGGCTGTGGGTGCTGTGTCATTGAGTATATTCAAGGCTGAGATCGATTCACTTTTGGACTCGAGGGGAATCAAAGGATATGAGGATCGGGGGGAAAGTGGAATTGAGGTCGAAGTTCAGCCATGATCTTATTGAATGGCAGAGCAGGTTCAAGGGGCCAAATGGCCGACTCCTGTTCATCATTTTTATGCTCTTATGAGAGCTGTTTGCTGCCATTGTAAAGGCTTTACAGTGATTCTCACAGAATCTTGGCCCTTGCCCACCTGGAGGTGGGTGGTAATCGTTGAAGTTTCATGCACCAAGATACTAAGTGAGCACAGTGCAGAGACACAAACCTAGTTCAGTGACCAGGTGGAGAATCAGTACAGCAGCTATCTTCCCTGGTTTAGGGCTGACCAAGTGAATGAAGCAGCTATGATGACTGGCCATCTGGCAAGCCAGGCCGTACACTATAGAGGGCTTCATGGCACCAATTTGTGCAAATCATTGTGTACCTGGAGTCACACGTGGTGCATGACCAACATGATCTGTAAAAGCTCCCACAAAACTCCCCTGTCTGCTGAGAGAGAGAGGCCTCCCCATTGAGCAGCCTCTCACCTCGCTTCGTCCCTGAAAACCTTTCACACCAGGCCAACTCAGCAATCGTCTTGTGGGCCCCTTCAAATATGTAACCCCATGAGACTGAATTTGACAAATCCACACCATTGACTATTTTATATAATTGAAGCTGCAAGGTTGGTTTAGTGAGGTGCATTTCATTCAATGCGAACAGGTGAAGGGTGACACCATTGTAGCTTTTTAGCATGCGCTGAGAGTGACGTCATTGTGTGGCCTGGCTCATGCACACAAAGATGACATCACAGGTTGACTTAAAACAGGAAGTAGCCACACTGTCACTAATCACTCCATCAAACTAAACCCTCTGGGTGAGAGCTGCGGTGACTGATGGAGCACTGTGTGTGTGTGTGTCACAGATTGTGAACAGCTTTATTGTGTGTGTGAGGATGAGAGGGAGGAGTCATCTTTTACCTTATGAAGTGAATAGTGACAGTGTCCTATCTACCAGATGTCATCCGGTCCAATGATGTCACCGGCCGCGCATGCACTGGGCCTTCCGAGAAATCAACTTGCTGCCGTTCATAGGCAAGAGCATGATCCAGGTCTAACAAGGGGACAAGTGGAAGAATGTGATCTAGATCTAACAGGGGGATGGGACGTGGGGGTCTAATGGGGAAGGAACATGATTGAAGTCTAACGGCGGGGGGCGGGGGGGGGGGGGGGTTGGCGCCAGAGGAGGGGGGCGGGGGGATGGGGGGTGGGGGAGGTGTAAAATGATCCAGGTTTAATGGGGGCCGAATGTGATCCAGGTCTAAGGTGGGTGTAGTAGAATGTGAATCGTCACTCCCCACAGTTAGACCTGGATAACGTTCCCCGATACCGCACGCTCTCTCCTGGCTCCTGCTTGCCCCCACCCCCAAACACTGCTCCCTCTGAGCTCTGCTGCATTTAGTCCTTGTGCTCTGCTCTCTTCCTCCCCAACTTATGGCTAATTTCATCAGCTGTGTTTCTGGTGTTGGGCTCTCAGGCACGCTTTTAGTGAAGGATCACCAGGAGGGCCCAGCACAATGCGCATGATTGGTAAGAATGGAGTTCCGTGAATACCTCGCAAGCCAGAAGTTCTCTCCATCAATAGTTACTCCCCAAATAAAGTTCACTTTAGATAAATGTGATGTACAGCGCGTATTATAACAGTAGGAGGCACGTGTGCTCCATGGATGGGTTAGAACTTGCCAATGGTGAGGTGACAGAGATTTATGGGGGAGTGGGATTCGTTGACCTCACTCACCACTGATGAGGAGAGCAAATAGGATGCTAGGTCATGGTTGGAAATCAGTCGAGTTCAAATGCCAGAGGTCATGTTACACCTGTACTACATTCTCTTTAAACAGTATGTGTATGGTTCTGGTGTCATAAAGAAACCATCTAGGCCTAGAGGCAATGCAGAGACTGGTTCCCAATAGCTATCAGGAATAAATTGATAAGTTATTCTTTTCAGCCTAAAAAGAGACATCTTAGATGTTTTATATGTAAACCTGTAAATACCTTGTGTAACCACCAGAGGGCTCATCCCCTGGAGTCCCAAGGGATCCCACAATCCCTTGGGAGCACCTGTACTTAACGAGGCCTCACAGGCTGGAGAGGCACTCTGGAGACCTGAAATAAAAGACTAAGGTCACACTTTACTTTGAGCTCATAGTATCTGGTCCGACTCTTTATTCATACATAGCAACTGGCGATGAGATGCAGATGATGAACCCAATGATGCATAGAACAGTGGGCATCCTGGAAAAATTTTCGGAGGGAGATGATTGGGAAACCTTCGTGGAGTGACTCGACCAATACTTCGTGGCCAACGAGCTGAAAGGAGAAGCGAAGGCTGCCAAATGAAGGGCGATTCTCCTCACCATCTGCGGGGCACCAACCTATGGCCTCATGAAAATTCTGCTTGCTCCAGCAAAACCCACAGAGAAATCATACGATGATTTGTGCACACTGGTCCGGGAGCATCTGAACCCGAAGGAAAGCGTTCTGATGGCGAGGTATTGGTTCTACACGTACAGAAGGTCTGAAGGTCAGGAAGTGGCGAGTTATGTCGCCGAGCTAAGACGCCTTGCAGGACATTGCGAATTTGAAGGACATTTGGAGCACATGCTCAGGGACTTCTTTGTACTTGGCATTGGCCATGAAGTGATACTTCGCAAATTTTTGACTGTAGAGACCCCAACTTTGAGTAAAGCCACAGCGATAGCCCAGGCATTCATTGTCACCAGTGACAATACCAAGCAAAGCTCTCAGCACACGAGTGCTGCTACAAGTACTGTGAACAAAGTAATGTTGTTTTCAAATCACAACGTACATGTCTGCAGCTGCATGTCCGCAGATGTCTCAGAATCCACCATCAAGGGTGATGAATGCTAGGCCATTAACACCTTGTTGGCGCTGCGGGGGTGATCATCGTTTCCATTAATGCTGCTTCAGAGGATATGTTTGCAAGGGCTGTGGAACAATGGGACATCTCCAACATATGTGCAGGCAAGCTGCAAACCCTGTTAATCCTGCAAACCACCATGTTGCAGAGGAGGACAGATCCACGGTGGATCACGACGAACCAGAGCCTCAGACCGAAGGTATATGGGGTGCACACATTTACCACAAAGTGTCCCTCGATAATGCTGAAGGTTGAATTAAATGGACTACCAGTGTCAATGGAGCTGGACATGGGCGCAAGCCAGTCCATTATGAGCGAAAAGACTTTTGATAAATTGTGGTGCAACAGGGCCTCAAGGCCAGTCCTGACTCCCAGTCGTACTAAACTGAGAACTTACACAAAGGAACTGATTCCCACAATCGGCAGTGCTATTGTAAAGGTCTCCGACAATGGAGCAGTGCACAAGTTACCACTCTGAGTGGTACTGGGCGATGGTCCCATGCTGCTCGGCAGGAACTGGCTGGGAAAGATACGCTGGAACTGGGACGATGTCCAAGTGCTCTCGTTTGTCGACACTTCGTGTGCACAGGTCTTAAACAAGTTCTCCTCGCTGTTCGAACCAGGCATCGGGAAGTTCCAAGGAGCAAAAGTGCAGATCCACCTAATTCCAGGGGCACGACCCATCCATCACAAGGCGAGGGCAGTACCGGACATGATGAGAGAGAGGGTGGAGATTAAGTTGACTGGCTGCAACGAGAGGGCATCATTTCACCGATCGAATTCAATGACTGGACCAGTCCAATTGTTCCAGTCCTCAAGGGAGACGGCACCATCAGAATCAGTGGTGGTTACAAAGTAACTAACAATCGTTTCTCCCTGCAGGATCAATACCCACGACCAAAGGCAGACAACGTTTTTGCGACGCCGGCGGGAGGAAAGACATTCACGAAGCTGGACTTGACCTCGGCCTACATGATGCAGGAGTTGGAAGAATCATCGAAGGGCCTCACCTGCCTCAATACGCACAAAGGTCTCTTCATTTACAACAGATGCCTGTTTGGGATTTGATCAGCCGCGGCGATATTCCAGAGAAACATGGAAAGCTTACTGAAGTCGGTCCCGCGCACCGTGATCTTCCAGGACAACATCTTGGTTACAGGACGGTACACAGTCGAGCATCTGCAGAACCTGGAGGAGGTTCTTAGTCGGCTCAACCACGTGGGGCTCAAGTTAAAACGATCGAAGTGCGTTTTTGTGGCACCTGAAATGGAGTTCCTGGGGAGAAGAATCATAGTGGACGGCATGAGGCCCACCGATTCGAAGACGGAGGCAATCGAGAACGCACCGAGGCCACAGAACGTGACGGAGCTGCGGTCATTTATAGGACTCCTGAATTACTTTGATAACTTCTTACCGGGTCTCAACACACTGTTAGAACCACTGCACGCCTTACTGCGTAAAGGAGACGAATGGGTATGGGGTATGTAAAGTCTTTACTCAATGGCACAACCCATACGAGGCACATTCTATGGACAAGGTCACTCTATGACCTGAACCTTTATTCACAGGACCAAGAAGCGATGACCCTGCGTGGGACCTCCCTTTATATACCTAGATGACCAGGTAAGGAGTGTCTCCCACAAGCTGTGGTCAAGGTGTGCATTGCTTAAGTACATACAGTATTGCAGTGGTGTTACATAGAGGTTACATACATGACATCATTCCCCCCCAAAGTCTTATTGGGATTATAGGTTAAGTCTTTCAGGTGGTCTATGCTCCCTCGTGGAGCGCTGCAGTTGGGGCCCTGGTTGTTGAGCCTTGGCGTGAGTATCCGTCACCTGTGGTGATTCTGGCCTGTCTGGGCTGACCGCAGGGACTGTGCATGCTGCTGAATGTTCTTGTTGCTCGTTCACTGGCGGTGGTGTGAGCACCATTTCATGATCTTCCTCGAGTTCCTCAGTGTCTATGCTGAACCTTTTTTTTACTTGTTCCAGATGCTTACGGCATATCTGCCCATTGTTAAGTTTAACCACGATGACCCTGTTCCCCTCTTTGTCTATTACAATACCCTCAAGCCATTTGGGCCCCACAGCATGATTGAGAACAAATACGGGGTCATTTATTTCTATACATCTCCCCCTTGAATTTCGGTCATGGTACTCATTTTGGGACTGGCGCTTGCCCTCAACTATGTCAGTCAGGACTGGGTGAATGAGGGACAACCGAGTTTTGAGTGTTCGTTTCATAAGTAGCTCAGCGGGCGGGACCCCCGTGAGTGAGTGCGGTCGGGACCTATAGGCCAGCAGGAGGCGCGATAGGCGGCATTGAACGGAGGGTCCTTGAATCCTGAGCATGCCTTGTTTAATGATTTGGACCGCACGTTCTGCCTGGCCATTGGAGGCCGGCTTGAACGGTGCTGTCCTGACATGGTTGATGCCATTGCCCGACATGAATTCCCTGAATTCGTAGCTCGTGAAACATGGGTCATTATCGCTAACAAAGATGTTCAGCCAGCCATGGTTTGCAAAGACTGCACTTAGACTCTCCACAGTGGTGGATGTCGTGCACAAATTCAAAATGATACTCGATCCATTTCGAGTACGCATCGACCACAATGAGAAACATTTTTCCCATGAACGGGCCCGCGTAGTCTACATGAATACGTGACTATGGCCTGGTGCGCCAGGGCCACGGGCTGAGCGGGGCCTCTCTGGGGGCATTACCCAGCTGGGCACACGTCTTGTACCTGCGAACACAGTGTTCCAGGTCTGAATCAATTCCCGGCCACCAAACATGTGACCGGGCAATGGCCTTCTTCAGAACGATGTCTGGATGCTCACTGTGGAGTTCCCTGATGAATGCCTCCCTGCCCCTCTGGGGCATGACTACCCGGCTGCCCCATAGTAGGCAGTCAGCTTGGATTGAGTGCTCATCCATCCGCCTGTGAACCGGTCTGACCTCCTTCAGGAGCCAAAAACACACACTTAGACTTCTTGAATCGCAGGCCTACCCGGTCCAGTCGGCGTAGCACCTCCTCCAAGTTGTGGAGTTGTTCCTCGGTGTCACGACCCATGATGAGGATGTCGTCCTGAAATATGATTGTTCCAGGAATGGATTTAAGCAGACTTTCCATGTTTCTTTGAAAAATCACGGCCGCTGATCACATGCCAAACGGGCACCTGTTGTAAATGAACAGTCCCTTGTGCGTAGTGATGGTGGTCAGTAGTTTAGATTTGTCGGCCAGTTCTTGGGTCATGTAGGCTGAAGTGAGATCCAACTTGGTAAACAGCTTGCCGCCTGCCAGCGTGGCGAAAAGATCTTCCGCTCTCGGGAGCAGGTATTGGTTTTGTAGGGACACCCAATTGATAGTGGCCTTGTCGTTGCCACAGATCCTGACAGAACCATCCGCTTTTAGGATGGGAATGATGGGGCTTGCCCAGTCGCTGAATTCAACGGGCGAGATGATGCCCTCTCTCAGCAAACAGTCCAATTCGCTCTCAATTTTCTCCCGCATCACATACGGCACCGCTCTGACTTTGTGGTGCACTGGTCTGGCATCCTGGGTGATGCATATCACTACTTTGGTACCTTTGAACGTCTCAACGCTAGGTTGGAATAGTGACTCAAATTGTTGTAGGACTTGTGAGCACGAGCTTCGCTCCACAGATGACATTGCGAGAACATCCCCCCCATTTCCCGTTCATCTCAGCTAACCAGCTCCTTCCAACAGTGCGGGACCATTGCCCGGGACAATCTAGAGCGGCAGCCGGTTCACTGATCCATTGTGTGTGACAGCCAACATTGCACTGCCTAGCACTGGAATGATTTCTTTGGTATACGTCCGTAGTTGTGTCTCAATCCGTTCTAGTTTGGGTCTACTGGCTTTGAGTGGCCATAGCTTTTCGAATTGTTGAACCCTCATGAGTGACTGGCTGGCCCCCATGTCCAGCTCCATGCATACAGGGATGTCATTTAATAAAACCTTCATCATCATTGGTGGTGTTTTGGTATATGAGATGTGAATGTTTGCCACATGAACCCGCTGAACTTCAATGTCCATTGATTTGCCCCAAGAGTCATCCTGCCTCACAGACCCCTCCTCTGGTCCATCATAAATTAGCCTGGTTACAGGTTTCCTGCACATTCGAGCTAAATGGACACTGAGGTTGCAATTTCTGAAGACAAATTGTTGAAACCTGCAAGTCCTGGCAGAGTTTTTGCTCCCACACCTCCAGCATGAGCTGAGATTCCCATTGTTGTGAACAAAGGAGCTATGACCCAGCATTCCTCGCTGATTGTCCCTTTGACTGCCCTTGAGTACCCTGTTAATGGGTGTCAATGTCCCCATCCCGGACCGCATTGTCCACTGTGAAGGTGTAAATGTCCGTTCAGCCTGCCATTGTCTCTGTTGAAAACCTACTCTGGGATCTATTGCTGCCTGGGGTGTGTCGAACTGCCCTTGCCTGCCTGAGTCGCGTTTATGATATTGACTCCCTGATCCCCCGCCGCGTTGGAGGCAGAATTGCGCACGTATATTATTTTGGTTTCCTCCTCCCCCGCCATGAAAGTCTGAGCCATCAATGCCGCCCCCGCTTCCAAAGTCAAGTCCTTGGTCTTAATTAACTTTCGGAAAATCCCCGCATGACCGATGCCCTCAATAAAGAAATCCTTTAACATCTCCCCCCTGCAGGCGTCTGTGAACTTACAGAGGCTGGCCAAACGCCGGAGGTCCGCAATGAAGTCCGGTATGCTCTGTCCTTCACGACGTCGGTGGGTATAGAATCTGTGTCGGGCCATGTGTAAACTGCTCGCCGGTTTGAGGTGCTCACCGATTAGTTTGCTGAGCTCTTCAAAGGTTTTATCTGCTGGCTTTTCGGGTGCTAGTAGGTCCTTCATGAGCGCGTAAGTCTTAAGTCCGCACCTGGTCAGCAGATGGGCCCTTCGCTTGTCAGCCACTGCATCTCCCAGCCATTCTTTCGTGACAAAGCTTTGCTGGAGCCTCTCAATGAAATCGTCCCAGTCCTCACCAACACAGTACCGTTCCTCTGTGCTACCGGTGGCCATTCCCGTGGGTCGTTGATTCTCGTTTCTCGTCGCCAATGTAAAGTCCTTACTCAATGGCACAAACCCACATGAGGCACATTCTATGGACAAGGTCACTCTATGACCTGAACCTTTATTCACAGGACCAAGAAGTGATGACCCTGCGTGGGACCTCGCTTTATATACCTGGATGACCAGGTAAGGAGTGTCTCCCACAAGTTCACCCCCTGTCGTCAAGGTGTGCATTGCTTAAGTATATACAATATTGCAGTGGTGTTACATAGAGGTTACATACATGAAAGGATAAAATCAAGAAAATGCCATTGTAAAAGCTAGAAAACTGTTATGCTCAAACAAATTGCTTGTGTTGGATGATCCATGTAAGCGTTTGGTACTAGCATGTGATGTGTCCGGTGTGTATTGCAACAAGCTACTGAATCTGGGAAATTGCAACCGGTTGCTTATGCATCCAGAAGTCTGTCTAAGGCTGAGAGGGCCTACAGCATGATTGAAAAAGAAGCGTTAGCGTATGTTTATGGGGTAAAGAAAATGCATCAATATTTGTTTGGGCTCAAATTTGAATTGGAAACTGACCATAAGCCACTGATATCCCTCTTTTCTGAAAGTAAGGGGATAAATACGAATGCATCGGCCCGCATCCAGAGATGGGCACTCACGTTGTCTGCATACAACTACGCCATCTGCCACAGGTCAGGCACAGAAAACTGTGCCGATACTCTCAGTAGGCTGCCATTGCCCACCACGGGGTGGAAATGGAACAGCCCGCAGATCTAGCCATGGTAATGGAAGCATTCGAGAGTGAGCAATCACCCGTTACCGCTCGATAGATTAGAACCTAGACGAGCCAGGACCCCTTACTGTCCTTAGTAAAAAACTGTGTGCTTCATGGGAGTTGGTCCAGTGTCCCAGTAGATATGCAGGAAGAGATAAAGCCATACCAGTGGCACAAAGATGAAATGTCTCTACAGGCAGACTGCCTTCTGTGGGGTAATCGGGTAGTGGTACCCAAAAAGTGCAGGGACACTTTCATTAGTGATCTCCACAGTACCCAACCAGACATCGTAATGATGAAAGCGATAGCCAGATCCCAAGTGTGGTGGCCCGGTATCGATGCGGACTTAAGAGTCCTGTGTGCACAAATGTAACACATGTTCACAGTTAAGCAATGCACCCAAGGAGGCGCCACTAAGTTTATGGTCTTGGTACTCCAAACCGTGGTCTAGGGTCCATGTCGACTATCCAGGCCCGTTCTTGGGTACAATGTTCCTAGTGGTTGTAGATGCGTATTCCAAATGGATTGAATGTGAGATAATGTCGGCAAGCACATCCGCTGCCACCACTGAAAGCCTGCGGACCATGTTTGCCAAGCACGGCCTGCCTGATGCCTTTGTGAGCGACAACGGGCCATGTTTCACCAGTGCCGAGTTGAAAAAGTTCATGACCTGCAACGGGATCAAACATGTTACATCTGCCCCGTTCAAACCTGCATCCAATGATCAGGCAGAGAGAGCAGTGCAAACAATCAAGCAGAGCTTGAAGAGGGTAACTGAAGGCTCACTGCAGACTTGCCTATCCCGAGTCCTGCTTAGTTACTGCATGAGACCCCACTTACTCACTGGGATTCGACCCGCTGAATTGCTCATGAAAAGGGCACTTAAGACAAGGCTCTCGTTAGTCCACCCTGATCTACATGAACAGGTAGAGAGCAGGCGGTTTCAACAAAGTACATATCATGATAGCGCAAATGTGTCACACGACATTGAAATTAATGATCCTGTATTTGTGTTGAACTATGGACAAGGTCCCAAGTGGCTTCCCGGCACTGTCGTGGCCAAAGAGGGGAGTAGGGTGTTTTGGTTCAAACTTTCAAATGGACTCATCTACAGGAAACATTTGGACCAAACCAAACTCAGATTCACGGACTATCCAGAGCAACCCACATTAGATTCTACCTTTTTTGTCCCCCCCAACACACACACCGGTGGCAACCGACACAGCGGTTGACCATGAAGCAGAATCCATCACCCTCAGCAGCCCAGCAGGACTAACCACACTAGGTAGCCCAGCAAGGCCAGCTGCACAGCAGCCCAGCGAGGGCCCAACAAACGATTCACCAAAACCAGCAGTTGCACCGAGATGATCAATCAGGGAATGAAAGGCCCCAGATCGACTCACCTTGTAAATAGTTACACTATTGACTTTGGGGAGTGGGGGGGGGGGGTGGTGGGGGTGGCGGCGGGGAGTGTTGTTTTATATGTAAACCTGTAAATACCTTGTGTAACCACCAGAGGGCTCATCCCCTGGAGTCGCAAGGAATCCCACAATCCCTTGGGCGCACCTGTACCTAAGGAGGCCTCACAGACTGGAGAGGCACTCTGGAGACCTGAAATAAAAGACTAAGGTCACACTTTACTTTGAGCTCACAGTATCTGGTCAGACTCTTTATTCATACATAACATTAGACAGGACCTATTGAGGTATCTAAGGTATGTAATGGGACTGAGATACATCAAGGCAACATAACACGAGGACACAGGTTCAGGGTTCTGAACAACAAATTTAAGACAGAGTACAGGATATAGCCTTTGTTACCTCGAGACTCAACTATTCCAATATTCTTCTGGCTGGCCCCCCACCTTGCTGCCTCCATAAACTTGAGCTTATCTAAAACTTTGCTGCTCGTATCTTAACTCGGACCAAAGCCCTGCTCACTGACCTACATTGGCTCCCGGTCCGGCAACGCCCCAGTTTTAAAATTTTCATCCTTGTTTTCAAATCTCTCCATGCCCGCATCCCTCCTTATCACTGTAAACTCCTCCAGCACCACAAGCCTCCGAGATATCTGCGCTCCTCTAATTCTGGCCTCTTGCACATTGCTGATTTGAATTACTCCACCATTGGCGGCCGTGCCTTCTGCTGCCTAGTGCCTAAGGTCTGACATTTCCTCCCTAAACCTTTCTGCTCTAAGTCTCTTTCCTTTAAGACACTCCTTAAAAGCTACCTCTTCGACCAAGCTTTCGGTCACCTGTCCTAATATGAGAGGGGGCCCGGGTGGGCAGTGGGTAGTGTGGGGTCTGAGGGCTGAGGCGGCGGTGGGGGAGGACTGTCCGGACAGCTGGCAGCAGCAGGGCAGTGGGGCAAAGAGAAGGGGGGAGGCTGCAGTTCAGGCTGGGGCTCAGGGGGACAGGCCCAAACAAGCCAGGTATACTGTCAGCTCAGTGAGCAAACACAGGCCAGACCCTGACTCTGACCCCGGAACCCAAACCAGATCCTGGACCTGAACTGCAAACCCTGATCCCTGGATCCGAACCAGAACCTTAACCCGCTCCGGACCCCAAACCCAAACCAGACCCTAAACCTGAATCTGACTCTGAACCCGAACCTGACCCTGACCTTTGACCTCGACCCCTGAGCCCGCTTCGGACTCCGAACCTGAACCAGACCCTGAACCTGCCCCTGTGTCAGCTGTGGCTCAGTGGGTAGCTCACTCGTCTCTGAATCAGAGGATTGTGGGTTTAAGTCCCACTCCAGGGACTTGAGCACATAAATCTAGGCTGACACTCCAGTTCAGTGCTGAGGGAGCACTACACTGCTGGAGTTGCTGTTTTTCAGATGAGACGTTAAACCGAAGCCCCGCCTGCTTTCTCAGGTCGATGTAAAAGATCCCATGGTACTATTTCAAAGAAGAGCAGGGGAGCTATCCCCGGTGTCCTGGCCAATATTTATCCTTCAATCAACAGAACAAAAACAGATTATAGGATTGCTGTTTGTGGGAGCTTGGTGTGCGCAAATTGGCTGCCGCGTTTCCCACATTGCAACAGTGACTACACTTCAAAAAGTACTTCATTGGCTGTAAAGCGCTTTGAGACATCTGGTGGTCGTGAAAGGCGCTATATAAATGTAAGTCTTTCTTTATGTGGCTCGGTTTCAATTTTCTTTTGATAATGTTCCAGTGAAGCACCCTTGGGACGTTTCACTATGTTAAAGGCATTTTATTAATGCAAGTTGTTGTATTTCTTTACACCGAGGGCGATGAACAGCTGGAATGGGGTTGCCACGGAGTGCAGTAGAGGCCTGGGTACGGGACTCATTGAAGAAACAGGTGGGTGCTGCGATGCGAAGATGGTAGAGTTTGTATCCTCAACAAATGGTTTGAAGGGCCTTCTTCTGAACCTATCTTATAATCTTGCGATCCTAACAAATCATTGGTTTTGTTTGTACTCTCGCTGCCAGAAGCTTAGCCAAGATGCTACAGTCTAATTTAAGGAGTGATATTGGCCCTAAGCTGCTGTACTCTACCCCTGTCTTCAGCAAAATAGAGGCTGCTGTTCAGGATAATGTTAGCAGAAGGTTGTCCTTTGCATCAGTGTTCTCATACATAGTCAGCATTGTGGACGATAGTGTATTACCCAAGGGATTTATACCATTTCACTCTGAAATCATCTCTTCCTGGAGATTTCCCCAGAGCTAATGAGATAATAGCTTTCTGAATTTCTATTACCATTAAAGGCTTTTCCAACAGATTCTTATCTGCTTCTGAGACTTGTCTTTAATCTAATACCTTGAAGAAACGTATGTAATTCTTTTTCTTTCCTTTGAGCCACTTTAATACAGTGCTGATTTATTTTGTATTGTGGGAGAGCAGCATTCATGAATCACCTCCTGGAGTTTACATCAGTGGAGTATGTTAGCACAATAGGTTAGACTTCTTTGCAAGGGGATTGAAGTACAAGAGTAAAGAAGTCTTGCTGCAATTATATAGGGCTTTGGTGAGACCACACTTGGAGTACGGTGTACAGTTTTGGTCTTCGTACCTAAGGAAAGATATACTTGCCTTAGAGAGGGTGCAACGAAGGTTCACTAAATTGATTCTTGAGATGAGAGGGTTGTTCTATGAGGAGAGATTGAGTAGAATGGGCCTATACTCTCTGGAATTTTGAAGAATGAGAGGTGATATCATTGAAAAGTATAACATTCTTATAGAGCTTGACAGGATAGATGCTGAGAGGTTGTTTCCCCTGGATGGAGAGTCGGGAACCAGGGGTCAGTCTCAGGATAAGGGGTCGGCCATTCAGAACTGAGATGAGGAGAAATTTCTTCGCTCAGAGGGTTGTGAATCTTTGGAATTCTCTACCCCAGAGGACTGTGGATGCTTAGTCGTCGAATATATTCAATTTAGAGATCGATAGATTTTTGGACACTGAGGGAATCAAAGGATATAGGGATAATGCGGGAAAGTGGAGTTGAGGTAGAAGATCAGCCATGATCTTATTGAATGAAGCAGGCTCAGGAGGCCGTACGGCCTACTTCTGCTACAATTTCTTATGTTCTTATGATAAACTGGATTATGATTCAAGCACTGGGATAAGAGAGGCAGATTTAGTAGTGTAAACTCGGAGAGCTAGACAGTAGTCTCCCAGAATCTGAAGTAAACAACGGCGGTATGAAAGCAACTTTAGATTCAGAGCTCTTGTGCTTTCACCAATATTTTCCGAAACCTTATTAATGTAACTTTATCTCGTCCATCTTTATACATCCGATAATTTGTCTGCCATAACTTTCCCCCTTTTAAATGTTGTTCCGCTGGATGTGAATGCTAGGGATTGGAGTATTTCTCCACTAAGTGCACCCAGTGTTAACATCAGACAGACACTGTAAGTTATAACACAGCCAGAGACAAAAGAAGGATCCCTTTTCCTGCTCCAACAAAGCATGTACCAATCTCCCTCAGAAGCATGTCCTCCCTCCCCAAATCAATGTGGAGTTTTCCATTTCTCACATCATTTCTCTTTGGGTTCTTTTTGAGTAAGATTGACAACTTTGTGCAAGTATGTATTCCGTTATGGCCAGATTTTGCTGTGGGTCAACGGCCTCCAGGGGCTGAGTTGAAAATGCACAAACTGATTTGGTCAGCTGTCACACGTTTATTTTCCAATTTTCACCCTTTCCTCCTCTCCATCTTCTCTCCTAAAGTTGCTGATTCTTGTTAGAGTAACTGTTATGTCTTTAATACTCTTATGAATGACTCCACGAGGTCTAGTATTGTACTTGAGCTGTTGTGACCTTAGTCCCATTTATTGTAACTCCAGAGTGAGGCACAAGCATGGTGCACAGCCTTTTATACTGGGCCCTGCACACCTATTCAGGTGGCCCTCAGGTCTCCCATCGCAGTGCCATCTGGTGGCACATCTTATGTGACTATACAGTTAGTATACATGGTCTACATACATGATATCACTTCCCCCCAAGTCTTTAATGCAAATTGACTTGTACATTGACGGTGACCCAGGCTTTGCTCTTCCTGGTTGACCATTGAAGGGTTGCTTCTAGCTTGGGTGGGTTGGTAGTAAGATTTGTTGCCAGTGGAGGTCCCCATTGTTATATATGTGGACTAGTATTTACTCTGTACAGCCACCGGAGGGCTCATCCCTTGGAGTCCCAAGAGATCCCATAATCAGGAGGCTTCACAGGTTGGAGAGGCACTCTGGAGACCTGCAATAAAAGACTACGGTCACACTTTACTTTGAGCTCACAATGTTCAGTCTGACTCTGGTTTCTGGTTGTGAGTCCATGACTACTCCATTTCCCCCCCCCACACAGCGATCATGCTAATGGCCCATTACATGCAAGTTGCATTCAAGTTCATCACATGGGTTTTACATTTACATCTTGGTACATTTGTTGGGTGCATTACAGTTGCGTTTCTTTTTGTGTGATACATTTACATGATCAGTACAGGTATATCAGTACAGGTACACAAGGACAGTCTAGTTCCAGCACGGCCGGATGAGATCCGGGTCGTCTGGTGGCAGTGCAGCGCCCCATGCTAGTGGGTCTGTGGGCGAGGTGAGCTCATTTTGCTCAAGTTGCCGGAGCTCAGGGCTCTTGCCATTACTCCTAGTGTTGGGCAGGCCCAAAGACAGCTGATGTGTCTGTGACCTCCCTGTACTTTTTGTTTGCACAGTGTCACTGCTGCTCCCTGGGGAGTGGTCTGAGCGAGTGAGCGTTCGTCTAAGCAACGGTGGGGCTGCCTCGTCTTGTCTAGTAGTTCGCAGGGGACTGCTGACTCGCTTTCCTTGAGGGCACCGTTGTGAGCACTCCCTAGTTTGTGATCCTGGCTGGTCCAGGTCCCGTTCAGAAGAGCCATTGCGGGTGATCCTTCGCTCTTGGGCATTGCCGTGGTGGCGAATGGGTTTGTGGGCTGCGCCTTTTCCACCCGGGTGGTGGGTGACGGTAGCTGACTGCGACCATAGGCACAGTTTACTGTTTCTGGCCCATGGCGGTTCATGCCATCGGGTGCCTGCAATGCTAAATCAATCTGAGGCAGGGTATTGCTACCAGTGCCTCTGCTCTCTGGGGATCATTTACTGTGTGGCTTGTCTACTACTGTCAGCTGTGGGGACACTTTATGATAATCGTTCTGGTCCCGGGAACGCAGGTTACAGGATTGGGTAGCCCGCTGGACCTGTATACGACCCTTAGGTGTTCGCCCGCTACATTGGCTGATTGCAATTTGCACCCGACATTGCTCAACAACATTTTGCTTGTTACAGCTGGACTTTTACATTGGTTACCCATTTCAAGCAGTTCATTCAAAAATGGCGGGTTGCTGGCCTTCTTTAAACTGGCCTTACTACTTTTACCCCAATCGTCTTCCTTGCGTGGAACCACGTGACGTTGCTCCATTATTGCTGCACCTCGTGGTTTGGACGCCATCTTTTCCCTGTCCATGATGTCGACTGCCGCGATTTTCTTTCCCAGGGATTCTACCACTGAAGCTGGGAAGGCGCCCTCGGATCCAATCTTCCTCCCCAGGAGTCCTGCCACTGAAACCGGGAAGGTGCGTTCGGGTCATCTCGGCCGGATCATCGCCACGCAGTCGTGATGAGTGGTCTGTGCCTCGGGGGCTGCACGGATCTGCTCTCCGGTGCCTGGTCCAACCGAAGGTGGGGGCTTGCTCTGCCTCTGAACACGGGGGACGTCGATCGCTGGAGGGACAAAGTCTTCCCAGTTCCAATGAATCTTCCCCATCCATCTTCTTCCAAGTAGCGTTGGTCCATCACCTGAAACAATCCACAATGGTAAATTGTGCATCGCGCCATCATGGGATACACTTACATCCGCACTACCAACAACTGATATCAGTTCCTTGGTGTAGGTGCATAGCTTTGCCTGAACTGGGACCAGCTTAGGTCATTCAGCTTGATCGTTCCATAGCCTCTCAAAGGCTTCCTCGCTCATTACTGACTGACTCGGCCCCGTGTCCACTTCCATGAAGACTGGAACGCCATTTATCTCGACTTCCATTATCACTGAAGGACAATCTGTGGTGCAGGTATATACTCCATACACTTCGTCCTGGGACTGAGCTGCCTCTCTAGCCATCTCCTCGTAATCCACGCTGGATTCACAGTCATCTACTGACTCCTCTTCCACGTGGTGAGTCACAGCTCTTTTGCACATTCGCTGGAAGTGGCCCCTTGTGCTGCAGCCTTTGCACACATTGTCTCTTATCCGACATTGATGAGCCCTGTGATTAATTCCGCAACATCAGCATGGTGCTACTCGACTTAAGTTTTCACCCCTCGGCGGACTCGGAGTTAAAGGACTTGGGGGACTGTACACTCTGCCCTGGGCAGATTCACATTCGACAGTTCTGCCTGTGAAAGGCGCCATTCTATTTACAGTACTTGCCGGGTTTGAGTCCTGAGAATGAGTCGTCATCTGCTTGGAGCTGCAGCTTGAGATCATGAACGCCTGACTGATGCTGATGGCCTTCTGTAGAGTGACGGTGGTTTCGGCAGATAGTAGCCTGTGAAGAAGGGCCTCATGACCGATGCCAATTACGAAGACGTCCTGCAACGCATCGGCGAGGGATGCGCCGAATTCACACGGTCCTGCCAGGCTTCTGAGGTCGGCAGCGTACTTGCCGATTTCCTGGCCCTTGGAGCGGCGGTGTGTATAAAATCGATACCTTTCCGCGAGGATGCTCTCCTTTGGTTTGAGTTGGTCCTGAATTAGCACTTTCAGCTCCTCGTATGACTTGGTCGTTGTTTTCTCTGGTGCAAGCAAGTCCCTGATGAGACTGTAGACCACGGGCCCACAACTGTCAACAGGATAGCTCTGCGCTTATCTGCCAGCGTGGTCGGATCATCGCCTACCAGGTCGTTTGCTACGAAATATTGGTCGAGCCACTCCATAAAGGCTTCCCAATCTTCACCCTTTGAAAACCTTTCTAATGCACCAACGTTAGTCTTTTTTGCGTGAAAGTTCGGAATCCTGTCGCCAGTTGTTATGTCTTTAATACTCTTATGAATGACTCCACGAGGTCTAGTATTGTCATCATCATAGGCAGTCCCTCGAAGCGAGGATGACTTGCTTCCACGCCAAAAAGAGGCGAGTTCAATGAAGGACCTACTATTCCAGATCCCGAACTGCATCGTGAGGGGTGGAAGATGCCTGTGTTTGGATTTTTTTAACGTGTGATGGCCGTTGCACACCAACCATCACACGGGCTTGACAGAGCTAGGTCTTGGTCCAGTGGCAAGGATTACCCAAGACTAACTGGAGACCAGCTCTGCTGCACAGACCGAGCGTGCACACATATCGCAGTGTGGGCTGGCCCGTGCTGCCCCTGGGCCCTCGCCTCTTCTCGGCCCCAGATTCACACCTCTCCTGGGCTCCGGTCACTTCCCTAGTATATTATACTTGAGCTGTTGTGACCTTAGTCCCATTTATTGTAACTCCAGAGTGAGGCACAAGCATGGTGGGCAGCCTTTTATACTGGGCCTTGCACACCTATGCAGGTGACCCTCTGGTCTCCCAGCGCAGTGTCCGCTGGTGGCACACCGTATGTGACTATACAGTTAGTATACATGGTCTACATACATGACGGTAACATTCTATGACACCTCACTTTATGTGACCATTCTTCATGTGTGAGCCTGGACAGTGAGTATGGGTAGATTGTTCTGTTCTCTTTGGCTCACGAGCACCCAACCTGTATTTACTCACCAAACCATTGGGGAAACATCTAAATCATTCCAACCTGCTGTGTTTTATTTAATGATTATATTGTCTGTATTGTGGTGATTTTGTATATATATTGTCTATATTGTGATAATTTAGTATTCAATGATTATATTGTTTATATTGTGATAATTTATTACTTTAGCATCAGCACCCATTACTTTATATTTTTCATTCGAATTGCTTGGATATGAATCTCCATTGAAATCTTGCCTCTCCAAACAGCTTTATGTCACTTGCAAACACGTGAAGGTAATGGGCTCAATTTTCCCCAAAGCTTTTTTTGGCGTACTTCAAAAGTTATGCCCGTTTTTCTTTGGACCCAAGTACGCCAAAAAAAATGTTCTAGGTTTCCCCGTTGGATTTTTTCATTTTGGCGTGGCCTAACCTATCCTTTAGTTTTGGGGGTGGAGCCTTGATCTGCGCCAAAAAGATCAGGTTGCCACGGTAACCAGGGACACAATGCAGGCTGAGGCTGGAAAGTGAAACATACAGCCAGCTCACAACACATTAAAATGCATTGCAGCAACTTAAAAACACATCAAACTATATTGCAGCAACTTACCTCCAATTATTAAAGCCGGTCCCGCTCACCGCCCCAAGCCCTGGCCAAAGGGCTTGCCGGTCTGCTAGCCTAACCCACCCCGAGCCCCTTGCCGGTGCCGGTCCAGCTCTAGCTCCCTGCCCAACAGTCCCGAGTGCCTTGCCGGTCCCAGTCCCCTGCCCCTAGCCCTGGCCGAAGGGTTTGCCGCTCCGTTTCTCCGCCCGACCCTGGCCCCGAGTGTCTTGCCAGTCCGCTCCCCCGCCCCTATCCCAGGCCGAATTGCTTCCTTCCTCCAGGTCCCCGCACCTAACTTCACCCGAAAGGCTTCCCCGCAACCCCTCTCTCCCCCCACCCCCACCTCTCTCGACCCCCCACCTCGCTCTCCCCCTCTCTTACCTTTCCTGCTGTTGTCCGGGTATCTGCTGCACTTACCTGCGCCAATTTCTTTAACTCTCCAGAAGGTTTTTCTGCAGAGATCACATATGCTGGCCTAAAAAGAACTGGAGTAACTCTCAGCTGGCCAAACTTGCCTAAATGGTCAGAATTGGCGCGGGTGGCAGGTTACGCCCCCTTTGGCTGAAAAAAAAACTTGCCTAAAAAATCCGTAACTAACTGAGTTACACTGGTGCAAATTGATTGGAGAAACTGTAGTTTTTTAACTTTGCCAAAAAAAGCAGCCTGCTCAAAAACAACGGCGCAAATCACTGAGGAAAATTGAGCCCAACATGTGGGAGGATGGGTATAGCAGCCATCACATTGGAAACGTGTTAATGCGCTGCCTGCGATTTTCCATCCATTCTATTTATAATACCTTTACAAAGGTCAATAGTAATGATGATTATGAACAGCAGAATCTCAGTGTTGTTCCCTGGGGAGTCCAGTGATCACAGATTCCCCATTAGAATGGCTATCATTAACAACTAAATTCAATTTCCTACTAGTTCATTAATTAATAATCTAACCATCTAATCTCTCAGGCTGTTTCGAACCACTGACTGAGATTATGACCCCGTATTCTCTCCATCGCAAAGATCTACTTCCACCTCTAAAACATTACCCGCCTCCACCCCACCTCAGCCCATATATTACTGAAACCCTCATCCATGCCCTTGTCACCTCCAGACTTGACTGTTCTAATACTGTCCTGTCCAGCCTTCCAACCTCCACCAACCCATCTTCCACCTTCCAAAAACGTCAGCCCGTATCCGAATGTACCAGTTGCGCTCACCCATTAGCCCTGTGCTCACTGACCTACAATGGCTCGCAATCCCCCATTGCTTCCAATTTGAAATTTGCATCCTCGTGTTCAAATCCCTCCATGGTTTCATCCCCCCCCCCCGCCCCTATCTTTATATCCTTCAGCCCTACAACTCTCTGAGAACTCTGCCTTCCTCAAAATCTGGTCTCTAGTACATCCCTGTCTCCTTTCTCTCCACCATTGCTGGCCGTGCCTTCAGCAGTCTGGGCCCTAAGCTCTGGAATTCCATCCCTAAACCTCTCTGCTTCTCCACCTCTCTCTCCTCCTTAAGCCCTTCCTCAAAACCCACCTCTTTGACTAAGTTTTTTTTCACCTTCACATCTTCTTCCTTAGCTAGACATTCATTTTTTCCAGATTATACTCTGCAAAATGCTCTGGGATGTTTTCCTATATTAAAGGCTCTATATAAATGTAACCCGTTGCTATAACTTATAAACCAGCAGAGTGCCATAGTGCATTGAAGCACCACTGGAAGAGGTAGTGGTTATATTCCCAAGTTATGCTCGGTGGGTGGATGGGCAGGGCTGGTAAATTGGGCAGGGATGGTAAATTGGGCAGGGATCCCAAGCCTCCACCTATATTTGCCTCCTCTCCCCATAGAAATCTTCTGGCATCACTTCCATAAAATAAGGGATTGACGTCAGACTGACATTCTCCATCATTACCACCATAGCAAAGCTAAATCCGAATAATGTCAGCAAGTCACAGGCACCCAGCACCGCTAGAGCCTACAGACAGCATTGGAAACTCATGGGACTCTCCACAGAGAGTATAACTGATCACAGAGCAATCGATGCACATTGCATGTCTGGGGAATTTATTGTGTTTTTTTTTTAAGGCCATTTTCTCCCTCGAGGAGTTCAGTGGATGTTTAAGTTACAGCAGGGTTCCCAACTTTTGCAGCATCTGGCAAAATCTTCTCCTCCCTCGGTGAGCTCCCCAGTGCAGGCAAAAATACTGCCGGGAGCCTGCCAAAAATATTCAAATCAGGCTGATTGCAGAAAGTTTACTGGGATCAGCAGCGTGGAATTGTCGCGTAACACACCTACAGGGTACCGTAATGTAGTGGTTATGTTATTGTATTAGTAAACCAGGGAACGTGAATTCCAACCCTACCCTGACAGTTTGAGAATTTGAATTCAGTTTAAACATCTAGAAATAAAAAGCTGTTATCAGTAAAATTGACCACGAAGCTATGGAATTGATGTAAAAACCCAACTGGTTCACTACTGTCTGTTACGGTTGGAAACCTGCCATCTTTACCTGGTCTGACTTATATGTGACTCAAGTCCCAAACCAAAGTGGTTGACTCCTAATTGCCATATGACATAGCCTAGCAAACCACTCAGTTCCACCACCACCTTCTCAGGACAACTAGAGATGGGCAATGAATGTCAGATTTGCCAGCGATGCCCACATCCCAAGAATATATATTTTTTAATGACCTTCCCAAGTCAGAGTGACTCCAGTGGGAGCTGAAGAATTTTCTTCGGCTCATTTAGGCTACTGGAAGACTTTGCTCTGACTTACAGGGGCAGATCGGCTCGAGCTGGAGTGGTTATTGCTGGCACCGGTGGCCTGGCCCGATTAAACCGATGACCCTGTCCCTGGAATTTGGGATTGGGTTTCTGGCCTTGGGCATGGCGGACGAGTTTCCGCTCCACCGTGGGGTCCCAATTTTCCACACAGGAGAGAACTTCCTGGTGTCCTGGTCAATATTTATCCCTCAACCAGCATTGCACAAACTGTTCATTATCTCATTGCAACGGTGCCTACTCTTCAAAACTACTTCATTGGCTGTAAAGTGAGAGCTCATGAAAGGCACTACATAAATTCAAGTCCTTGCTTTTAAAAAAAATGTTGTTAGATATTCTTCAGCTGTTTCTTTTCTAGACTCTAACGACTATTATTCTCAAACACAGGGACTGCTGGAGATACACAGCAGATCAGGCAGCATCTGCGGAGAGAGAAATAGAGTTAACTTTTTAGGTCGATGACATTTCACCAGTTTTTATTTCCGATTTCCAACATCTACAATATTTTTCTTTTGTTTCTGTTATTCTCAGTTATGTGTCTGCTCATTTTTTCTTCATTCAATCAAATTGCCTGGAAGGAAAATTGGACTGTGAGCTCCCCACCATCCAAAACTATATCTGGGATTTTCCACTGGAAGTGGCGTAAGGTGTACTATCATAAAATGCAAATGATGGGGAATACAAGGCCAGAAAAGACGGGGAGTAAAGTGTGGTATATAGGGAAAATCTAATCGTCATATGGGGTGAAGCACTGACATTCTTCGAACTTGATGCTGTTGTACATCGAAGCTGCTACTGTAGGTTCAAGAGAATCACAGACAGGCACTAAAGGTATACTCAAAAATCTTGTTAAAAACATGCATGTTATAATCAAATGGCAATTACACAGCTCGATATTTCTTTATGAGGTGGCACGAAGGTCCAGTAAAGCCAAGAAACCGAGGTGAAAAGTGAGGGTGCACATGTTCTTCATATTCTCTAATGCTTTTTGTTCACTAAGACAGAACTGATGAGGGCAGATTGATTGATAGTGTGTCACTGTTGACCAAAACTTTAATGACGTGCATTGCAGACGTAGTGATAGATTTATATATACACAGACAAAATTGTCACAATGTTACAATTTAAATTGCAATTATCAGCAGATATCCCTCGTAAGAAGTGCATTAATTTACATCCACCTGAAATACTGGCCATTGTATCTCACAGCATCTTCCAGGGCATTAAGCTTTTAGCATCATACACAGTAATACCTGGAATAATACACTGAGATTAGAAAACACTTTGCATTTTCTTGATTACTATACAACAGGTGAGTAATTTATTTACACACGTCTTTAATGAGGAAGAACTTGCACATAAACAGTACCTTTCACAACCTCACGATGCCCTAAAGCACATCACAGCCATTTGAAGCATAGTCACTATAGTAATGTAGGAAACGCAGCAGGCAACTTTCACACAGCAAGTTCCCACACACTGCAATGAGATTAATGACCTGCTTTAGCTTTACTAGTTGAGGGATAAATATTGGCCAGAACAGAAGGATAATTCCCTTGCTCTTATTTGAAAGAGTGCCATGGGATCTTTTACATCTGTCTGAGAGGGGAGACATTTAATTCAAAAGACAGCACAGCACTACTGTACTGAAGCATTAACCTAGATTATGTGCTCAAACTCCCTGGAGTGGGGCTTGAACCCAGAACTTTCTGTCTCAAATGCGAGAATGCTACCACTGAGCCAAAGCTGACACCTATTGGGGCTAAAATTCCAGTCAGAGGTTTCCTCCGGACGAACGCCTCCAACCCGAAATATTTTTGCGAAAGTCCATGGTGGCCCCGGAGGTGCCTTCGATTCGGGTCGGAGGCCTTCTTTCGATGCGCAGCGTACGGGAAGAGGACTTCCCTGTATGCACAAAAGAGCTGGAGTCAGGTGAGCCTGGACCACCAATCACTCTGCAGTATTCTCATTGATAATACAGGTGCAGCATCGCAAATCCAGAGTTCCGGAATCCCGAATGTTCCGGAATCCGGACTCCGGGACAATCCATGACAGGGTCGTCCAGAATCCGCAAGATGTTCCCGAATCCGGACACCCTTACCGCCACCAGCCGGGCCCAGGGAATAGTCAAAAAATGAAATCCAGCTAACAAAAATTGCAAGAATAAAAACTCCAATCCTACCTGTTCCAAGCCAGGCCTTCACAGTCACCGCACCGCTGCTCCTGGGTCCGCACACATGTCCCTTCGGCCAGAACCAACCAAACTTCGTACGCAAGTCCCCAGCCAGAACCAACTCTGCACAGCACACGTCCCCGGCCAGAACCAACCAAGCTCTGCGCGCCAGTCCCCTTCGACTTGTACAGGTACAGGTGTACAGGGCATCAGACAACCTTCCAAAACATACAGGTACAAAAACAAGAGAGGGAGGTTTATGATGCGTTGCGAAGAAGCAAGGACTACAAGGCCTGCAAAGAGAAGAACTACTAAATGACGTCCAAAAACCAGAAATATCGGAACCTGGGCCTAGGAATTTCTGGACTTGGGGCGCGCTTCTGGCGTTCCGAAATCCAGAAATACCCGAACCTGGGCTCGGGTGTTTCTGGACTTCGAACATCAGAAACACATTCGAAAATCCGTAAAAACATGATCTGGAATGACCTCGGTCTTGAGGGTTCCGGATTTTAGGTGCTGCACTTGTAATGGGAACACTGTTTCTCCGAGTTCCCATTGTTATCAATAAAAAAACACCTAAGACAAAAAACACAACATAATAAATAAATAAAACACCTCACATATTTAAAATTAATTGAAATTAAAGTTAGTTAAATGTTTTAGAGAAAAAAATATTTTTTGATTTTTTTTAATGTGTTTTAATATGGTTTTTAACATAAAAATGTGTTTTTAATTTTAATTTTTATATGCTTTAAAACTCTTATGCAGGTAAAAGTAGGCTATACACCTGCTTTCACCAGACGTAAGAGTTTGAAGGACATTCACTGGGCATGAGTTGGGCAAAAAGCCCAATCTCTCCTGCACAAATGTCCTTCTCCCGGGGATGCGGAGGATCTGTCAAGAGAAATCTTGATAGATTGGAAAAGTTGTTTTTTTGGCGCATGCGCATTGCACCTCGAAAACCAGCTTTTGCGCGGCCTCGCCGGGAAAGTGCACACTCCGTACGGATCTGGTGAGGCCGAAATTTTTGTCTTCATTCCCCTAAGGTTTATTGAGCCAGTTATATGGAGTTATTCCAGCTCTCTGAGAAGGAGAAGGTGGAGCTTTTCTCTGCATCTGGCTGCTCTATACCTTACTTGAGAATGCTAGATGCCAACACTGTGCCCAAATGAGATGCTTTTTTGTTCCTCATTGCTGATTCACCTCACCTGATAAGCATAAAAATCATCAAAACAATCAAATTCTAAAATTAAATGCAGTGTTTTTGAATTTTTAATGCATAAAAAACTCCACCCTGTGCGATTGAAACTGACACTGGAATCAATCACTGCCATTGTTACTTCCTACTTTTCTTGCAAATAATTTGGATGCACGGCAATAATGTGACATCTATCATTCTTTAAGCATTATCCTAAATAATGTATACTGTGCAGCTAGGCATTCACACCATTTAGATGCTTATTTCAAATATAAAAAGCTGAAGAGTACGATGAACATGTAGTAACAGCGTTAATGTAATCAAAACATTGCTCCATTGAATGCAAGAAGCAATCTGAGGCAAGGAGCAGTGAATAAAATAGCAGTGCTTTTAGGCGTATAGCAAATATGCTCAATGATTTATTCCCATCAGTGAACTTTGGTCTGCCTCATGAGTGGTATTAAGCATCATATATTACTGCCCTCTAGTATATTTGATCTCTTTCAATGTGGTCCTTTAAATAATAATTTGAAGTCAAATATATACTATTTATTTAATTTACTCACTATAACATTGCATATGATAGTTTCCCTACACTTCTAAAGTACTGTGAAGCGCTTTGGGATATCTGGAAAGAGGAAAGTATTGTGTAACCACCAACAAAGACCAGTCATCATCATAGGCAGTCCCTCGGAATCGAGATGACTTGCTTCCACTCTAAAAGTGAGTTCTCAGGTGACAGTAGGGTCCAATGCAGGAATTACATTCTCTGCCACAGGTGGTACAGACAGTGGTTGAAGGAAAGGGTGAGTGGGGAGTCTGGTTTGCCGCACACTCCTTCCACTGTCTGCGCTTGATTTCCACATGCTCTCGGCGATGTGACTCGAGGTGCTCAGCGTCCTCCCAGATGCTCTTTCTCCACTTTTGGCGGTCTTGGCCAGGGATTCCCAGGTGCCGGTGGGGATGTCGCACTTTATCAAGGAGGCTTTGAGGGTGTCCTTGAAACTTTTCCTCAGCCCACCTGGGGCTCGCTTGCCGTGTCGGAGATCCGAATAGAGCGCTTGCTCAGGGAGTCTCATATCAGGCATGCGGACGATGTGGCCCGCCCAATGGAGCTGGTCGAGCATCGTCAGTACTTCGATGCTGGGGATGTTGGCCTGAGCGAGAATACTGATGGTGCATCTACCCTCCCAGTGGATTTGCAGGATCTTGCAGGGCAGCGCTGGTGGTACTTCTCTAACGCTTTGAGATGTCTGTTGTATATAGTCCATGTCTCTGAGCCATATAGGAGGGCGGGTATCATTACTGCCCTGTAAACCAAAAGCTTGGTGCCAGATTTGAGGTCCTGGTCTTCAAACACTCTCTTCCAGGTGACCGAAGGCTGCGCTGGCACATTGGAGGTCAATACAAACATGGTGGCATCAAGTGTCTGATTCAGCATTCCACATTTTGCTGTTAAGTGTTGCTGATGGTCATTACCTGAATAACTGGCACCCAACGTTTAGTACATGTTTATGTCAATGAGAATGGATGGGCATTGCTTACTGAGGGTGCAAGATATGGTATTCTTGTTTGAAAATTTTCACAGAAGAATTTTACAAGCTATTGATGTTAGGATATGCAGAAGGAAAGTCTTCCTTCATTGTTCTAATTTAGCTTGACACTACAGAAAGGCACTATATAAATGCAAATTCTATGGGGATCCATAATGTGGTGGGAAAATATGGTGATCTCATTGTAAAATTGTTATCGTTTAGCATCTGCAGTGATTACTCATCTTCTCTATCTTCTGCAGTAGATTTTGTGTTCAAGTGGGAGTTAGAACCCATGACCTTCTGACTCAAAGGTGAAAGTGCTACTAACTGAGCCACGACTGACATGTGGTAAATACTCTCTCAAATTAATTCTCGACAATGAAAAATAACTGATATAACATGTCTTTACATTCAGTATTGCAACTTGGCAAATAGAAGGAAGGTGTTAATTACTTCTTGTAAAAGAAACAAAAGAGGTAGAGTCAGCCACCATAACAGTAGTTTTAGGCGCTGTATGCAAATTTTTAAAAAACTGTGATTAGAAAAGGTTCAACTTGACTTAAAACAAAATGTCATCCTGTCACTGTAACCTTGTCATTCACAAAGCTTCCTTATTTTTTTTGAACTCCTTCATTTAACAGTGGTATAGTGTATTCTGTGGATTTATAAAACTTGCTATAATCAATTTAACATAAAACTTGTGCAAAGATCATGAAACAATTAGTCATAGGTACAATTTGCCCAATCAAATGAATATCAATTTTGCCAAAATAAATTTCATGCCTAAATGGGACTAGTTTACTCTTTGATTTCCAACTTTCCACGATATTATCCATGAAGTCACAAATGTTTTCCCTATCTTTACCATCGTTACCTTATTTATTCTCAACAATTATTGCTGATAAAGCTTAAATTATTGATTCCCTGCTGTGGATAATGAGTGCCAATTGTTACAACACAGTCCCATGTCGTAAACCAAGGACTGTTTACATATTTTAGCTATCTGTGGCAGCATCCACAGGAAACCAGTATGCATCATTTGATAATTTGGTCGGTCTATAAATTCAGGTCAGTTAGCATCAATTACTCCAATTCAGTTCAGACCCAAAAATAGAAGGACTCAATATCTCAAAATAACACACATTCACATATATATTATTAGACATAAGAAAAAAATAAGACTTATTATGCTTATCGATAACACAATGATTAAAATGCTCACATTATTCCTAACATCAGTGACAGGGACTACAGAGGGTTAAGCTGATTTAACTCTGTGAAAAGAAAAGGGGCGGAACAAGCTGTGGCACGGAGCTGTCGAAAACAGCAAACACATTTAAAGAGACACTGAAAACAAAAGGAATTTTCTCTTTTTCCTAATTCTTTTTTTTTGCGTGTCTAACCAAGGGGTTTTAATGTAATTCCTTTACAGCTTCTATCTGTTGTGAAAGAGCTAATTTTTTTAATTCATTCCGGGATGCAGGCATTGCTGGCAAGGCCAGCATTTATTGCCCATCCCTAATTGCCCTTGAGAAGGTGGTGGTGAGCTGCCTTCTTGAACCACTGCAGTCCATGTGGTGAGGCTACTCCCACAGAGTTGTGAGGGAAAGAGTTCCAGAAGTTTGACCCAGTGATGATGAAAGAACGGCGATATATTTCCAAGTCAGGATGATGTGTAACTTGGAGGGGAATATGCAGGTGATGGTTTTCCCATACGCCTGTTGCTCTTGTCCCTCTAGGTGGTGGAGCTCATGGGTTTGAGAGGTGCTGCCAAAGAAGCCATGACGAGTTGGTGCAGTGCATCTTATAGATGGTACACACTGCAGCCACAGTGTGCCGGTGGTAGAGGGAGTGAATGTTTAAGGTGGTGGATGGGATGCTTTGTCCTGGATGGTGTTGAGCATCTTGAGTGTTGTTGGAGCTGCATTCATCCAGGCAAGTGGAGAGTATTCCATCACACTCCTGACTTGTGTCTTGTAGATGGTGGAAAGGCTTTGAGGAGTCAGGAGGTGAGACACTCACCACAGAATACCCAGTCTCTGACCCGCACTTGTTGTGATAGTATTTATGTGGCTGGTCCAGTTAAGTTACTGGCCAATGGTGACCCACCAGAATGTAATTTGTGGGAGATTCAGTGATGGTAATGCAGTTGAATGTCAAGGGGAGGTGGTTAGATTCTTGCTTGTTGGAGATAGTCATTGCCTGGCACTTGTGTGGCACAAATGTTACATGCCACTTATCAGCCCAAGCTTGAATGTGGTCCAGGTCTTGCTGCATGCGGGTATGGACTGCTTCATTATCTGAGGGGTTGCGAATGGAACTCAATACTGTGCAATCATCAGCAAACATCCCCACTTATGACCTTATGATGGAGGGAAGGTCATTGATGAAGCAGCTGTATATGGTTGAGCCTAGGATATTGCCCTGAAGGACTCCTGCAGTGATGTGCTGTGGCTGGGATGATTGACCTCCAACAACCACAACCCTTTGTTAAGGGAAGGTCGTGTCCGACTAACTTGATTGAATTTTTCGAGGAGGTAACCAGGAGGGTTGATGAGGGCAGTGCGTATGATGTAGTGTATATGGATTTTAGCAAAGCTTTCGATGAGGTCTCGCATGGCAGACTGGTCATGAAAGTAAAAGCCCATGGGATCCAGGGCAAAGTGGTAAGTTGGATCCAAAATTGGCTCGGAGGCAGGAAGCAAAGGGTAATTGATGATGGGTGTTTTTGTGACTGGAAGGATGTTTCCAGTGTGGTTCTGCAGGGCTCAGTACTAGGTCCCTTGCTTTTTGTGGTATACATCAATGATCTAGACTTGAATATAGGAGGTATGATTAAGAAGTTTGCAGATGATACAAAAATAGGTTGGATGGTTGATAATGAAGAAGAAAGCTGCGGACTGCAGTAAGATATCAATCAACTGGTCAATGCATTTGGGGAGGGCTAATAAGGAAAGGGAATACACATTAAATGGTAGGACATTGAAAAGTGTGCAGGAACAAAGGGACTTGGGAGTGCATGTCCACAGATCCCTGAAAGTAGCAGACCAGGTAGATAAGTTGGTTAAGAAGGCATACGGAATCACTGGCACAACTAGAGGATGTGGGCCCCAATAGAAACATAGATTTTTTTTAAATCACAGAACGACGGAAAAGTGCAGCTGGCCAGGGAAGACCTCGCGCAGCCGCCCCTTGAGTGAGGGAATCTGGGGGGCCGAAGAGGGAGTTCGGGGTCTGGGGGAGTGGGTGTGAGGGTGATCCGGGACCGGTGTGAGGGAGGGTTTACGGGGTGGGGGGGTTACCGCGGGGTCCGGGAGCAGAGCTAAGCCAGGTGCGGACAGTGGGACGATTTCCAGAGCGAGAATGTGGGTGAGATCTCGGTGCGGGAGGATGAGGTGCTGATCGTGTACAGCGAGCACGACATCGAGGGCTGGCTGGAGGAGGCCAACAGCCGTGGCGAGAGGGGTCTTTTCCCGGCCTCGTACGTGCAGATCCTGCGGGCCGGGAGCAGGGGCGACGCTGTGCCCGGTGTCAGTACTGGTGCCGCCGAGCTCCCGCCTCCCGCTATGCCAACGTGCCGACCGCCGGCTACAACAGCCCGGCGCCAACTCAGCCTCAGCCCCCCAGCGGCTTCCCCCGGCCGGCCTGCCCCGCCGCCAGCACCTTCTACCCCCCCCGCCTCTCGCCCAAACGGGCGACAGCGGCCTCGGGGGTCTGTAGCACCAGGCGTCGGGCTGCGGCGATGACAATGACTGGGACGATGACTGGGATGATAACTCGATGGTGGCGGATGAGCCGCTGTCCAGGGCCGGCGGGAGCGGAAGAGGCAGCGGCGGGTTCTTGGATTTCGACAGGACGGGCCGTTATCGTCCTCCTCGGCCGCTGCCTCCTCCTCCAAGAGCACGGCCACGGTCAACAGGAACCTCAACCGCTTCTCCACCTTCGTCAAGTCGGGCGGTGAGGCGTTCATCCTGGGCGAGGGGGCTGGCTTCGTCAAGGACGGCGACAAGATCTGCATGACGGCCGGCGCGCACGACCCTGAGTGGCAGGAGAACCCTTACCCGTTTACCTGCTCCATCGACCAGCCCACTAAGCAGACCAAGTTCAAGGGCATCAGGAGCTACATCTCGTACCACCTGGCGCCCAGCCACACCCAGTGCCCGGTCAACCGGCGCGACAAGCACTTTGACTGGCTGTACGGCCGGCTGGTGGAGAAGTTCCCCGTCATCTCGGTGCCCCACATCCCCGAGAAGCAAGCCACCAGCCGCTTCGAGGAGGACGTCATCGCCAAGCAGAAGAAAGGGCTGACCCTGTGGATGAAATGATGAGCCACCCGGTGCTAGCCTGCTGCGATGCCTTCCAGCACTTCCTCACCTGCAACGACGAGAAGGCTTGGAAGCAGGGAAAGAGGAAAGCCGAGAAAGACGACATGGTGGGGAGCAACTTCTTCCTAACACTCAGCACCCCACAGAGCCCCCTCGATCTGCAGAAGGTGGAGAGCAGGGTCGACGGGTTCAAAACTTTCACCAAGAGGATGGACGAGAGCGTTTTCCGGCTGAGCCACACCACCAACGAGTTTGCGAGGAAGCAGGTGGTGGGCCCCCTTCAGGCGAGGGCCCCAATGCCGCTGCATTGGCTGCACACCCAGCAGTGTGTCAGCTTTGTAAATAACACCAAAATTCTTTCAGACAAAGCGCTCATTTATGAGCTCCTGATGTAAGGCTATGATGCCACCACGGGCCCTTTCCTGCGGTGTACAGGGGAGCAGGGGCATGGCTTCAGTGTCAGCCTGATTGTCTGGCCCGATGTCAGCGTCCACCTCCTTGTCCTCCTCTTTCCTGAGGTGAACCATCAGACCCTTCTGGCAATTCTTGTCCCCTCCTGATAGCCAAGTTGTGCAGCATGGAGCACACCACCACAAATTGAGCTACCTGTTCAGGGTGGTATTGGAGCTCGCCTCCTGAGTGGTTCAGGCATCTAAAGCGCTGCTTAAGTACTCCAATGCTTTTCTCGACGATATTGCGAGTTGCTCTGTGGCTCTCGTTGTATCGCTTCTCGGCTCCAGTGTGGGTATCACACAGGTGGGTCATCAGCCAGGTGATGAGGCCATATCCTTTGTCACCAAACATCCAGCATTGACCTTGCAGGTCATACATCAATGGTGGGCACCACCTTGGTGTTCTCACGCAGCAGGGGGAGCAACGCAAGCTGGTGCAGGAGGGTGATGGCAGCGAAGAATGATGTCATCAAGGTCCAGGTCGGTGATTGGAGCGTGGGCAGATACAGCAGGAGCGGTGAGGTCGGTGCGAAGAAGCAGCGAGAGACTGTAGAGGGACCCGGGGGGGGGGGGGGTATGAGTTCTGGGCCAGGGGCTCAGGAGCAGCACGAGCCAGCCCACACTGTGATATGTGTGCGCACTAGGTCTGTGCAGCAAAGCTGGTCTCCAGTCGCCTTGGGTAATCCTTGCCACTGGACCAAGACCTAGCTCTGTCAAACCCGTATGGTGGCTGGTGTGCGATGGCCACCACACGTTAAAAGAAATCCACGCACAGGCATCTGCCACCCTTGAGGATGTAGTTCGGGTCCTTCATTGAAACACTGAAACATCCTTTTTTAGCGTGGAAGCAAATCATCCTCATTTTGAGGGACCGCCTATGATTGGCTGCAGTGGCATAGTGTACGGAATGCTTGTCTTTATTAGCCAAGGCATGCTTGAACTGTATAGAACACTACTTAGGCCACAGCTGGAGTACTGCGTGCAGTTCTGGTCACCGCATTACAGGAAGGACATGATTGCACTGGAGAGGGTACAGAGGAGATTTACGAGGATGTTGTCGGGATTGTAGAATCTTAGCTATGAGGACAGATTGGATAGGCTGGGTTTGTTTTCCTTGGAACAGAGGAGGCTGAGGGGAGACCTCATTGAGGTGTATAAAATTATGAGGGGTCTAGATACTGTGCATAGAAAGGGCCTATTTTCCTTAACAGAGGGGTTATTAACCAGGAGGCATAAATTAAAAGTAATTGATCGAAGGTTTAGTGGGGATTTGAGGGGAAATTTCTACACGCAGAGGGTTGTGGGGGTCTGGAACTCAGTGCCTGAAAGGGTGGTAGAGGTAGAAACCCTTACCACATTTAAAAAGTACTTGGATGTGCACCTGAAGTGCCGTAACCTGAAGGGTTAGGACCTAAAGCTGGAAAGTGGGATTAGGTTGGATAGCCTCCTGTTGGCCGAATGGATACGATGGGCTGAAATGGCCTCCTTCCGTGCTGTAAACATCTATGATTCAATGATTATATAACCATCTTCCTCTGTGTTAGGTATGACTCCAGCTAATGAAGAGTTTTCCCCTGATTCACAATGACTTCAATTTTACTAGAGCTCCTTGATGCCACATTCGGTCAAATGCTGCCTTGCTGTCAAAGGCAGTCACTCTCACCTCACCTTTGGAATTCAGCTCTTTTGCCATGTTTGGACCAAGGCTGTAATGAGGTTTGGAGTTGAGAGGTCCTCCAGGTTATTGGTGAGTAAGTGCTGCTTAATAGCACTGTCGAAGATACCTTCCATCATTTTGCTGATGACTGAGAATAGACTGATGGGGCGATAATTGGCCAGATTGGATTTGTCCTGCTTTTTGTGGACAGGACGTACCTGGCAGTCGTCCACATTGTCGGGTAGATGCCAGTGTTGTAGCTGTACTGGAAGAGCTTGGCTTGGAGACAAAGGGTATCCACTGAAGAGTGATGACACTCTTGAGGAGACCAAAGATTGAGGACGAAGAGCGCTACAATCAAAGCCAGATTACGACGAGATGTGTAATTGAGCAAACAGTCGGGATGCTGAAGATGTGCTTCAGATGCCTGAACAGATCTGGGGGAGCCCTTCAATTTGCGCCAGCCAGTGTCTCCAGAACGATGGTCGTATGCTGTGCACTGCACAACGGGGCGCAGCAGTGAGGATTGGAGCTGCAGGAGGAGCAAGGTGCAGAGCCTTTTCGGAGGATGAGCAGATGGAACAGGGCGAGGAGGAGGAGGAACCTGAAGTGGACATGGCACCAGCAGCGGTGCCCATTGCTGCCCGGGATGCCCTCACAAGGACACAAAATGGGGTGGGAGCGCCCCGTTTCGGGTAGGGGGCAATTTTGTCTTATGGCTCCCAGATGCTGTACCATCTTCGAAAGGTTAACCTGGAGGTACAGCAAGCAATTTAGAAAGCAAATGGTATATTAGCCTTTATTGAAAGAGGATTTGAGTATGAGTAAAGGGGGTCAAAATTGCCCCCTACCCGAAACGGGGCGCTCCCACCCCATTTTGTGTGTTTTCACCACCACGGTGGTTGAGGTCGCCTCTTGAGCGAAATTCCGATCTTTGTTTTTTCTTTGCTTGGATACGGAAGTTGTGTATGGGGGCGGTGAGTAAACTAGAGGGGCGGATATGCGGCGGTGGCAACACTTGAGGGGCGGAAGTTGGAGGGGGTGTGGAGTGACCGCCACGATGAGGTCGTCACGGCATTGTGTAACCAAGGCTCTGCCCTTCATTTAAAGGGAGAGCCTTCGCGATTTTAAAACTTCGGTGCACTGGGCCACCAGGGAGGGTTTGGGCCGGGCCAATGGCACTAAGAGGGGGTGCCAGGCTGCCCATTGGCAGCCCGGTTGAACCCAGGGGCATAATTGTCGGGCCGACAAGGCAGACAGCCGACAAAAAAAAACATGGCGGCAGCAGCAATGCATCCTCCTTTAAGGGAAGCCGCACCGCAATTGCAGAAGGCCATATCCTCACTGGACCACCGGAGAAAAGCTTGTTTTGGCATCACTGGGCGGGCCGAAAATTTTCAGAGCGGAATTTTGATGTCGGGGTGGTAGATCGGCGGTGTGCACGGTACTAACGTGCTTAACACGGATTGACAGCAGTGGAGAGGTAGGAGGGCGATCGGGGCACCACCGGGAAACCTCGGAAGGGCAATTGGGCTATCAACGACCATTCCACAAAAAGTCAGTGGCCACGCCACTCCACTCCGCAACGTGGAGCCGAGTGGTTCTGCCGGAACCTAAACAGAGGATCGGTGAGCAGATTATTGGTGAGTAAGTGCCGCTTAATAGCACTGTCCACGATACCTTCCATCGCTTTGCTGATAGCTGAGTCCACGGCCAGATCAGCCGTGATCTTGTTGGGTGGCGGAGCAGGCTCGAGAGGCTAGATGGCCTACTCCTGTTCCTAATTCTTATGTTCTTATGTTCTTATGTTCTTATTAATGTTGGGGAAGTCCAGGACCAGGGGTCACAGTCTAAGAATAAAGGGTAAGCCATTTAGGACCGAGATGAGGAGAAACTTCTTCACCCAGAGAGTGGTGAACCTGTGGAATTCTCTACCACAGAAAGTTGTTGAGGCCAATTCACTAAATATATTCAAAAAGGAGTTAGATGTAGTCCTTACTACTAGGGGGATCAAGGGGTATGGCGAGAAAGCAGGAATGGGGTACTGAAGTTGCATGTTCAGCCATGAACTCATTGAATGGCGGTGCAGGCTCGAAGGGCCGAATGGCCTACTCCTGCACCTATTTTCTATGTTTCTATGTTTCTATGATTGAGAGTAGACTGATGGGGCAGTAATTTGCTGGATTGGAATACCCCTGTTTTTTGTGGACAGGATATGTTATATATGTAAACCTGTAAATACCATGTTTAACCACCAGAGGGCTCATCCCCTGGGGTCCCAAAGGATCCCACAATCCCTTGGGAGCACCTGTACATAAGGAGGCCTCACAGGCTGGCGTGGCACTCTGAGACCTGTAATAAAGGACTACGGTCACACCTTCCTTTGGGCTTGCAGTATCTGGTCTGACTCTTTATTCAAGACATAACTGGTGACGAGATACAGATGACGAACCTGACCGCAACAATGCAAAGAACCGTGGGCATCCTGGAGAAATTCTCGGAGGGAGATGATTGGGAAACTTTCATGAAGAGACTTGACCAATACTTCGTGGCCAACGAGCTGGAAGGAGAAACGACGCTGCCAAACGAAGGGCGATCCTCCTCACCGTTTGCGGGGCACCAACGTATGGCCTCATTAAAAATCTGCTCGCTCCAATGAAACGCACAGAGAAGTCATACGATGATTTGTGCACACTGGTCCGGGAGCATCTAAACCCGACGGAAAGCATTCTGATGGCACGGTATCGGTTCTACATGTACAAGAGGTCTGAAGGCCAGGATGTGGTGAGCTACCTCGCCAAGTTAAGGCACCTTGCATGACATTGCGAATTTGAAGGACACTTGGAGCACATGCTCAGGGGCTCCTTTGTATTTGGCATTGGCCATGAAGTAATACTTCGCAAACTTTTGACTGTAGAGACCCCAAACTTGAGGAAAGCCATAGTGATAGCCCAGGCGTTTATTGCCACCAGTGACAATACCAAACAAATCTCTCAACACACGAGTGCTGTTACAAGTACTGTGAACAAAGTAATGTTGTTTTCGAATCATAATGTACAGGGCAGGACTTACATGCCTGCAGCTGCATGTCCGCAGGTGACTCAGAGCCCACCATCAAGGGTGGTGAATGCAAGGCCATTAACACTTTGTTGGTGCTGCGGAGGTGATCATCGTTTCCATTCATGCTGCTTCAAAGGATACGTCTGCGAGGGCTGTGGAATAATGGGACACCTCCAACATATGTGCAGGCGAGCTGCAAACCCTGTAATCCTGCAAACCACCATTTTGCAGAGGAGGACAGATCCATGGTGGATCACGACGAACCAGTGTCTCAGAGTGAGGAGGCAGAGGTATATGGGGTGCACACATTTACCACAAAGTGTTCTCCGATAATGCTGAAGGTTGAATTAAATGGACTCCCGTTGTCAATGGAGCTGGACACGGGCGCGAGCCAGTCCATAATGATAAATCGTGGTGCAGCAAGGCCTCAAGGCCAATCCTGACCCCCATACATACTAAACTGAGAACGTTCGCAAAGGAACTGATTCCCGTAATCGGCAGTGCTACTGTAAAGGTCTCCTATGATGGAGCGGTACACAAGTTACCACTCTGGGTGGTACCGGGGGGCCCACGCTGCTCGGCAGGAGCTGGCTGGGAAAGATATGCTGGAACTGGGACGACGTCTGAGCACTCTTGTCCGTCGACGACAATTCATGTGTCCAGGTCCTAAACAAGTTCCCCTCGCTCTTCGAACCAGGCATCGGGAAGTTCCAAGGAGCAAAAGTGCAGATCTACTTGATTCCGGGGGCGTGACCCATCCATCACAAGGCGAGAGCAGTACCGTACATGATGAGAGAGAGGGTGGAGATCAAGCTGGACAGGCTGCAACGAGAGGGCATCATTTCGCTGATCAAATTCAACGAGTGGGCCAGTCCGATTGTTCCAGTCCTCAAGGAAGATGGCACCGTCAAAATCTGTGGTGATTACAAAGTAACTATCAATCGTTTTTCCCTGCAGGATCAATACCCATTACCAAAGGCAGACGACCTATTTGCGACGCTGGCAGGAGGAAAAACGTTCACGAAGCTGGACTTGACCTCGGCCTACATGATTCAGGAGCTGGAGGAATCATCGAAAGGCCTCACCTGCATCAACACGCAAAAAGGTCTCTTCATTTACAACAGATGCCCGTTTGGGATTCGATCAGCCGCGGCGATATTCCAGAGGAACATGGAAAGCTTGCTGAAGTTGGTCCCGCACACCGTGGTCTTCCAGGATGACATCTTGGTTACAGGTCGGGACACCATCGAGCACCTGCAGAACCTGGAGGAGGTTCTTAGTCGGCTTAATCATGTGGGGTTCAGGTTAAAACACGCTCGAAGTGCGTTTTCCTGGTGCCTGATGTGGAGTTCCTGGGGAGAAGAATCACGGCGGACGGCATCAGGCCCACCAATTCAAAGATGGAGGCAATCAAGAACGCACCGAGACCACAGACGTTACGGAGCTGCGGTCCTTTCTAGGACTCCTGAACTACTTTGTAACTTCTTACCGGGTCTTAGCACATTGTTAGAACCAATGCACTCTTTACTGCATAAAGGAGATGAATGGGTATGGGGTAAAAGCCAAGAAAATGCCTTTGCGAAAGCTGGGAAACTGTTATGCTCAAACAAATTGCTTGTGTTGTACGATCCATGTAAGCATTTGGTACTAGCATGTGGATACATCGTCATATGGTGTCGGGTGTGTATTGCAACAAGTTAATGAATTTTGGAAATTGCAACTGGTTGCTTATGCATCCAGAAGTCTGTCTAAGTCTGAGAAGGTCTACAGCATCATCAAAAAAGAAGCGTTAGCATGTGTTTATGGGGTAAAGAAAATGCATCAATATCTGTTTGGGCTCAAATTTGAATTGGAAACCGACCATAAGCCACTTATATCCCTGTTTTCTGAAAGTAAGGGGATAAATACGAATGCCTCGTCCCGCATCCAGAGATGGGCGCTCACATTGTCCGCATACAATTACGCCATCCGCCACAGGACACGCACAGAAAACTGTGCCGATGCTTTCAGTAGGCTGCCATTGCCCACCACTGGGGAGGAGATGGCACAGCCCGCAGATTTATTTATGGTAATGGAAGCATTCGAGAGTGAGCAATCACCTGTTACCGCTCAACAGATTAGAACCTGGACGAGCCAGGACCCCTTACTGTCTTTAGTAAAAAACTGTGTGCTCCACGGGAGTTGGTCTAGTGTCCCGTTAGAGATGCAGGAAGAAATAAATCCGTACCAGCGGCGCAGAGATGAAAAGTCTATACAGGCAGACTGCCTCCTATGGGGTAATCGGGTAGTGGTGCCAAAAAAGGGCAGGGACACTTTCATTAGTGACCTCCACAGCACCCACCCAGGCATCGGAACGATGAAAGCGATAGCCAGATCTCACGTGTGGTGGCCCAGTATCGATGCGGACTGAGAGTCCTGCGTGCACAAATGTAACATCTATCCCGAGTCCTGTTTAGTTATCGCACAAGACTCCACTCGCTCACTGGGAATCCCCCCGTTGAACTACTCATGAAAAGGGCACTTAAGACAAGGCTCTCGTTAGTCCACCCTGATCTACACGAACAGGTAGAGAGCATGCGGCTTCAACAGAATACATATCATGATCGCACAAATGTGTCACGTGAAATCAAGATTAATGATCCTGTATTTGTGTTGAACTATGGACAAGGTCCCAAGTGGCTTTCTGGCACTGTCTTGGCCAAAGAGGGGTGTAGGGTGTTTCTGGTCAAACTTTCAAATGGACTCACCTGCAGGAAACACTTGGACCAAACCAAACTCAGATTCACCAACTATCCAGAACAACCCACAATAGACTCTACCTTTTTTGACCCTCCAACACACACACAAGTGACAACCGACCCAGTGGTTGACCACAAAGCAGAACCCATCACCCGCAGCAGCCCAGCAAGACTCATCACGCCCAGCAGCCCCGCAAGGCCAGCTGTGCAGCAGCCCATCAACGGCGCAACAAACGACTCACCAAAACCAGCATTTGCACTGAGACAATCAACCAGGGAAAGGAAGGTCCCAGATCGACTCATATTGTAAATAGTTACATTATTGACTTTGGAGGGGGGGGAGTGTTGTTATATATGTAAACCTGTAAATACCATGTTTACCCACCAGAGGGCTCATGCCCTGAAGTCCCAAGGGATCCCACAATCCCTTGGGAGCACCTGTACATAAGGAGCCTCACAGGCTGGAGAGACACTTTGAGACCTGTAATAAAGGACTACGGTCACACCTTACTTTGAGCTTGCAGTATCTGGTCTGACTCTTTATTCAAGACATAACAGGATATACCTGGGTGGTTTTCCACATTGTTGGGTAGGTGCCAGTGTTGTAGCTGTATTGGAACAACTTGGCCAGACGCGTGGTTAGTTCAGGAGCACAAGTATTCAGCATGACAGCCAGGATGTTGTCAGGGCCCATATCCTTTGCTGTAACCAGTGCACTCAGGCTTTTCTTGATATTAACTTCTCATCCTGTTGCACAAGTTAATTCCTTCTTCTCTGTTGGACAAAAGGAGAGGTGTAATGACACAGATTGCACGCATAGTGCTTAAAGCGGCATTGATGGGGCTGATGATCACCCCCACAGCGCCAACAGGGTGTTAACTGCTTCGCATTAACAGATGATAGTAGACTCCAGGTCCATTGAGGTCAGGCCACAGCAGCCAGTGTGTACATTCTGCCCTGTACATTTCTGCTCAAAACCGACGTTACTGTCCGAAACTTCTTTGTTCTGTGAAATCTGCTTGGTGTTGTCTCTGGTGGACATAAATGCCTGGGCAATCATTATGGCTTTACTCAGATTCGGTGTTTCTACAGTCGACAGTTTGCAAAGGATTGTCTCATGTCTGATGCCCAGTACAAAAAAGTCTCTGAGCATTTGTTCTAGGAATCCCTCAAACTCACAATGTCCTGCAAGGCGCCTTAGTTCGGCGACGGAGCTGGCCACTTCCTGGCCCTTCGATCGTTGACACGTGTAGAACCGATATCTCGCCATCAAAACGCTTTCCTTAGGATTTAGGTGCTCCCGGACCAGCGTACACAGTTCTTCATAGGATTTCTCTGTTGGTTTTGCCGCGGCCAGGAGATTCTTCATGAGGCCACAGGTTGTTGCCCCACAGTTAGTAAGCAGGATCGGCCTTCATTTGGTCGCATTCTCGTCCCCTTCCATCTCGTTGGCCACAAAATATTGGTCGAGTCTCTCCACGAATGGCCTCCCAATCGTGCCCCTCTGAGAACTTTTCCAGGATGCTGACTGTTCTTTGCATTTTCGCACGGTTGTTCGTTACCTCGTCGCCAATTGTTACACATAATAAATGGTCAGACTGAGTACTGTGTGTAATGAGCAAGTATGACCTTTGCTCCTTTATTAAGGTTCCAGAGTGCAGGTACCTCGTGGGTGGCCTGTTTATATACTGTGCTCCCAAGGGATGCTGGGATCGCTTGGGACTTCAACTGGTAGGCCCTCTGGTGGTCAGGTGTGATGCGGGTTACAAGGGGTGAAATACATAATACCCTGCACTTTGGAAGAAATGCTCTGCTAGTGTCTGTCACTCAATGCAGCATATTCAACATGTGGACAACCCCGATAGTGATGAACCCAGTATAGTTTACACCGTTAGTGACATTTCATACATCGGTTCAGGCAAATTCAAGGACTGTGAGGTAAACATTGATGGCCCTGCTGCCTCCTTATTGACCTTGGAGCCAAATTCTCCATATTGAGTGAGGCTGTGTACAAAACCCACTTCATGCACGGTCAACTGCAGCCTGCAACTTCCACTTTACATGCGTATTCCGATTCCAAAATTGAGGTACTTGGGGTTATATCTGTCCCAATATACTACAAGGACATAACATTAGAGAACTTTTCCTTTCATACAAACATAAGAAATAGGAGCAGGAGTAGGCCATATGGCCCCTCGAGCCTGCTCCGCCATTTAATATGATCATGGCTGATCCGATCATGGACTCAGGTCCACTTCCCTGCCCACTCCATAACTCCTTATTCCCTTATCGGTTAAGAAACTGTCTATTTCTGTCTTAAATTTATTCAATGTCCCATCTTCCACAGCTCTCTGAGGCAGTGAATTCCACAGATCCACAACCCTCTGGGAGAAGAAATTTCTCCTCATCTCAGTTTTAAATGAGCGACCCCTTATTCTGAGATTTTGCCCTCTAGTTCTAGTCTCCCCTATCAATGGAAACATCCTCCCTGCATCCATCCCGTCAAGCCTCCTCATAATCTTTTACATTTCAATAAGATCACCTCTCATCCTTCTGAATTCCAATGAGTAGAGGCCCAACCTACTCAACCTTTCCTCATAAATCAAACCCCTCATCACAGGAATCAATCTAGTGAACCTTCTCTGAACTGCCTCCAAAGCAAGTATATCCTTTCGTAAATATGGAAACCAAAACTGTACGCAGTATTCCAGGTGTGGCCTCACCAATATCCTGTACAATTGAAACAAGACTTCCCTGCTTTTATGCTCCATCCCCTTTGCAATAAAGGCCAAGATTCCATTGGCCTTCCTGATCACTTGCTGTACCTGCGGACTAACCTGTTGTGTTTCATGCACAAGTACCCCCAGGTCCCGCTGTACTGCAGCATTTTGCAATTTTTCTCCATTTAAATAATAACTTGCTCTCTGATTTTTTTCTGCCAAAGTGCATGACCTCACACTTTCCAACATTATACTCCATCTGCCAAATTTTTGCCCACTCACTTACCCTATGTCCTTTTGCAGATTTTTTATGTCCTCCTCACACATTGCTTTTCCTCCCATCTTTGTATCATCAGCAAACTTGGCTATGTTACACTCGGTCCTTTCCTCCAAGTCATTAATGTAGATTGTAAATAGTTGGGGTCCCAGCACTGACCACTGCAGCACCCCACTAGTTACTGATTGCCAACCCGAGAATGAACCCTTTAGCCCTACTCTCTATTTTCTGTTCGCTAGCCAATCCTCTATCCATGCTAATATATTATCGCCAACCCCGTGAACTTTTATCTTGTGCAGCAACCTTTTATGTGGCACCTTGTCAAATGCCTTCTGGAAGTCCAAATATACCACCTCCACTGCTTCCCCTTTATCCACCCCGTTCATTACATCCTCAAAGAATTCTAGCAAATTTCTCACATCACGAAGGGACGAAGCCCCATGGGTGTTAACCTTTTTGATAAGCTTGGGTTCAAAATTTATGACCTAACCAGCACACCTGTGTACACGGTGGACTTTGACAAGCCGTATCCCTCAATCTTCACAGAGTTTGGAGTGACAACAACATTCTGCCATCGTCCACACATTGACCATTCTGTCAAACCGGTTATGCAGCAACCTCGCCATCTCCCATTCGCGGTTCGCGACCAAGTATCTGCAGAATTAAGGCGACTCGAATCTCAGGGAATCATTGAGAGAATCATCTGCTCATCCTGGATCTTGAACTTACTCATTGCTTGGCGTAAAAATGGGGAGATCCGCCTATGCATCGACCTGAAAGAGATCAACAAGGCCATCATCCCCGACAAGTACCATCTTCCTACCATCAACGAACTGTTTTCAGAATTCCATGGCTCAATAGTTTTTACGAAACTCGACATGCGCCGTAGTTTCCTGAAAATACCCCTAGCGGAGGACAGCAAACCGCTCACGACATTCACGAAGCATGATGGTCTGTATCAGTATCAACGTATGCCCTATGGACTATCTTCTGCACCAAGTGCATTTCAGAAGATTGTCACTACTATGCTAGCAGGCATAGAGGAAGCCCTCAATCTGCTTGACGATATTGTCGTCCATGGATGGACAATGGAAGAACATGACCAGCGACTTCATGCACTTATGGCTAGACTTGCTATACATAACTTTACACTTAATGCCGATAAGTGTACATTCGCTGCTGGAGAAATAAACTTTCTGGGCTACAGAGTCACAGCACAAGGTGTCAAGCCAACACTTGACAACATTGATGCGATCCAGCGAATGCAGGAGGCTACCAACGTCAAAGAACTTTCATCATTCCTCAGCACTTGCAACTTCTATCTGAAGTTCATCCCGCACTACGCGCACATTGTCGAACCACTTCGAAAGTTGCTGCACAAGGACGTCCCTTGGGAATGGACAGATTCCCAGGCTCAGGCATTCACCATTCTTAAGGAGAAAATCACATCCCCTGTTATCCTCGCGCACTTTGATGCGAATGCCACAACATACGTCACCACGGATGCATCAGGCACCGCCATAGATGCTGTGCTCTCGCAATGGATTGACGGCCTGGAATGCCCAGTGGCCTTCGCCTCTCACACGCTCTCGTCTGTAGAATGTAAATACTCTACAGGGGAACGCGAAGCACTCGCTTGCATCTACGCATGTGAACACTGGCGCATCAACCTCTATGGCAGGAAATTTAACCTCCATATGGATCACCAAGCGCTAACTACGCTATTTGTTACAACTGGATCTGGGCATAGACCACTACGATTCAGCCAATGGTCAGATCGCCTTCATCAGTATAACTTTGATGTACAGTACATCGCTGACAGTCACAACCATGTAGATGACATGCTCAGCCGCTCGACATCTGCTTCGGACTCTGGTGCTGACTTGTTCACAGATGACGACACATATGTTACATCGATCATCACTCAGTCCATCAGAAACCTTGTCTCCTGCGACAAACTCAAAACTGAATCACAGAGTGATGCTACACTGCAGCATGTGAGCCACTTCCTCCAGACTGAGTGGCCAAAGCAAATTCCAGAAGAGCTGAAAACCTTCCACAGACTTCGCGATGAATTTTTCATTTGGAACGATGGCTGCCTAGTTCGTGGTGATAGAGCAGTAATTCCCAAGTCTCTTCAACGGCGCGTTCTCTCATTGGCACACGATGGACACCCTGGTATTGTCCGCATGAAGCAGGGATGTCGCGATTCAGTATGGTGGCCTGGGATTGACACTCGCATCGAGGAGTTTGTCTCACACTGCGAAGCATGCAGTCTGAGCGAAAAGGCCGCAAACATCCGACCAGCGCCAATGAAGCCCATTCCATGGCCACAAACACCATGGCAACAACTTCAGTTGGATATCTTCAGTCCAGTTGAAGCAGCTCCACAGGACCAGTGGTTCCTTGTTGTAGTACATGACCTGCATTCCAAATGGCCAGAAATCGCTACAAGTTCGTGATCTCATCAACGATCGTCACTATGCCGCAGCGTATGGTCACAAAGTGGGGCCTCCCAGAGGTCATAATCACTGACAATGGACCACAGTTTGTGTCTGACCAGTTCGCGATTTCCTCACTCGTCATGCTATCGAACATCGCCTTACTGCTCGGTACAATCCTCCAAGCAACGGAGGTGTTGAGCATTTTAACCACATCATCAAAGAGGATTTGAAAGCCAACCTCGCAGCAGGCCAAACATTCGATGAAGCAGTTCAAACCATTCTCCACACATACCGTTTGATAACGCACTCGCTAATGGGGAAGACACCTGCTGAGCTCATGATTGGGCGGAATCTTCGCTGGCTACTGGACATTCTCAAACCATCAGCCAAACATAGCATGAAGATAACCACACTTGCATCCCAGATTTCGGAACGCCAACGAAAAGCAAAGTCGTACACTGACACAAAACAAGGGCTCAAAAGCCTCAACTGAAGAGCAGGGAATGGGTCATAGGTAAGCGCCCAAACTGGAGTCATAAGCTCGCATCTTCACTTTCGCCTCCAAAACAGATTGGCGAAAGTTCGTCCCTCACACCTATGAGCTTAATAATGGAACTCGATGGAACGCTCTTTGATTGATCCCAACTCAAAGGCCAACAGACCAGCAGGATGGAACAGAAGCACCGTTCTGTTTCCCAACCGAAAACTTCAATCAAACACCACAAGCTCCACGCCAGTCTCAGCGTATCAGAACACGCCCTGGCTATCTCAAGGACTTTGTCTGCTCATAGACTGTATTTTTCAGAAGGGGGGAAATATGTTGTGTTCATACTCTGTTTGTTACAGGATACCAGACAGGCATTAGGACCCAGCGGGAGCTATTCACAGTTGCTGTAATCATTCTGGTTCATGCTGGTTTGGGACACCATTTTGAGTGTTGCCATAAAGAACAGTTAAGTTACTTTACTCCTGTTTTAGTTAGTCTGTTATTTACAAACACAACACTCACACAGTTCTTCTTTTCACTGAACATCTTATCCTCAATTTTGAGTCAATCCCTTTCTACAGAAATGTTAAGTGCTTCTGAGCAAGCTGCTCTTGCTGCTTGGTGCTCAACAATCCTATCTTTAAGTTCCTGGATTTCATCTCCTGTGCTTTCATTTCTAACTGTTGCTGCATCAATTTCTTATTCTTTTCTTTTTCCTTTAACTCTTTTGTTAAACATTTACTTGTGTCAGTTAAGATTTTGGTCACAGCAAACAATCCTTGTATTACAGTGGTCTTAGTCCTGTTTTTCTTGGTGTTACTCAAGAGGTCCTTCTCGAGTATCTCCACTAACTCATCTAAGATGTCAGTTTTCCCGTAAGATCTCCAACAATGTGAAAACATATCTATGTCCTTACAGAGGCTACATACTCTGGAATCCTCTCCCTAAAAACCTCGGGCTCTCCACTTCCCACACCTCCTTTAACACCCTCCTTGAAACCTGGCTCTTTGACCATGTTTTCGGTTACCCCCTCCTGATATTTCCTCTTTGGCTCATAAGAATATAAGAACATAAGAAATAGAAGCAGGAGTAGGCCAGTTGGCCCCTCGAGTCTGCTCCGCCATTTAATAAAATGGCTCAGCTCCACTCCCCATAACCCTTTATTCCCTTATCGTTCAAAAATCTATCTCCACTTTAAATGTATTCAATTACCCAGCCTCCACAGCTCTCTGGGGCAGAGAATTCCACAGATTTACCGCCCTCAGAGAAAAAATTCCTCCTCATCTCAGTTCTAAATGGGTGACACCTTATTCTTAAACTATGCCCCCTAGTTCTAGATTCCCCCATGAGTGGAAAGATCCTCTCCGCAGCTACCTTGTCGAGCCCCCTCAGTGTCTTATATGTTTCAATAAGATCATCTCTCATTCTTCTATACTCCAATCAGTATAGATCCAACCTGCTCAACCTTTCTTTATGTCAATTCCTTCATCTCAGGAATCAACCTAGTGAACCTTCTCTGAACTGCCTCCAATGCAAGTATATTCCTCCTTAAATAAGGAGACCAAAACTGTATACAGTACTCTAGGTGCGATCTCACCAATACCCTGTACAGATGTAGCAAGACTTCCCTGATTTTATATTCCATTTGCCTTCCTGATTACTTGTACCTGCATATTAACATTTTGTGTTTCATGCTCAAGGACCCCCAGGTCCCTCTGTACTGCATTATTTTGTAATCTCTCTCCATTTAAATAATACTTTGCCTTTTTATTTTTCCTGCCAAAGTACTTTCCCACATTATATGCCATCTGGCAAATTTTTTCCCACTCACTTAGCCTGTCTATATCCCTTTGCAGATTTTTTGTGTCCTCCTCACAACTTGCTTTCCCACCCATCTTTGTATCATCAGCAAACTTGGCTACATTACACTAGGTCCCTTCATCCAAGTCATTAATATAGTTTGTAAATAGTTGAGGCTCAGTGTCAATATTTTTGATCACGCATTTGCGAAGCACCATGGATGTTCTTCTATGTTAAAGGCATTATATAAATGCAAATGTTTATTTTTGCAAAGTGGCCAGGTGCTCGCCATTGCAGGATGGGAAATCAGGAGTTGCTGCAGCTTAAAATCCTGCAGCAGCTTAAAGAGGGGTTGATACCAGATTGCTGTCGCATCATTATCATTGAATCATTTGGAACAGGTCAATTAGCATCAACCAAGAATTTACTGACAGCCCAGAAAATATAAAATGGATTCGTGGAGACTTCAAATGAGAAAACGTGCCATTTGGATTGGACCAATGATCCAAAATAAAACCTAATCCCATCAGTGTGGTGACAAGTGCCCTCCCATTTTAGAGGGGCCATTACTGACATGTGACTCTGGTCCACACTACATTGTTGACACTTAGTGCTCTCAGCTGTACAGTCACTCAAGAAGAAGGCCCACCTCCACCTTCTCAAGGCAGCTTGGGATGGGCATTTTTAAAACTTTTTTAAAAATCGGGACAATATTTTATTTTTTAAGACATAATAACTTTAATTTCAATTAATATGTGTGGTCTGTTTTTTAATTTTTATTATTTTGTATGATTGCTTTTGTTCCCATTAATAGCACTGAGAATTCATAGTTACGCGAGTCTCAGTGCTATTAATGGGAACCTGTGAAATACTTACCTGATTGGCTGAGCAGTCACACATGACCTCATCTACTGCGTCGGGATCCTCTGCACAGGGAAATGCTTCACAGCGCGAGAGGAGAAGGCCTCCCCATTGGAAATCAGGGCACCAGGTAATTCGTTAAAATATCCAGCGAGTAGGCAATTGCCCGCGGAAAGACCCCCAGAGGAATTTCTGGGCCAATAGGTATGTATTCCACTTATCAGGAGAGGACTCGTGGTATACCCCAAGGATCCGTACTGGGGCCTCAGCTTTTCACTATATTTATAAATGACTAGATGGAGGAATAGAGAGCTGTATATCCAAGTTTGCTGACAATATCAAGTTAGGTAGCACAGTAAGTAGCGTAGAAGGGAGCAGCAAGTTGCAAAGTGACATTGATAGATTAAGTGAGTGGGAAAAACTATGGCAGGTAGAGTTCAATGTGGGGAAGTGTGAGGTCATCCACTTTGGACATAGGAAATATAGATCAGAAAATTTTCATCATGGTCATAAACTAGGAACTGTGGAGGAGCAAAGAGATTTAGGGGTCCAAGTACAGAAATCATTAACTGGAAGTGGACAGTTACAAAAAATAATTTAAAAGGCTCATGAAATGTTGGCCTTTATCTCAAGGGAGCTGGATTACATAGTGGTGGAAGTTATGTTACAGCTGTGCAGAGCTCTTGTCAGACCCCATCTGGAGTGCTGCATTCAGTTCTGGGCACCACACCTCAGGAAGGCCTTGGAGGAGGTGCAATGCAGATTCACCAGAATGTTACCAGGGCTAGAAGAGTTAAATTATGACATGTCGCATAGACTAGACTTGTATTCCCTTGAGAATTGAAGAATAAGGGGTGATCTAATTGATGTGTTTATGATGATTGGACCATGTACAGTAGACACCACAAATCACTGGAGAAATACCACCAACAATGTCTCCGCTAGATCCTACAAATCCCCTGGGAGGACAGACACACCAACATTAGCATCCTCGACTAGGTCAACATGCCCAGCATTGAAGCACTGACCACACTTGATCAGGTCCGCTGGGCAGGCTACATAGTTCGCCTGCCAGACATAAGACTCCCAAAGCAAGCGCTCTACTCGGAACTTCTTCACGGCAAATGAGCCAAAGGTGGGCAGCGGAAACATTTCAAGGACACCCTCAAAGCCTCCCTGATAAAGTGCAACATCCCCACTGACACCTGGGAGACCCTGGCCAAAGACCACCCTAAGTGGAGGAAGCGCATCCGGGAGGGCGCTGAGCACCTCGAGTCTTGTCGCCGAGAGCATGCAGAAATCAAGCGCAGGCAGCGGGAGGAGCGTGCGGCAAACCAGTCCCACCCACCCCTTCCCTCAACGACTATCTGCCCCACCTGTAACAGAGACTGTGGTTCTCGTATTGGACTGTACAGCCACCTAAGATGTTAAGAGTGGAAGCAAGTCTTCCTCAATTCCGAGGGACTGCCTATGATGATGATGATTACGATGATTAACAGAATTGATAAAGTAGATAGAGAAAAATTATTTCCTCTGGTTGAGGAGTCCAGAACAAGGGGGCATAACCTTAGAATTAGAGCTAGACAGTTCAGGGGTGATGTCAGGAAGCACTTCTTCACACAAAGGTTAGTGGAAATCTGGAACTCCCTCTCCAAAAATGCTGTTAAAGCTAGGTCAATTGAAAATTTCAAAATTACAATTGATAGACTTTTGTTAAGCAAGGGTATTAAGGGTTATGGAACCAAGGCAGATAGATAGAGTTGAGCTACAGATCACCCATGATCTAATTGAATGGCAGAACAGGCTTGATGGGCTGAATGGCCTACTCCTGTTCCTATGTTCCTATGAGACATTAACCCAAGGCTCCTCTACCCTGTAAAAGATCCAATGGTACTATTTCAAAGAAGTACAGGGGATTGTTGCCTGGTGTTCTGGCCAATATTTATCCCTCAATCAACATCACTAAAACAGATTATCTGGTCATTGTCATATTGCTGTTTGTGGGAGCTTGCTGTGCGCAATTTGGCTACCGCATTTCCTACATTACAACAGTGACTACACTGCAAAAGGACTGTCACGTGTTTTGTGACATTCTGAGGTCATGAAAGGTGCTATATAAATGTAAGTTTTTCTTTAATACTGTACGGTGCACATTTTTCTGCTTAAATTAATAGAAAGAAAAGCAACAAAGGAAATCCTGCTTCCCAGATGATACTTTTCAGGCACTGATAAGGGGGTCATAAATTACCACCAATCCCTTTTTGAGGAAATAGATAGCCCTATCAATACTCAGAGGGTACACCAGGTATTGAAAGAGGCAGAGAATATGAATGAAATGTTTCCACTGCAAGAACTGAAGAGCTGTCAGACATCAAGGCAAGTATAAAGAAAGGAAGAATATTAATGCAGTGCTCAGAAATGAAGTGTTATCCTCCTAAATCACAACTGATACCAAGATAAGTCCACGTAGCTATTCCCTTTCCAACGTTATCCACAACAGGGCAAGTCAGGTCGATAAAGGCTAGTTAGCAACAATAGTGCTAAAGTTTATTGCAACTTGTAATATGATAATGTTCCTGAAGTTACAGAAGATATTAATCCATACCCTTTTACAAGAGAAAGCACTGAATTCAGTCAGCAATAATGTCATGACCTCTCAGGCACCTCGCCTAACTCCTGCTCGGCGCTATGGGACATTATACTATGTAAATGGTGCTATAAAAATGTCAGTATTATTCAAATTTAAAACACAAGCTAACCAGCCAGTATATGCTGCACATAAACAAAGGGAAGTTACCAAGAACATTTTCACATTTATTCCTGTCCTTATATATAGTAACTGAAGAGCAGCAGATCATAGCATGAGTGTAATAAAATGTTCATCTCCAGCCATGATTTCTGGTTAGCAAAATGCAGTTTCACAAGTATACATACATACATTAGTGATAGACTTGTTTTACTATTTCTGCCATTCAATATGATCAAAGGTTGTGGGGCTGAGGAGAGGGAGAGATGCCCATTACTGGGCCCATTTCTCTTCAATAGGGGGTTCAACAGTTTTCTTTTTGCAGCCCCAGGGATGACCATCACCCCTCTTCTGGTGGTCTTTGGGGTTAGCATTGCCAGCTGTAGAAGACAGAGAAATTAGATAGATTACTGGACCCTAGTCCCTGACATCATTTACAAATGATGGGAAGGAGAAAGGGTGGTTGTTGGCCCTCCCTGATGGGACTGGTTAGGTGGTGGAGGTGGTAGTCAGCCTCCCTACCTGATTTTCCGTGATTTTTTGTCATGGTGGTGTAGCGGAAGACAATCCAGCCCACATTCAATCCTCTCCTTTCAGAGAATTGCCAGGACCCAGAGTTATCAATGTGATCCAGCAGAGTGTCACATTACAAAGCAGCATTCCCCGTCATCAACATTCTTGACACAAGCAGCAGCCCAGAGGTAGATATAGTTAGTGTATTATAGGACGAGCAGCCAGCTGGGAAGACATGACCATGAATGGCATATTAACTGCCCTGTGAAATGGCACAGCAAGCTATTCAGTTGTATCAAATCGCTCACCACACTGACTGCACAGTTCAAGATGGCAGCTCACCACCACTTTCTCAGGATGGACAATAAATATTGGCCTTGCTAGTGACACTCAAAAATGAATATATATATAAAAAAGGAAAATATATATATATACCATATTCCTGTATTGCTGTATATTCCTTAAAACTACTCTTCTAATGGTCACTTTGTGTAATTTTTAGGCAATGAAGTTAGATATATACAGCTAGGATAGCCATTGTTTGTTAGAACAGACTCAAGAAAATGACGCGTTGAAACCACTATATTTCTGTTTCTGAACTGAGATAGTTTCTATATTTTGCAGTGCTGCTAATAAAGGCATTAAAGACTATTGTTGTGAACTTGAACCATAAGACTCCTATCATTAGAGTCATGAGATTCACTGTCTCCTCAGCCAAAGGGAGGTATCTCTGCAGCCTCTGTTGAGGAATGGTCAAGCCTTCAGCCTCTCTCCGTTCTTACAGCTTCCTTGTGCTCAGTTAGTCAAAGGTCCAATATCCTTAGCCCTACTATTTAAGTCCCCCAGATGAGAATCACTGAATTGGTGTATGGGATAGATAGGCGGGTGATGAAGGTGGTGTAACAGATGGACATGGGATAGAGGCCCCAGAGGTACAAGAGGTGGGATAGTCATCGTCATCATCCTCAACATTGTCACCATCAGCATCAATATCTAGCAACATATAAAGACTTCTTCCACCTCCTCCTCATGATCCTTTTCTGACATCCTTGTTGTGCTGGACCTGCAGACGAAGAATGAGCTAAGTATAAGTGTGCAAGCAATGCAGCACCCAGACAGGGCGATGAGATCCAGAGAGCACTGAGTTCTGTGACAGCTTGGTCCTTTAAAGTGCTATGGCAGGAACAAGTGCTGCTCATCACCCGCTCACCTCGAGCTGGCAGTAGTCTACCAACCTTGCCACCACTGACTATCAAAGCCAGTTGCCTCACCTGGTGCTCGGTAGCCTATTCCTTAAAATCTTCAGCTGCCTCAAGGGTGACGTACCCCTGCTTGTGACCTGGGCACTGTGTGCCAGTTTCTCCTGGAACAATATTAATAGCAGTAAGTGAAGGTAGGATCTGAAAGGAATTGCCACAGTGGCAACATACAGCTGATGTAACTGAACAGACAAGACATGGAAGAACCTGGTAACGAGAGGTTGGAATTATAAGGGGCTGCATTCAGTCTGAAACTCTCATCAAACCCGATAAGCAGGCAGTTGCGACAGTCGGCCCGGTAGCGAGTGAGATCAGAGATTGAGAGAAATAACTGGCTTCTGAGGGGCGTTTCAAACACTGGACCCAGGTGTAAGAGTTGGCGAGTCATTGAATCACACTGTACTGTGAACAAATACTTATCATTCCAGTTGAGAAGTGAAGGTGCTCAAAAGAAGGGGTCCCTGGTGCCAAAGTGAAAATGGAAAGTTGGCAGTCCATTTACCTTGGTTGCCATCAACACGTTTAAGCTTTTTGCAGCATTGCTCTCTTGTCCCGGGGATGAGAGAGGTGGCATTCAGCATCACTGCCACCTCCCTCCACATGGCTCTGCTGACTGATTGGGGTGGCCTCCTTCCCTTCGAGCCCAGCCGGTGGTCTCTCTCCTGGTGGGGTTTGATCCAGGAGGATCTGTAGGTCGGCATCTGCAAAATGCTGGACTCACCTCCTCCTGCCACCTCTAGCCTAAGGCCAGCAATGTCTGAAGTTGAAGCCACGAGGAAGAGTTGACAAATGAATTCTTCAGCAAGAAATCACTGCAGTTAAACATTCTGACAAAAGCTGGAGAAAACATCTAATTTGCCTGCTGCATCACCAGGAATCTGCTGCCACCTTATGATGCTGCAGACTTGTACATCTTGCAACAGATAGTTTCTGCTGCTACCCCCAGCAATTTGCTCCTGTGTTACATGGGAGTTGTGTTCCTGGTCCCCCCCCCCCATCATTCGATATTTAAATGAGCTGACCGTGCGAGTTCCACAGGGTCAAGGATGCAATCCATTAGTGGGCACAAGTCCTGCCCCATTGGCAATACAGCAGCACAATCAGCCCAGCGGACCTTTAGGCTTCAGGTTATGAGCCCATTGTTCTCATTCTTTCCATGTGATTTACTGGTCGTCCCCGCTGTTGATTTGGGTCTCCGAGCTGGGGTGGTACTGTTCTGAACAGTTCCGTGCACCAGAGGCTTTAGGTTCTTTTTTTACTGTGTTGATATTTTAATTAAATAATACTTGAAGCTACAGAAGAGTACGAGCCCCAGCCAGATCTCTCGCACTCAATGTTTTTTGGCAGTGCTGGACTGCAGCTCTGGCCAGATCCTACCCACAGTGTACTCCTATTTCCATAATTGCCATCCTGCAGCCCCAGTCAGCTCCCTCCCACTATGGATATTGCCAGATCTCTCTCACTGTGAGTTGGCAGATCCCTCACCGAGAGCTGCCAGATTCCTCTCACTCCCTCCCAAACGCTGCATCCCCCTGCCGATCACTTCCTCCCCCTGCCGATCGTTACCCCGCCCCCCCGGATTGCTGCCTCCCCCCGCCATCCCAATCACTTCCTCCCCTCTCTCCCGATCACTTTCCTCCCCCCTCGCATTCAGAACATTCATTGTGACTTTCATACTAAAATAGACAGTTGTGGAATCTAACCTCGAAAGAGCCAGTAAAAATCCCATAGTACCATGTAATAGAAGTGGAATTTGATTTATTCAGTCAGCATAAATTCAGTGGCTGTAACAGTACGTTGTGTTCCTTCCCCTGGGCAAGCAGCCAGGGAAATGGAGAGTTCCCCCACAATAAATTAAAACCCCCAACATTTCCATGCCTGCCCTACTTATCTGCCAGCAAACCACATCTCTTCGCTGCATCTTTTTTACCCTGCCTCACAAATGCTGCAAATACTGTGCGAGCATAATTTATTATCCAACGTAATGAAGTTTCTCTGTAACCAGTGTTTGCTATTACAGTGCTTCCCCTTCCTTGTTGGTGTGTTTTGTGGTCAACTACCTAATCTGGTGCGTCCTTGCAGTGCATTTTCTGTGGTGGGTACCTGTGAGGTGGCTGGTAGCTACGAGCCTGCCAAGGGGGGCTTGTGACTGAGGCAGCTGTTGATGAGTGCGCCTGAGATGAGCCTGCTTCAGGCCACTGCATTGCTGCTGCTCTGGGCACCCCACTCCCCCCCCCCACCCCCCATGGCCCCGCTCAATCTCGAGCACCTGTGAAGTCAGCAAAGGTGAGTGGGCACAGCAGATCAGGCTGATGGCATCACCTGTGTTTTAACCTTCGCCTTTGAGAAGCTGATGAGTTTTAAAGTTTCATTTGTTTTAATTGCCGGGTTTTAGTGTCCCCCTCCCCTTTTATAGGGGGCACTTGTAAAATATACGATTTTAATGCCCAAAAAAAACAACAACAAAAAACGACAAAAATACAAAAAAAAAAGCATTGGAAAATGTTTGGAGTGGCCCCCCCAGGATTGGGGGGGTACTTGATTTAAATGTTTTATTTTGTCTCCTCTAAAAGAGTTGAGAAGCTGATGACGTCGCCTGTGTTACCTGATTTTAAACATTTAAATTCATTACAGCTGTGAGCACATCGGAGAGGCCCCGGAGCTGAAATAAATAGAGCGCAGAGAGCGGACAGCCAAATAAACGCAGCAACATTTTTATTGAAATAGTTAGAGCGGAGGAAGGAGCAGTGGTGCCCGAGGAATTGAAGCTAAGGGGTAGAAATTCATTGTAACCCAGGAATGGGTGGTATCATTAAAAAATGTTAGAGAATTAACACTAGATGCTAATGCTTTAGCCTGCATGCAAAATTCATTCTCACTGCTCAAAGAAATGATTGGAGTGCTAATTCAAGCCTTAAGGCCCAAGCTCATTGGTGTTACATTCAAAGGCCGGAGCAATATTGCGTGCAGTCTAATTGCAAGTCATCATTGCCACAGACTTTTTTCAGTTCTTAAAGGAGAGATTCACTGATGCTGTAGAACCTCATTCTCAGCATTACAGGCTGTGCAGCTGCCTCAGCAAACAGGAGGTCAGGGAGAAGGAGCCAGAGGACTGAAGCAGCTGTACTCATGGCAGATCCATGCCCCAGAGAGGGAGACCACAGATTCTGTGATCAAGCATTGGAGGCATTGGTGTTCACTGTGGAGAGACGGAGGACAGTGCTCTAGCCAACAAGTGGCTGGAGGCCCTCACTGCAGGTCTTCCGCACCACGTGGAGGGAGATAGCGCAGCATGTCTCGGGCAGCACTGTGGTCCCCAGGATCCACACACAGTGCAGGAAGAAATTTAACAACCTCACTCGGGTGGTCAGGGTGAGTGAATGCTTCTACAAATGTTACATAGCACCATCTGAACCAGAGTCTTCACATATTCTCACACACCGCCCAAAGCACTACACCCACAGCACTCACCCACCAACAATCCTTACCTACCAACACTCACACCCACAGCTCACACCTTGCACACAATGACAGCTATTCATCTGTGGCAGGCACATCACCCAATCACATTGCTCCACACTCACTCACATACTTCCTTTCCCTTGCAGGCCAAGGTGGCTGACAACAGGAGCACACAGACAGGGACAAGCCGACAGCCAACCACTGTCTGACATCCCACATCCTCACTTCCCACTTCTTCTCACAACCCACCTCCCCCTCATCCCACAAGCATTTTGCACTTTCCAGCTAATCATGCTGTATGCATGCATTTCTCCCATCCTGCCCCCTCCCCTCACCTTAACCTGACTCTTACGCCTTTATGCTTTTCGATAATGAGCAAGCACCTGAACAGCCTGTCCCTCAGGGCACTGTAGAGGGTGAGGCGGGAGAAGATGAGGAGGATGAACACACCACGTCACTACATGCCTCACCCACAGGCACCAGCTCAGATACTGGTACTATGTGTTCTTTAGAGGCTAGTATAGTTGCGCGATCTGCACAGGCTGAGGAACCGGGGACGCGTGGGCTGCAGGAAGGCCAGGGTGAAAGGGAAGCTCGGGGGCCATCTCCCCGGAACGTGAGTTCGCGCATGAGTTCTGCTGCACAGGACTCCGATGAGGACCTTGGTGGCGAAGCCTTTAGGTGAAGGGTAATGGGCATGCACACAGAGATGATAGGTGCAAAGGCAAGGGTGCCCAAGAGCCTCTCGGAAATGAAGCGGTATGGAGGCAACCATATCCAATATTGCATAAGACTCTGCACACACCATGGAGCCCATCATTTCCAGTCTGCAGACAATGGTGGATTTCCAGATAGATGGATAACCCAGACCTAATGCTGCATGTAATGGGCGATGTGGCAGCTTCCATTGCAGCAAAGGCGGAAGCAACGTAACATCTTAGTGCTGTAATGCAGTCTATGCTTAATGGCATCCAATCTCTGACTGCTCTCATGCAGTCCCAGCTTGATGCCATGCAAGCTCAGACTGCTGCCATCCTGGCTGGGTCCACCACCACTGATTGGGGCTTTCACGGTGTCGCAGCAGGCTAGCAATTTGTGCTGCAACAGATTGCTAGGGATGCTGATCTGCTGCCCCAGGGGAGTGGAGCAGGAACCTGCTGTCCTCTCTCAGGGTGACAGCATTCCTGCTCCCACCATTGTCACTCCACCATTGTCCTTGTCGCTGCCTGTTATCCAGCCAGCTCAGACTGCTGCCATTCATGCTGAGGTAGTGCAGTATATAGCCAGGCCTTCCAGGTCCAGAGCTGGTCGAGGGAATCCTGCAAGGCCCTCTGAAATCACCCACACGGAGACTCAGCAGCCTTCCACCAGCCCTGCTGCAGCCACTGGGCCAACACTTTGTAGGAGCATTAGACTAGGCTAAGGCACAGTAACAAGAGGTACTAAGGGATAGCACGTGTTCACTCATTGATAAATTTATTCATTCAGTTTGGATTCTTTCATGGTGTGTCTAATTTCAGCTTTGCGCTGTGATAGGGCTTACGATAGGGATAGAATGATGGGATGTGGTGACCAACAGGGATCTGGGGTTTAATTTATTGGTACCACAATCTGATGAGGCAATCGGGATCTGCCCTTCCGAAAGGTTGGTTGAGTGGCTGCCTCCTCCCTTACTCCTGTTCCTCCTTCTCCTTGTCCTCCTCGTCGTCCTCCTTGTCTTCCTCTTCCTCCTCCTCCTCCTCCTTCTCTTCTTCTAACTCTTCCTCCTCCTGAGGTGATCCCACAATCCCTGGTGGCAAGGGCTGGGCCCTCATGATTGCCAAGTTGTGGAGCATGCAGCAGACGACCACGAAATGGGACACCCACTCAGCCAAGTACCAGAGGACTCCTCCCGAGCGTTCATGGCAGTGGAAGTGTTGCTTGAGCACCTTGATGGTTTGTTCGATGATGTTCCTAGTCACAGCACGGCTCTCATTATATGAGTAATGGGCAGGAGTGTTGGGGTTGTGGAGGGGGGTCATGAGCCAGGTGGAGAGCGGATAACCCTTGTCTCCCATCAGCCAGCTACGAGTGATGGCACACTGGTCTGGTGCACCAACTGCACATTAAGTGAGTGGTAGTCTTTGCGGTTACGGAAGATCTCAGGATTGTTATGCGGCGTGCGCAAAGCCACGTGGGTGCTGTCAATGGCACCCTGCACGTTGGGGAAGCCTGCTATCCTGGAAAAGCCACATGCATGCTCATCCTGTTTCTCTCTGGTGATGGGGAAGGAAATGTAGAGAGCCTCTGACCTCCCGGATGCAGTGATGGATGGCGAACTGCGAAATGTTAGCTATGTCTCCTGTTGCAGACTGGAAGGATCTGCTAGCAAAGAAATTGAGAGCGCCAGTGACCTTGACTGCCACTGAGAGAGCCGTGGTCACCCTGGACTGAGGCTGGAGTTCTGGTTGCAGGAAGTGGCAGAGTTCTGTGACCACCTCCTTGGTAAAGCAGAGCCTCCTAATACACTGCTCCTCGCTTAATTGAAGGTAGGAGAAGTACTCTCGGAATAACCTCAGAGGGTAAGGCTTCCTGCTGAGAGGCTTGATGGCCCTCCTCCCTCTGGCTACATGTTCCACTCTTTCTCACTGCCTCCACTCCCTCCGCCATCGATCCTGGAGGGCGAGGTCGACTGCCAGTACAACCCCCATTAATGTAAGCCATGTGTAGCGGTCTGATTTTTAAAGAATAATTGTAGCTACTTCTTAGGTACCACAACATTCCTCATACAAAATAACCTATAAATTACTGAATTAAACTGTTGCACAATGTCAAACTGACAAAAAAGCACTGAAACTCCACTAACATGACAAGCTGCGACTCATTACTCATGATCCCTTTAATTGACGTTTCTGGAGCCTGCTTCCTGGTGCTTCAAGCCAGCTCTCCCTGGCGTTATTTGGTCAAGGTGCTAAGGTAGGTGGCGACAATCAAGTTCACAGATCGGGCGGCCAATGAGCATGACGTCTACATCTGCCTGGCGTTGAAGTCCCCAGCGGTACCTTGTACCGGCGGTGCAGCAGGAAGCCGGATTTGCCGTGCGTTGCTGGATTCGCCTCACTCCAGCATTACTGCATCAGTGCTCCAAATTATTAATAAATAATGAGCCAGAATTAATTAATAATCTGACAGTAAGGGAGCATCTAGTAAACAATGATTATAATATGATAGAGTTTGATATTACATTTGAGAAGGAGAAAGATCACACACTAACTAAGGTTTTAACCTTAAGTAAGGCTAACTTCAAAAGAATGAGGTATAAACTGACCACGTTAAACTGGGCTGAGCTATTAACAGGTAAACCTACAGAAATACAGTGGCAGCTATTCAAAGAAGTATTTAGTACAATACCAATACATATCCCTAAAGAGCAAAAAACAATTATTTGTATAATAAAACAACCATGTTTAACATGTGACGTAAGATTCAGCATGAAGCTGAAGGAAGTGTCAAGAAAAGTTGTCACCTAGAGGACTGGGAGAAATATAGAAAACAACAAAGGGACGCAAAGAAAGTATTAAGAGCTGCAAAAAGGGAATATGAAAAAAATCTTGCAAGTAATGTAAAGGCTAATAGACAAAGTTTTATAAATATAGTAAGAGTAAGAGATTGGCTAAGGAAGATGTGGGCCCATTAAAGACAGACGCAGGTGATACTGTAATAGACAACAAGTTAATGGCAGATTTATTAAATACTTTTATCAGTTTTCAGAGTAGAGGAAGAGGATGAAGTACAGTGAAAGGGAAACTAAAAATAAATCAAGGGGAGGAACTTACAGTATTCAATATTAGTAAAACATGGTAATAGAGAAAATAATGGGACTTAGGATAGATACATCTCCAGGACTTGATGGATTTCACAGCAGGGTATTAAAAGAAGTAGAGTAGGTGAGGAAATTGTAGACACATTAGTCATGATCTTTCAAAACTCTCTTGAGTCGGGATTTGTACCATTGGACTGGAGAATTGCTAATGTCATTCCATTATTTAAGAAGGGTGGGAGAGAGAAACTACAGGCCTGTCAGTTTAACGTCAGTTGTGAGTAAGCTTGGGTTGGAAATTGGATGGGAGGTAGAAGACAGAATGTGTGGTTTTTGGGTGTATACCCAGATTGGCAGGATGTGACATCTGGTGTCCCCCAGGGATCTGTTCTGGGGTCTCAACTTTTGACCATATTGATTAATGATTTGAATGAAAGAATAGAGTTGCATATCCAATTTTGCAGATGACACTAAGTTAGAAGGGATAGTAATTAGTGCAGTTAAGAGCAGGAAATTGCAAAGGGACATAGCCAGAGTGGGCAAAATGACAGCAGATAGCATTTAATGTGGGCTATTTTGAGTTCATACACTTTGGACATTGGAAAGACAAATCAGAATAGTTTCCAAATAGTGAGAAATGGTGAGAAATTGGTGAGAAATTGGAACTGTTGAAGAGCAAAGAGATTTAAGATTCCAAGTACACAAATCATTTAAAGCTAGCAGACAGGTACAAAAGCAATCAAAATCTGAAGGGAGCTGGAACACAAAGGGGAATTATGCTTCAGTTGTTTAGAGCCTTGGTCGGACCCCACCCGTAGTACTGCATTCAGGTTTGGGCACCGTGCCTCAGGAAGGATATATTTGTTCTTGGAGATTCACCAGAATGATACTGGGTATTGGAGGGTCAAATTATGAGGACAGGTTGAATAAACCTGGCTTGTATTCCCTTGAATATAGAAGATTGAGGGGTGATGAGATTTAGATGTTTGAAATTTTTAGGGTACATGCAGAGAAACGATTTCCTCTGGTGGTGGAAATAAGAATGAGAGGGCATAATCTTAAACAGAATGATTATATGCATGAACATTTTTTTGTCCTTCTGCGCATGCATGCCGTGAACTCTGCCCCTTTTTGCGCATGCGCGCTCAATCTGGTCATGCATGCACAGTACGATATATGAGGAAGCCAGAAGTGGGGCCAATCTGTGCACTGCATGGAGCTACTGCTCGAGCCTGGAGCTGGAGCTGATACGAGAGCTTTTGGGTTATCTCCAGGACTTCTGCCCAGAATATCACTGTGATTATCAACACAAACATTTTCGCGGCCTTCTGAGAGAGAGAGAGGAAATCGGAGCTGGGAGAGAGAGAGAGAGATTGGGGGAGAGAGAAAGACTGGGGAGAGAGAGAGACTGGGTCAGAGGGAGAGAGAGACTCAGTCAGAGAGACACAGAGACTGGGGGAGGGAGAGAAAGAGACTGGGGAGAGAGCGAGAGAGAGACTGGGGCAGAGAGAGAGAGAGACTGGGGAGAGAGACTGAGGGAGAGAGAGTGCAAGGGGGGCAGAGAGAGTGGGGCAGAGAGAGAGACTGGGGGAGAGAGTTGTAGAGAAAGACTGGGAGGAGGCAGAGAGCGGGGAGGCAGAAAGAGAGTGGGTGGGAGAAAGGGGATCGGAGGGGAGAGAGAGAGAGAGGGAACTCAGGGAGAGGAGGTGAGGAACTCAGTGGGGGTGGGGGGGAGGTTAAAGATCATGGGGAGCACAGTGGGGTTAGGGAAAGAATGTGATCCAGGTCTGAAAGTGGTGGGGGGGGGGGGGGGGGTGGCGGGCACAGGGTGTTGAGAGCAAGAACATGAGCCAGATGGTAAGATGGGTCATGTTCTTCCAACCCCACCCCCTTTACACCCGTACCACATTCTCCCTCTCCTCCTACACCTGGTTGATTATACAGAAAGCTCAGTGCGTGTGTGGCAAGTGACATCATTGGACTGGACGGAATCCAAATGTCACGAAACTCACTATTCACTTCATACCAAATAAACCTGTTAACAATCTGTCACCCACATACAATCCCCCAGCTATGGCTGCGGTGCGGATAAGTTCAGGAACTTGTTGTGGTGAGAAGGTCATGAATCCGTTGGGGCGGATGGGGGGGTACTTGGGCAAAGGGAGAAGATCAGGAACCTGGCCGGGGTGGGGAGTAGGTCAGGAACTTGGGCAGGGGAGAATAGCAGAAACTTGGGCTGGGGATGGGGAAGGTCAGGCACTTGGGCAGTGGGGGATGGGGCAGGATCTTGTTTGTTGGGGGGGGGGGGCGGGAGAAGGCCTTAACCTGTGAGAGTGAGCCCTGTCTGTTCCATGTGAGTTCTGTTCTGTCTGGAGTCAGAAGTCAGAATGGCTCGAATTACACTTTGCAAAGTCACTGATTACATGGGAAGGGAGGTTCTAATTACACATTCCAGAGAAACTGCTGGGTGTGTCTTATCCTCCAAGGAGACCAATCAGCAAGCAGGTCTTGTGATCAAGGGGACCCAGATTACAAATGTTACAAATGAACGCGTCTAATCTTAAAATGAGAGCTAGGAATTTATCAGTGAAATCAGGAAGCACTTTTTCACACAAAGGGTCGTAGGAATCTAGAATTCTCTTGCACAAAAGGCTGTGGTTATTTGGAGCTTTCAAGACTGAGATAGAAAGATTTTTTTAGGTGAAGGCATCAAGGGATATGGAGTTGAGGTACAAATCAGCTATGATCTAATTAGATAGTAGAGCAGGCTCAAGGGGCTGAATGACCTACTACCATTCCTAAATAAGGGTACAGGCAGCAACTACAGTGTTAAAGTGCATTTTGCACCTAAACTTTCCTTAGGAAACTGCCTCAAACAAGCACTCTTTGTACTACACATTTGCAAGCTCCAGTGCAGAAATATCCACTCATATTGCGGGGGGGGGGGGGGGGGGGGGGAGGGGGGGACGGAAGACTAATGCAGAGGAGCCATAATCTTCTGGCCAAAGGGCAAGCTACTTGCCCGAATATTAACAGGAAGCTGGGAGGGTGAGGGTGACGCCAAAATCGGGCCAAGAAACCCGCCAGGCTGGAGTGTGGAGGAGCCTCATTAGCATATTGTAGGGCTGCCTCCCACCCGTCCGTATGCGTCTCTCAACAACACACCACTGTCGCCATGTTCTAGACTCCCATCAAAGTCATAGGTCAATGGATGCACTAACTCTGTGTTATCAACAGGGGGAGAAATTCATAAAATGCTGGAGTCCATTATTAAGGAAGCAGTAGCAGAACATTTGGAAAAGCATAATTCAGTCAAGCAGAGTCAGCATGAAAGGGAAATCATGTTTGACAAACTTGCTGGAGTTCTTTGAAGATGTAACGAGCAGGGTGGATAAAGGGGAATCAGTGGATGTGATGTATTTGGATTTCCAGAAGGCATTCAATAAGGTGCCACATAAAAGGTTACTGCACAAGATAAAAGTTCACGGGGTTGGGGGTAATATATTAGCATGGATAGAGGATTGGCTAACTAACAGAAAACAGAGAGTCGGGATAAATGGGTTTTTTCCAGTTGGCAAACAGTGACTAGTGGGGTGCCACAGGGATCAATGCTGGGGCCTCAACTATTTACAATCTATATTAATGACTTGGATGAAGGGGCCGAGTGTAATGTAGCCAAGTTTGCTGATGATACAAAGATGAGTGGGAAAGCAAATTGTGAGGAGAACACAAAAATTCTGCAAAGGGATATAGACAGACTAAGTGAGTAGGCAAAAAATTTGGCAGATGGAGTATAATGTGGGAAAATGTGAGGCTATCCACTTTGGCAGAAAAAATAGAAAAGCAAATTACTATTTAAATGGAGAAACATTGCAAAGTGCTGCAGAACAGAGGGACCTGGGGGTTCTTGTGCATGAAACACAAAAAGTTAGTATGCAAGTTACGGCAAGTAATCAGGAAAGGCAAATGGAATGTTGGCCTTTATTGCAAGGGAGATGGAGTATAAAAGCAGAGAAATACTGCTACAACTGTACAGGGTATTGGTGAGGCCACACCTAGACTACTGCATTCAGTTTTGGTCTCCGTATTTAAGGAAGGATATACTTGCATTGGAGGCAGTTCAGAGAAGGTTCACTAGGTTGATTCCGGAGATGACTTATGAAGACAGGTTGAGTAGGTTGGGCCTGTACTCATTGGAATTCAGAAGGATAAGAGGTGATCTTATCGAAACACATAAGATAATAAGGGGGTCTCGACAAGGTGGATGCAGAGAGGATATTTCCACTCATAGAGGAAACTAGAACTAGGGGGCATAGTCTCAGAATAAGGCGCCGCCCATTTAAAACTGAGATGAGGAGGAATTGTAAATCTGTGGAATTCTCTGCCGCAGAGAGCTGTGGAGGCTGGGTCATTGAATATATTTAAGGCGGGGACAGACAGATTTTTGAGCGATAAGGGAATAAAGGGTTATGGGGAGCGGGCAGGGAAGTGGAGCTGAGTCCATGATCAGGTCAGCCATGCTCTTATTAAATGACGGAGCAGGCTCGAGAGACCAAATGGCCGACTCCTGCTCCTATTTCTTATGTTCTTATTGTTGTGTATGCACGCCTGTTTACTGTGTGATGTCTGTAACACTGTTATGCAACACTGAATTTACCCTTACACTGTACACACCTTACCTATACACCAGAGGGTGCTGCTGCTGGAGACCTAAGGGTTACCTGCACACTGCAGGTAACCCAGTATAAAAAGGGAACTCACAGCTTGTTGTCCTCACGCAGGAGCTGCAAATAAAGGACTACAGGTCTATACAGTTTAAGCATCATACCCTGCCTCGTGGAGTCATTACTAAAGGTGCCTACACTACACTAACATAAGTGTACGTACCTTCGAACTGTTTTGAAACAACTCTCATAAGTATGTCTTTTCCTTAATTTCTATGATTCTAGTAAAGCTTGATATGTGTCTAAAGTAGTTTTTAATAATTCATAGTTAAACTATAAACATAGTTAAAAAGAGGTTAAAATTGAGGCCATTGTGTTCCTTCAACTACAACAAAAGCAAAATACAGCGGATGCTGGAATCTGAAATAAAAACAGAAAATGCTGGAAATCTCAGGAGGTCAAGCAGCATCTGTGGAGAGAAACAGAGTTAACGTTTCAGGTCTGTGACTTTTCGTCAAATGCTTTGACTGCAGTTCCCGACACCTTGGGCTCCTAACTACCGGCTGAACAACCTACTGGGATATCGGAAGAAAATGGTGGGGAAGCACAAGGCCTCAACAGTGTCATTGATACCCAGAAGTCTGCTCTCACGCAGATCTCTGACCATGTGGAGGGACTGTCCAGCAGCAGGAGAATGGCAGAAGTCAGCAGAGATGATGCCAACATCTCTTAGATCAATACTACACCCACCGAACTGCCATACTCATATGATTCCCCATATATCATACAGCAGTACCCATAAGAACATAAGAAATAGGAGCAAGAGTCGGCCATTTGGCCCTTCGAGCCTGCTCCGCCATTTAATAAGTTCATGGCTGATCTATACCCATGGTACCTGCAGTTTGCAGGACCATCTATTAACCCATATCAAGGAGATATTTGACTATCTCCATTCCCAGAGCAACACAGTGACATTCAGCAGTTATTCATCTTACTTTCTCCTCCTAGTGGAGAACCACAATGGAAAGAGTATACATTTACAAAGTAAAATAGACACACGATACACTTTCAGAAAGGGGAAGTATGAGTGAAAATGCAGTGAACAGACCTGCACTACACATTGTGTTAGGGTGATTAACATTTGGGTTAATTGGCACTCTAATTTGTTCATAGAATCATAGAATCATAGAAGTTTACAGCACGAAAGGAGGCCCTTTCGGCCCATTGTGTCCGTGCCGGCCAACAAAAGTCTATCCCGCCTAATCCCACTTTCCAGCTCTAGGTCTGTAGCCCTGCAGGTTACAGCACTTCAAGTGCACATCCAAGTACTTTTTAAATCTGGTGAGGGTTTCTGCCTCGACCACCCTTTCAGGCAGTGAGTTCCAGACACCCCATAACCCATTGGGTGAAGAAATCTCCCTTCAAATCCCCTCTAAATCTCCCCTAATTACTTTATATTTATGCCCCTGGTTGTTGACCCCTCTGCCAAGGGAAATAGTCCCTTTCTATGCACTATATCCAGGCCTCTCATAATTTTATACACCTCAATGAGGTCTCCGTTCAGCCTCCTCTGTTCCAAGGAAAATAAACCCAACCTAAACAATCTGTCCTCATAGCTAAGATCTCCACTCCAGGCAACATCCTCATAAATCTCTTCTGTGCAATCACATTCTTCCTGTAATGTGATGACCAGAACTGCACGCAGTACTCCAGCTGTGGCCTAACTAGTGTTTTATACAGTTCAAGCATAACCTCCTTGCTCTTATATTCTATGCCTTGGCTAATAAAGGCAAGCATTCCGTATGCCTTCTTAACCACCTTATCTACCTGGTATGCTACCTTCAGCGATCTGTGGACCTGCACTCCAAGGTCCCTTTGTTCCACTACACTTTCCAGTGTGGTACCATTTAATGTGTATTCCCTTGTCTTGTTAGCCCTCCCCAAATGCATTACCTCACACTTTCCCGGATTGAATTCCATTTGCCACTGTTCTGCCCACCTAATCAGTTGATTGATATCTTCCTGCAGTCCGCAGCTTTCTTCTTCATTATCAACCACAAAGCTGATTTTAGTATCATCTGAAAACTTCTTAATCATACCCTCTATATTCCAGTCTAGATCATTGATGTATACCACAAAAAGCAAGGGACCTAATACTGAGCCCTGCGGAACCCCTCTGGAAACAGCCTTCCAGTCACAAAAACCTTTACCCTCTGCAATTTTGAATACAACTTGCCACTTTGCCCTGGATCCCATGGGCTTTTACTTTCATGACCAGTCTGCCATGTGGGACCTTATCAAAAGCCTTGTTAAAATCCATATACACTACATCAAATGCACTACCCTCATTGACCCTCCTTGTTACCTCCTCAAAACATTTTCAATCAAGTTAGTCAGACACGACCTTCCCTTAACAAATCCTTGCTGACTGTCCTTGATTAATCCGTGTCTTTCTAAATGAAGATTTATCCTGTCCATCAGGATTTTTTTCAATAATTTTCCCACCACTAAGGTTAGGCTGACTGGCCTGTAATTACTCGGTCTATCCCTTGCTCGCTTCTCAAACAAAGGTACCATATTAGCAGTCCTCCAGTCCTCTGGATCCACGCCTGGAGCCAGAGAGGACTGGAAAATTATGCTCAGAGCCTCTGCTATTTCCTCTTCTAAAGGGTTAAAGTGTAATAAAAAGGCAAGACTGAAAGCTCGGTGCCTCAATGCGAGGACTATTCGGAAGCCAGGAGAGGGCTCTGAGCTAGTTAGAGTGGGTGAGAGCTCAGATGAACAGGACCCCAAGAAAGAATGCATAAGGCAGGAGGCAACAGAGCAGACGAGCACTGGGGTAAGTGTAAACGACAGGGTGATAGGAAGAGACAATATATATGAATATAAAGAGGCTGCAGGAGGGGTCAAAACTAAAAATCATGGTTTAAAAACTAGTATTAAAACACTTTACCTAAACACACGCAGGATTCGAAATAAAGTAAATGAGTTGACGGCATAAATCATTACAAATGGGTATGATTTGGTGGCCATTACAGAAACGTGGTTGCAGGGGGGCCAAGACTGGGAATTAAACATACAGGGGTATCTGACAATTTGGAAAGATAGATAAGAAGGGAAAGGAGGTGGGGTAGCTCTGTTAATAAAGGATGATATCAGGGCAGTTGTGAGAGATGATATTGGCTCTAATGAACAGAATGTTGAATCATTGTGGGTGGAGATTAGAGATAGTAAGGGGAAAAAGTCACTGGTGGGCGTAGTTTATAGGCCCCCAAATAATAACTTCATGGTGGGGCGGACAATAATCAAGGGAATAATGGAGGCATGTGAAAAAGGAACGGCAGTAATCATGGGGGATTTTAACCTACATATCGATTGGTCAAATCAAATCGCACGGGATAGCCTTGAGGAGGAATTCATAGAATGCATACGGGATTGTTTCTTAGAACAGTATGTTACAGAACCTACAAGGGAGCAAGCTATCTTAGATCTGGTCCTGTGTAATGAGACAGGACTAATAAACGATCTTCTAGTAAAAGATCCTCTCGGAATGAGTGATCACAGTATGGTTGAATTTGTAATACAGATTGAGGGTGAGGAAGTAGTGTCTCAAACGAGCGTGCTATGCTTAAACAAAGGGGACTACAGTGGGATGAGGGCAGAGTTGGCTAAAGTAGACTGGAAACACAGACTAAATGGTGGCACAATTGAGGAACAGTGGAGGACTTTTAAGGAGCTCTTTCATAGTGCTCAACAAAAATATATTCCAGTGAAAAAGAAGGGCGGTAAGAGAAGGGATAACCAGCCGTGGATAACCAAGGAAATAAAGGAGAGCATCAAATTAAAAACCAATGCGTATAATGTGGCCAAGGTTGGTGGGAAACTAGAAGATTGTGAAAATTTTAAACGACAGCAAAGAATGACTAAGAAAGCAATAAAGAAAGGAAAGATAGATTACGAAAGTAAACTTGCGCAAAACATAAAAACCGATAGTAAAAGCTTTTAACGATATATAAAATGGAAAAGAGTGACTAAAGTAAATGTTGGTCCCTTAGAAGATGAGAAGGGGGATTTAATAATAGGAAATGTGGAAATGGCTGAGACCTTAAACAATTATTTTGCTTCGGTCTTCACAGTGGAAGACACAAAAACCAAGCCAAAAATTGCTGGTCATGGGAATGTGGGAAGGGAGGACCTTGAGACAATCACTATCACTAGGGGGTAGTGCTGGACAGGCTAATGGGACTCAAGGTAGACAAGTTCCCTGGTCCTGATGAAATGCATCCCAGGATATTAAAAGAGATGGCGGAAGTTGTAGCTGATGCATTCGTTATAATCTACCAAAATTCTCTGGACTCTGGGGAGGTACCAGCGGATTGGAAAGCAGCTAATGTAATGCCTCTGTTTAAAAAAGGTGGCGGACAAAAGACAGGTAACTATAGGCCGGTTAGTTTAACATCTGTAGTGGGGAAAATGCTTGAAGCTATCATTAAGGAAGAAATAGCGGGACATCTAGATAGGAATAGTGCAATCAAGCAGACGCAGCATGGATTCATGAAGGGGAAATCATGTTTAACTAATTTACTGGAATTCTTTGAGGATATAACGAGCATGGTGGATAGAGGTGTATCCAAAAGGCATTCGATAAGGTGCCACACAAAAAGTTACTGCAGAAGATAAAGGTACGCGGAGTCAGAGGAAATGTATTAGCATGGATCGAGAATTGGCTGGCTAACAGAAAACAGAGAGTCGGGATAAATGGGTCCTTTTCGGGTTGGAAATCGGTGGTTAGTGGTGTGCCACAGGGATCAGTGCTGGGACCACAACTGTTTACAATATACATAGATGACCTGGAAGAGGGTACAGAGTGTAGTGTAACAAAATTTGCAGACGACTAAAGATTAGTGGGAAAGCGGGTTGTGCAGAGGACACAGAGAGGTTGCAAAGAGATTTAGATAGGTTAAGCGAATGGGCTAAGGTTTGGCAGATGGAATAGAATGTCAGAAAATGTGAGGTCATCCACCTTGGAAAAAAAAACAGTAAAAGGGAATATTATTTGAATGGGGAGAAATTACAACATGCTGCGGTGCAGAGAGACCTGGGGGTCCTTGTGCATGAAACTCTTTTGAGTTTATCTGTGAAAACATAAAACATTAAACGGTGCCACCCGACCTGGGTGACACTCCAGACATTTACTAGGCCCATTTTTTTTTTTTTCCCTTTTTTGTGTTTTTTTTGTGTTTTTTTCTTTTTTTTTTTCTTTTTTTTTTGGGCACTAAAATCACAATTTTTCCCCAGTGCCCCCTATAAAAGGGAAGGGGACACTAAAAGCACCGGCAATTAAAACAAATTAACTTTAAAACGTAAAATCAAATTAAAATTTGGTTGCCGGGCGTGATGATGCACTCCAGTCCCTCCGGTGCCCACCTCTCGCGGAAGGCCGCGAGCGTACCGGTGGACACCGCGTGCTCCATCTCCAAGGACACCCTGGACCGGATGTAAGAGCGGAAGAGAGGCAGGCAGTCAGGTTGAACGACCCCCTCGACCGCCCGCTGCCTGGACCGGCTGATGGCACCCTTGGCCGTGCCCAGGAGCAGTCCTACGTCCTTGTGCATGAATCCCAAAAAGTTAGTTTGCAGGTGCAGCAGGTAATCAGGAAGGCGAATGCAATGTTGGCCTTCATCGCGAGAGGGATGGAGTACAAAAGCAGGGAGGTCCTGCTGCAATGGTACAGGGTATTGGTGAGGCCACACCTGGAGTACTGCGTGCAGTTTTGGTCACCTTACTTATGGAAGGATATACTAGCTTTGGAGGGGGTACAGAGGCGATTCACGAGGCTGATTCCGGAGATGAGGGGGTTACCTGATGATAGATTGAGTAGACTGGGTCTTTACTCGTTGGAGTTCAGAAGGATGAGGGGTGATCTTATAGAAACATTTAAAATAATGAAAGGGATAGACAAGATAGAGGCAGAGAGGTTGTTTCCACTGGTCGGGGAGACTAGAACTAGGGGGCACAGTCTCAAAATACGGGGGAGCCAATTTAAAACCAAGTTGAGAAGGAATTTCTTCTCCCAGAGGGTTGTGAATCTGTGGAATTTTCTGCCCAAGGAAGCAGTTGAGGCTAGCTCATTGAATGTATTCAAGTCACAGATAGATAGATTTTTAACCAATAAGAGAATTAAGGGTTACGGGGAGCGGGCGGGTAAGTGGAGCTGAGTCCACAGCCAGATGAGTCATGATCTTGTTGAATGGCGGAGCAGGCTCGAGGGGCTAGATGGCCTACTCCGGTTCCTAATTCTTATTCTCTTATGTTCTTTTGACAGATACCGAGGGCTAAATACTGCAGAATCTCTAGAGGAGTATAGAAAGTACAGGGGTGAAATTAAAAAGGATATTAGGAAACATAGAAACATAGAAAATAGGTGCAGGAGTAGGCCATTTGGCCCTACAAGCCTGCACCACCATTCAATAAGATCATGGCTGATCATTCCCTTCGTACCACTTTCCTGCTTTCTCTCAAGGTCCTCCCTTCCCACATTCCTGTGACCAGCAATTTCTGGCATGGTTTTTGTGTCTTCCACTGTGAAGCCCGAAGCAAAATAATTGTTTAAGGTCTCAGCCATTTCCACATTTCCCATTATTAAATCCCCCTTCTCACCTTCTAAGGGACCAACATTTACTTTAGTCACTCTTTTCCGTTTTATATATCTCATAAGCCTTCCTTTTTTTCTTTATCCTACCCTGTATGTCCCTCGACATCCAGGTGGCTCTAGATTTGTTAGTATTAACCTTTTTCTTCGAGGGCATATATTTAATCTGAACCTTCCGGATCTCCACCTTGAATGCCTCCCACTGCTCTGACACTGATTTATCTTCAAGTAGCTGCTTCCTGTCCACTCTGGCTAAATCACCTTTCAGCTTATCAAAATTGGCTTTTCCACAATTTAGAACTTTTATTCCTGGTCCATCTTTGTCCTTTTCCATAACTACTTTAAATCTAACTGAATTATGATCACTAGTACCTAAATGCTCTCTCACTGATACCCCTTCCACCTGCCCAGCTTCATTCCCTAAAACTAAGTCCAGAGCCGCTCCCTTTCATGTTGGGCTTGCGACACACTAATTTTATCCCAGTTACTATTCGGGTAGTTGAAATCCCCACTATTACTGCCCGAAAGTTTTTGCGCTTCTCAGAAATTTGCCTACATATTTGCTCTGCTATCTCCCTCTCGTTGTTTGGGCATCTATCGTATACTCTTCCAGTCATGTGATCGCCCCTTTTTTGTTTTTCAGTTCAACCCATATGGCCTCGTTTGATGATCCTTCCAACATATTATCTCTCCTCATAGCTACAATTGTTCCTTTAATCAATACCGCGACCCCCACCCCCATCCCTTTTTACCCCTCTCTCTATCCCGTCTGACTATCCTGTAATCAGGAATCTCTGCCCCTCTTTTAGCCATGTTTCTGTAATAGTTATAATATCATACTCCCAAGTGTCTACCAGTGCTCTCAGCTCATCTGACTTTTTCGCTATACTCCTTGCATTGAAGTATATACCATTTAGTACAGGAAGACCTCCTTGTTGACTTCTTTCTATCCCTTGTTTCCTCTGTCCTTCAAATTCACTTTCTACGCTTTTGCTTTCCAATTCCAGATTTACTCCCCTCCCTATTGAATCTATTCTCAGGTTCCGATCCCCCTGCCAAGCTAGTTTAAACCCTCCCCAACAGCACTAACAAATCCCCCACGAGGATATTGGTCCCGGCTCTGTTGAGGTGCAACCCGTCCGGCTTATACAGGTCCCACCTCCCCCAGAAGTGGTTCCAATGCCTCAGGAATCTAAAGCCCTCCCGCCTGCACCATCTCTCCAGCCACACATTCATCTGCTCTATCCTCCTATTTCTGTACTCTCTAGCTCGTGGCACCGGGAGTAATCTGGAGATTACTACCTTTGAGGTCCTGTTTTTTAATCTTTCTCCTAGCTCCCTAAACACTGCCTGCAGACCTCATCCCTCTTTCTACCCATGTCATTGGTACCGATATGGACCACGATCTCTGGTTGTTGACCCTCTTCCCCCAGAATGTCTTGCAGCTGCTCAGTGACATTCTTGACCCTGGCACCAGGGAGGCAACATACCATCCTGGAGTCACATCTGCGGCTGCAGAAATGCCTGTCTGCTCCCCTGACTATTGAATCCTCCACCACTATAGCTCTTCCATTTTTTTCCCTCCCCCCCCCCACCCCGTGCAGCTGAGCCACCCGTGGTGCCGTGGACTTGGCTCTGGCTGCACTCCCCAGAGGCATCATCACCCTCACCAGTACTCAGAAGAGAATATCGGTTGGAGAGTGAGATGGACTCAGAGGACTCCTGCACTACCTGTCTGCTCCTCCTCTTCTGTCTGGTGGTCACCCACTCCCTCTCTGCCTGCTCACTCATAAGCTGTGGCGTGACCACCTCTAGAAACATGCTATCCACGTTGCTCTCAGCCTCGCGGATGCACCATTGTAACTCCAGCCACCGCTAAAGCTCTGAAACCCGGAGCCCGAGCTGCAGTAGCTGGTGACACTTCTTGCATATGTGGTAGTCCAGACTACACGAAGTGTCCAGGACTTGCCACATGGCACAGGATGTGCATTCCACGGGACTGAGCTGCCCTGCCATGCTTCTATTTAATGGATTAAGATCTAACCCAGCAGAAATAAACTTAACAAAAAAAACACTCACCAACTACCCACCAATCAGTTCTTTCCCTTGTGTTATGACAGTTCATTTGAGGTGAGGCAGAATGAGGTCGTTGTGCAATAATTCTGTTGTGTTTAAGGTTATAGAGAATGGTAGTGATGGTTTACTTGGCAAGAGTATGGGCACATTCAAATTACTATGGGCTAGACTTTCCACCTCACATCGTCCATATCTCGCCCAAAACGGACGTCTATCGCCCATTTTGAGCAAAAAATGGAAACTCAGGCCTCAACATCGCCGGAAAATTAAGCCCCCAAGTTTCGGCTCACTTCGCCGAGCTGATCACTGAGCTGATCACCCGCACATCGCCGATTTGAACTTCCGGCACATCGCCGGGCTGTTCGCTCGCCGGGAACATCGCTGGATAATAGTTGCTTTTCCCGGGCTTTCCTGACCGAACTGGGCACTACGGACGGCATTTTGAATTTCAGAAGAAGGGAGGAGGCAGCTAAAAGACTCGAGCTAAGATATTTGTAGTTATTTAAGGGTCTTTTATAGATAGATCCACTCAGATTTATACTTATATTTAATTGTACTTATAGTAGCTTAGTAGATTAGGCATTTTTTACTGAAAAGTGCATTTATAGCAAGTGAAAATAATTATTGATAGTGATGGGGCCTATGCTTTCCCTGCCATTACTTGTAACTGCTCACACGCTGGTTTCTGAAAGGATCAATCGAAGAGGTGGCAGAGTAATGTGTAGACAGAGACAGAGGAGACAGAGGAGGCATGCATACAGCCAACGAAGGTACAAAGAAACGCAATCTTACCTCAACTTGTCTGAAAACTCATGTCTTAGGAGGCTGTGTTTCCGGATGAGATTTGTCATCTCATCAAGGGGGATCTGCAGCTTTCCAGCACCATCAGAACCGCACTGCCCATTGAGATGAAGGGACATTGTGGCACTATCCTTCTATGCATCGGGATCCTTTCAGGCTTCAGCTAGCGACATCTGTGGTATCTCTCAGCACGCCACACACTGCTACATTCAGCAGGTGATTGAAGCCCTTTACATTCACAGGATGGACTTTGTAAGCTTCCCTATGACCAGGGAGGCACAGACCGGAAGGGCTTTGGGTTTCTCGAGAATAGCAAACTTCTCCAAGGTGCAGGGAGCAATAGACTGCATGCACATTGCCCTGAAAGCCCCTTTACAGAACCTGGAGGTGTTTCATAACAGAAAGGGGTTCCACTCCCTGAATGTTCAGCTTGTTGTCGACCACAACCAAATAATCATGACAATAAATGCTACATTTCCTGGCAGCATCCGTGATGCGCACATCCTGCGTGAGAGTGCTATCCCTGACTTGTTTGTCAATCAGCCAGAAGGTCACGGTTGGATGCTGGGGGATAAAGGATATGACTTGCCAGCTGGCTGATGACCCCACTGCATAATCCCATCAGTGAAGCACAGAAACGTTACAACGAAAGCCACATAGCGACACGCAACATCGTCGAAAAGACAACTGGAGTCCTAAAGCAGCACTTCAGATGCCTGGACCACTCTGGTGGCAGCCTTCAGTACCACCCTGACCAGGTCGCTGAGTTTATTGTGGTGTGTTGCATGCTGCATAACCTAGCTATAAGGAGAGGACAACTAATGCCAGATGGGGCTGCAGATCCACCTCCAGAAGGAGGGGAGACGGAAGAGCCAGCTGGCGAGGAGCAGAGGAGGAGGAGGCGGAAGAGGAGGCTGGTGAGGACCTCGGGGAGGACAATCAGCCTAGCGATCTAGCCATGCTCCCACTGCCCCCCCCACAGAAGACCAGTATCCCGTGGGAGTTGCGCGGCTGCAAAGCTGTTGCATCAGCAGCTCATTTATGAGCGCTTTGCATGAACTTACATTGGGGATAGTCACATTTACATTTACAGTTACAGTTAAACTAAAGTTGCATTTGCGTTGAGTTACGTTTTTGCCCTGCCTGCACTGGCCTGGCCTTTGTTGTACAACATTTGCATTAATGCTTAACTTGTAAACTTATATTATTATGAGAATGCGCAATAAATGCAGAACAATTGTTAAAATGTTAAATTTTAAAGATGCTTAACTTAACTATAAGAGAATGCACAACAATTGTTAAATTCAGTAAAACATTTTATTGCAAACAACGAATTTAAACATTTTTTTATCAACATCCTCTCCTCTGCCCCATCTCCCCACCCCCCCCCCCCCACGCTCCCCTGCCCCCACAACTATGAACGCACATTAGCAGCAACAAATTAACTCTAAATAATTTAACATCAACATGAACTATAAAAAATGTAACATGAACATTGCAAAAACAACCCCCCTCCCTACCTGCAGCCACATTTCCCTCCAGGTCCTTTACCCCCCTCCCCCGTGTTTTAGCACCACCCGTCCATTTTGGTCCCCACAGACTGAGACGACGCTGGCATGCAGCGGGCAATGGTAAGACTTCCTGCTGTGCTGGAGGTGTTGGAGTGGAAGACGAAGCTGGCTGTTTGTCTCCCGAGTCAAGGGGAAGTGTATCCTCCATTCTCGCTTGAGTGCTGGGGGTTACACTTGGACCCAACACGACACCTCGGGGTGCAGCGCCGTATTCAGCCAGCAGCACATGCCGATGGGCATTGGTTGCACAGCAGACACCTGGGAAAAGTCAGACGCGAACTGAGTGAACCCCTGGAGAAGCTCACGACCTGTCGCGGCCGTCTCCGAGCACAGGGAGATCAAGCCCTCCAACTGACTGTCCGAGACCTCGCTGACCCGGCCTCCATGGGATCGGCGTGCGCAATATGATGCGCCTTGGCGTTGCCGGCTGCACGCCGCTTGGTCCCGGTGCCTCTTCAATCTCAAGTGAGATGACCGCAGGTTCATCCCCCTCCATAAGTGGCTGCTGCTGCTGGTGCTCCTCGAGCTCAGTGGTGGTCATGGTGTCGTCGAGCTCCTCCTCCTCCTCCTTCTCTTCAACAGGTGATGGTGCAGGTGCTGGTTGCACCTCGACCAGCGTCTCAGAATGACTGTAAAAACACATATGATCTTATTACAGAGCTTATTAGAACATAACGGTGCACATTAACAAGAGGTGTTACATATCAATACATTTCATTACCCCAGAAAGCTGTAGCAGCTGCATCCCTTGCTTCTTATGCACAAAGGTTGCACACATGACATGACATGACATCATTCGTATATTGCATATTGTATTATAATTACAGGACATTACACTACTCACGAGACACATAGCTGGGCTCCGCCAGACCACGGGTGGTGGTCGAACGGGTTTCGTGGCCCACGAGCGCGGTTGCACGCTCCTCGAGGTCTGTCAGTGGTTGCAGCTGAGCAGAGCCCCCACCGCCCCCGGTACACCTCTGCTCAGCCCGATTGATTGATATCGTCTTCTGCAAACGAGAAAAGAGTATAGCATAAGCTAATTGATTAGGTAGTACAGCTTGACACATATACATCTTTCTATACTGCAGCAACCAGAGTAAAGCTCCCGCCACACTCCCAGAGCAGCTGTAACATGGGGTTATTTACAGAGTAAAGCTCCCGCCACACTGTCCCATCAAACACTCCCAAGGCAGCTGCAACATGGGGTTATTTACAGAGTAAAGCTCCCTCCACACTGTCCCATCAAACACTCCCAGGGCAGCTGCAACATGGGGTTATTTACAGAGTAAAGTTCCCTCCACACTGTCCCATACATAGCTGCAGGTTCAGAGCCTTGTCCAGATCTTAACATAGAGTTTAATGTAAAACATTTATGAATAAAAAACTTAAATTCAATACAGGAGATTCATTATTATAATTAAAATTTGCATCAGTACAATATAAAATGCAACTCTTGCTGCAGCTACCAAGCTGTTCCAGCATTTCCGGCACTGGTCCGACCCCCTCACCTCACGGGATGCAGAGGACACCACTGCAGCGATCTCTGCCCAAATTTTTCTATAAACTCGGGGTGGGGGTTTCCCGTGTGCACCCCGTGTCAGTTCGCCCCACCGGGAATGAACCTCGTTTATCAGGTCCTCGTTCACCTCATCACTAAAGGGCTTTGCCCTCTTCCTCTCCCCCTCAGCATCATGATGCTTTTCCGACAAAGTTTAAATTATGATTTCAAGCCTGCTCTTTAAACTGTTATAAAGATTTATAAGTTTAAATTATGATTTCAAGCCTAGTCTTTAAACTATTATAAAGATTTATGTTTAAGTTTTGATTTCAAGCCTACTCTGTTGTCTTTTCTGTTTCTCTGCTCCACTGCCTTCTCGGTATCTCTCTGCCCCTCCCTGTGCCTTCTGTGCATATGTGGATGACCCCTGACCTCCCGAAACGCGGAAAAAGCAGTCAAGAAAAAAAAAATCGCATGCGCAGTAGGCCGTTGCGAGGGAAGCTTTGGCCTTCCACATCGCTGACCGTTCGATGGCCGAACGTCACATTACCGACCTTTCGCATCGTTCATTTCACATCGTTGGCCTATCACTGAGTGGAAAATCGATATCCAAAAAATGGGCTATGTCCCAGCGATCGGTACGGCTGAGACATCGTACATCGCTGGTCCATCACCCATTTTTTGGGCAATAGACAGCAAAGTGGAAAGTCTAGCCCATAGTTTCTAATTCATTCACGGATGTGGGCGTCGCTGGCAAGGCCAACATTTATTGCCCTTAACTGAGTGGCTTGCTCGGCCATTTCTAAGGGCTGTTAAGCCCTTTCAAACCCCTCCCCCTCCCTCATCACCCACCTCCTCCTCACCTACATGCTGACCCTTGGTGATTTCATCTCCAGACATGGGAGTCGCCTTCCACATATACGCTGTTGATACCCAGCTATACCTCTCCACCACCTCTCTCAACCCTTCCACAGTGTGAGTGCTGTCGGACTGCTTGACCAACATCTGCTCTTGGAGAAGCCAAAATTTCCTCCAGCAATACATTATAAATACTGGTTTTCTAGTAAGTCAGTTTTATTTTTTAATAAAGAGGAGTTGGAGGAGGAGAACTGAAGGGCAGCAAAGTGGAGGGGTGCAGGGGAGTACAAGAGGAGGAGAAGATGGGGCAGAGAAGGGTAGAGAGGTCAGAGAGGGTATAAGATGGGAGAGCGAGGGGACACGGGAGAAGGCTATGGATGGAGGAAATGATGGGAAAGGATTGAGACGAGGGATGATGAGTATAAGAGTCATAATTGAAAGAAAAGAGCAAGCGAGGGTAGAGGTTATCAATCAGGTGGAAGTGATAGGGAGCAGTCCATGCAGCTGATGGTGTCATGACACCAGCTAAAGGGTGAGGTGATAGCACCACGGGGTGAAGAGGAGGTAAAGATAACAAGGGGGTACAAAAGTAATCTTGGATTGAAGACTGCAGGGCCCCACCTGCCACCTTCCTTCTGAAACACTCGTCTAACTCACTGGAAGCTGTGCCATGGGAGATCCACCAGCATTCTGTTAAATATCTTGTAGTATGTCCTGTCCACATACTTCACTTTTTTTTTGGCCCCGCTTTGTATGTCGACATTTAACATTGAAAATGCCTCTGTAATCTGTTATAATAGAAACTTGTTATGTAAACCAATCCCAGTGATGCAGGCTGTGACCATTATGTGACATTGTAGCTACACTGTATCCTGTTACATTGTATCCTCGAACAGAACGTGCGCCAGGGAAGATCAACTGCAGGTTGAACCTCCCTTATGCGGCACCCTGGGGACCTGGCCTCTGTGTGTGTGTGTGTGTGTGTGTGTGTGTGTGCTGATTGGCTGGACTGACTGTCAGTCACTCAGTCAACCAATCAGTGTGTAGGGAGCCCCGAAGAGTCGGCAGGCCCAGAAAAATTGGCAGGCTCCGAAGAGTCAGCGGGCCCAGAAGAGTTGGCAGGCCCTGAAGAGCCGGCAGATCCCAGCGGGCCTCGAAGAGTTGGCGGGCCCTCGAAGAGTCAGCAGGTCGAGAAGAATCAGCTCGACCCCCCGGAGGGAGTGCTATGGGGAGGAGCGGACGGCCCAAGGACTGTGCCTGCAGGAGTTCCAGCAGGGCGAGGAGGAGGAGGCAGCCCATTGAGGAGAAAGATTATATTGGTGAATAGAATTTTGACGGTCGCATTCTGCGCATGCACCACCCGGTGGCCAGAAATGGTCCTGGACATGGGGTGGTGCCCGATATGGGAGTCCCAGATACGAGAGGTTCAACCTGTATTAATATTAACATTTTTGTCTCTAGTGCAGATTTCCTATAATATCACACTTTCACTATCACACTTTGTTTAGTCTCTATTCGCCCTCCATCCACACATTGACCGAAGTACACTACCTCAGCCTTGCCACTGCTGAACTTTATGGCATCAACATCAACCTTGCTTCATTGAACAAGGATTAGTATGTTAGTGACATGGCTAAAGTGTCCACCCTATATCTAATTGAAAAGGTCAGTATCATCAGTATAATCCCCAGCCTCAATCAGAAAGGAATCAACCAGCTGCTGGAACATGGCAGAAGCATTTTACATTCTAAGGGGCTTAACTGTAAATTTGTACAGTCCTGGCAGAGTAACAAAAAGTGAGCATGACTTAGTGGAATCTGCCAATAACTCATGAGACATTGAATATTTGCCTCCCCCCGAACTTCTCAAGTATCTCCTCTATATGAAGCTTAGGTAGGTATCAGTTTCTGTCAGGGTAGTCTTCCATACAGAAACATGTGGACCTATCCTCCTTAGAGACCAACATCAAAGGGATGGCCAACCAAATTATTCCAAGATCTAGCATCTCCTGCACTTTTCTAGCTTTGTGTTCCATCACACTGTGTGGCACAGAGTAATGTGCTTGCATGCTCGAATTGAAGTGTCATTTTGTTCATTTAATTTTTTTGAAGAGGTGGCAGAGAGAGTAGACAAGGGTAAAGCAGTAGATGTATTCATCTAATTTTTCCAAAGGCTGTGGATAAGGTACCCCATAATAAATTAATGAACAAGGTCAGAGAATGGGGAGTCAGGGGACAAGTAGCAGAATGGATAGCCAGCTGGCTTCAGGACAGAAAGCAGCGAGTAGGGGGAAAAGGTAGCTATTCACAGTGGCAGGTGGATAGTGGTGTTTCACAAGGATCAGTGCTGGGACCACTGTTGTTCACAATTTATATTAATGATTTAGATTTTGGAATCAAAAGCACAATTTCTAAATTTGTAGATGACAACAAATACTCAATGCTGAGGAGAACTGCAACAAATTACAGGAGGATATTAATAAACTTGCAGAACGAGCATATAATTGGGAAATGAATTTCAACACCGATAAATGTGAGGTATTACATTTTGGTAGGAAGAATAAGGAGGTCACTTATTACTTGGAGGGTGCGAGTCTAGCTAGGGATCTCGGAGTACAAATTCACAAATCGCTAAAAGTAGCGACATAGGTTAACAAAGTTATAAAAAATGCAAATCAGGCGCAAGGGTTTCAAGAAGGGTAGAATTAAAAAGTAGTGAAGTTATGCTAAACTTGTATCGAACCTTGGTTAGACCACACTTGGAGTATTGTGTACAATTCTGGTCGCCATAGTATAAAAAGAATATAGAGACACTGGAGATGGTGCAGAGCAATTTACAAGAATGATAACAAAAATGCAAGGGTATGCCTTTCAGGAAAGAATGAACAAGCTGGGTGCATTTTCTCTTGAAAAATAGAAGGCCGAGGGTGACTTAATAGAAGTTTTTTAAATTATGGAAGGTTTTGATATAGTAGATACAGAGAAGGTACAGAGAGAGTGTTTCCACTTGTGGGGAAGAGCATAACTAGAGACTATCAATATAAGGTAGTCACCAAGAAATCAAATAGGGAATTCAGACGAAACTTCTTTACCCAAAAAGTTGTGAGAATATGGAACACGCTAACACAGGGAGTGGTTGAAGTGAATAGTATAGATGGATTTAAGGGGAGGCTAGACGAGCATATGAGGGAGAAGGGAATCAAGGGTTATGCTGATGGAGTGGAGCATAAACACCGGGCGCCCCTCCGAGCTGGGCGCCCGTTTTTCGCGCCGAAAACGGCGCCTAAAAAAATCCTCGGTAGTCTCCACCGACTTACAGGTCCTCTGGCACTCGGCGCAGCCGGCACGAGCTGTGGGGGGGGCGGAGCCAGGTCCCTGCGCTGAAAACAGTGCCGGGACCTCTGCACATGCACGCTACAGTCGGCATGCAAGTGCAGTAGCTCCAGGCGCCGAACTGTGTGGGAGGGGCCCGAAGCACGCAGCCCCTAGCCCTGGCTGAATGGCCTCACTGAGGCTGCGTGAATGAGGCTCCTCCCACGGCCAGCTCCTGCTCTCCGCCCGACCAGACCCGACACTCACTCCCCCCCCGCCCCCCCCCCGCCGACCAGACCCGACCCGACCCGACCCGACACCCGCTCCCCCCCCGCCCCGACCGAGACCCGACACCCGAGACCCGCTACCCCCCCCCGCCCCGACACCCGAGACCCGCTCCCCCCCGCCCCGACACCCGAGACCCGCTCCCCCCCGCCCCGACAGAGACCCGAGACCCGCTCTCCCCCCCCGCCCCCGCCCCGACCCGAGGCCCGCTCCCCGACCCGAGGCCCGCTCCCCCCCCCGACCCGACACCCGCTCCCTCCCCCCGACCCGACACCCGCTCCCCCGACCCCCCCTCTCTCTCTCCCTCCCTCCCCTCTCTCTCTCCCTCCCCTCTCTCTCTCTCCCTCCCTCCCCTCTCTCTCTCTCTCCCTCCCTCGCTCAGCGGCACGAACAGCTGCAGAATTCTCCCTGGCTGAAGCACTTTCACACAGGTAGGAAGATGGTTTATTTAATCTTTTCTTGGCTTATAAATGTTTATTCAGGTTGGATTTATTTGTATAATATTTGTAGAAGTATAAATAAGGATTTATTGTCAAATTTAATGAGTTCCCTTCCCCCCCCTCCCCCCACCTCGTTCTGGACGCCTAATTTGTAACCTGCGCTTGATTTTTTAATGTGTAGAACAGGTTTTTTCAGTTCTACAAAAATCTTCACTGGCGCCATTCTACTTTAGTTTGGAGTACATTTTCACTGTGGAAACTTTCAAATCAGGCGTCAGTGGCCGGACACGCCCCCTTTTGAAGAAAAAATTCTGTTCTAAACTAGAACTGTTCTACCTGACTAGAACTGCAGAAAAAAAAATGTGGAGAATTGCGATTTCTAAAATAGTCCGTTCTCCACCAGTTGCTCCTAAAAATCAGGCGCGAATCATGTGGAAACTTCGGCCCTTAGTGCTGGCATTTAAGTCCAGTTTCAGCCACTTCCATTGCCATTTTTGGCAGGTCGTTAGAGCAGCCGTTGCCTGCATGTAGCAAAAGAATGCAAATGAGGCAGATCGTGACATTAATAATTTGATGCACAACCTGCTATTTTGGACCTTGTTACTCCACTGTATGCCCTCTCCAAAGCACACACAGCAGAACTTGTGTTCAACTGCATGACAGACCTCTCAATAGCGCTACTTAAAGGGACATCTTCACTGAGGCGTACGAAAGCATGGGCCTTACACTAAACATTCGTAAGACAAAGGTCCTCCACCAACCTGACCCCGCCACACAGCACTACCCCCCAGTCATCAAGATCCACGGCGCGGCCCTGGACAACGTGGATCATTTTCCATACCTCGGGAGCCTATTATCGGCAAGGGCAGACATCAACGACAAGATTCAACACTGCCTCCAGTGCATCAGCGCAGCCTTCGGCCGCCTGAGGAAGAGAGTGTTCGAAGATCAGGCCCTCACATCTGCCACCAAGCTCATGGTCTACAGGGCTGTAGTGATACCCCGCCCTCCTGTATGGCTCAGAGACGTGACCATATACAGTAGACACCTCAAATCGCTGGAGAAATACCACCAACGATGTCTTCGCAAGATCCTGCAAATCCACTGGGAGGGCAAACGCACCAACGTGAGCATCCTCGATCAGGCCAACATCCCCAGCATCGAAGCACTGACCACACTCGACCAGTTCCATTGAATGGGCCACATTGTCCGCATGCCTGACACAAGACTCCCAAAGCAAGCGCTCTACTCGGAACTCCTACACGGCAAGCGAGCCCCAGGTGGGCAGAGGACCCACCCTCAAAGGACACCCTCAAAGCCTCCTTGATAAAATGCAACATCCCCACCAACACCTGGGAGTCCCTGGCCAAAGACCACCCTAAGAGGAGGAAGAGCATCCGGGATGGCGCTGAGCACCTCGAGTCTCGTCGCTAAGAGCATGCAGAAAACAAGCGCAGGCAGTGAAAAGAGCGTGCGGCAAACCAGTCCCACCCACCCCTTCCCTCAACGGCTGTCTGTCCCATCTGTGACAGAGACTGTAATTCCCGTATTGAACTGTTCAGTCACCTGAGTTCGCACTTTTAGAGTGGAAGCAAGTCTTCCTCAATTTCGAGGGACTGCCTATGATGATGATGAAAGGGACTTTGAGGTAAGTTGCTTTCTGCTTTTGTACTGGCTTCTGTACAGCTTATTTGAGTAGTGTCTTGGTGTAAGACATTGAAAAAATTGTTAATGTGCACAGGGAGTGCTGCTGGACATTTGCAAGGCTTTGGCTCTTAAAGGAAGACCTCTGAGAACACCACTTGCTCCCAGCCCTGGGAGCTCCAGTTGCAGTCCCCTTGGGCTGCAACATGACAAGGAGATGGCGCAGAGGCAGCAAAGGGGACAATCTGTTCATAGAGGGAGGGGGAAGGCTCTTAGCAGGAGGCCTTATTTACCTAGGGACTTCAGGGAGCACTTCTCCTACCTAAGCCAGGAACAATGTGTGCATCAGCTCCATTTCACCAAGGATTTGGTCACAGAACTCTGTCACTTGCTGGAACCAGACCTGGAGCCGCAGAGCAGGGCGAGGTGATCGTGGCTCTTAATTTCTTCACCAGAGGAACCTACCAGACTGGAACAGGCGACATAGCTAACATCTCGCAGTTCGCCGTCCATCGATGGTACATCTGGGAGGTCACAGAGACTCTGTAATCTAGGAGAAAGTACTTCATTGTCTTCTCTCTAAACAGAGAAACAGGAGGATCATGCAAGTGGCTTTGCCAGGATATCGGGCTTCCCCATTATGCAAGGCGCCATTGACTGCACACAACTGGCTTTGCGGGCTCTGCATCTCAATGCTGAGGTGTACCGTGAAGGGTACCACTCACTTAATGTACAGTCAGTGTGTGACCACGCCCAGCACATCATGCTGGAGAATGCCCTCTATCCTGGCAGCAGTCATGATGCGTTCATCCAGTGCCAGACCAGTGTGCCAGGAGTATTCCAACTACCAGGTCAAACCCAAGAATGGCTGCTTGGCGACAAGAGTATCCGCTCCACACCTGTCTGAGACTGCCCTCCGCAACCCCACAACTCATGGCCAGCTTCAGCCCCATATATTTATTTCTGTGTAGACTGATTGACTCTAATCTCACTCTGGTCATAACATGCACAAACACAGCAAAAAACAGGTTTTTTGACCAAGGATCATTGTCAATGGGGCTGATTAGAATATCCATTTTATCATTCCTTTGCAGCCATTGCAGAACCAGTACAGAAAGAAGAGGAGTGGAGTGAAGCTGCCACCAAGATTCGATTGCTTAGCTCAATGGCGACAGACCCCAAGGTTATACCTGCGAGGGCTTCCCATCTTCTTCCAGTACAGTGCCTTCTCTGCAAGAAGGACAAGAATATTGTGGAGAGACACAGCTGAAAGAGACGAAGAGAGAGGCTGGTACAATGTGAGACTAAAACTGCAGGTAAGCTGCTCCTGGCAGCAGAAACCCGCAAAGGTGAGGCAATCCTGTTGCCTATCCGTGGATAACATCTTGTTGCCCTTGAGATATCATTTTAGCTGCTACCAGAGCTACACCAAATTTCTGACCCGAAAGGAGCAGGAAGACCCTCAGATAGCAACCTCTACCAGACAGGATATAGGCACTTCTCTGATACAGTGATAGAGGGCAGGATTGTAAAGAACCGTGAAGTTCTTCGAATGACAAAGCTGAACAGTTTGTTTAAGAAATGCATTTTTGAGAAAGAGGGTATCGATGCTTCTTATAAAACTTATAATCTTAAATGTAGAATGCAGAAATCTTATCCTTTCCTGAAATTTGTCAGATCATCACACAGTAATGACAGTGAACATGTTTTTGTAGAATCTTGCAACTGAAGAAGTTGTTGAGGAGGCAGTCAGAGATTTGCTTTCAGAAACAAGCACAAGTGAGACCCACACAGGTGTGGATACCAGCAAGGAGGTCAGTTGGAGGAACACAAAGCACCAAAAACTTCTCTCCTGACCAGAAAATGACAAAGCAGAGACAAAATTTCTGTCTTGCAGTGACAACAAGGAAAATCTTCTCCAGTTCCTCTATGAAAGGTGCAAGTATGCAAATTATTGATGATGTAATGCTCTTTGTTGGACACGGAGGTGAGTGTCATGCTGTACATCAGAATGACAGCAAACAGATCTGGAGGTGGTACCAATCCCAGCACTGTTGTCCAACCAGGAAGAAGCCGACACATAACTACTGCTTCACAGCGCATTTGCTGCCATTTCCAATGAGCGTGTCATCATAAACAGTCCTGACACTGATGTCTTTGCACTGTGCTTGGTGTTCTGCAAGGACATTGATGCCAAGCTCTACTTGCACACAGGAAGAGGAAACAATACGCGTACAATAGATGTTCATCGCATCTTGGATCACTTTGGGAAAGATGTATGTGCTGCTCTCATAGGGTTTCACTGTTTTTCAGGATGTGATTCAGTGTATGGAATGGGAAAAGTGAAATCAGCGAGAGTCCCGATCGCCAGCAAAGAGCACTGTTTGACATTTGAGAAGTTAGGAACCACGTTTGTTGTTTCACAATCCCTTTGTGAAGAACTAGAGGCATACACTTGTGAACTTTAGGGGCTGAGTGGATGCAGAGATGTGAACCAGGCAAGATGTTAAATGTTCAAGACTGGAAGTTATACAGAGAAGTGCTTGCCACCAAATAAAGATTCACTGTACAAGCATATACAGCATGCCAATTACCAATCTGTAATTCACAAGCAATGTCTTGAGAACATGCCGGAAATCCCATCTCCAAGGACCATGGGTGGAAACTTGAAGATGATGTACTTGTCACAGACTGGATGATACTTCCTCCAACACCAGCAAGTGTAATGCAGCTTGCACATTGTTCATGCAAAAAGACCCAGAGTGCACAAGGAACGTGCTCTTGTCTTCTCAACAAGCTACCTTGCACCGACATCTGCTCGTGTGTAGGTTGTGAGAATGTTGCATCGTTGCACGAGACTTCGAGGGCTGAGGAAACAGATACCCTTGAATTTGATGATGATTCATAGATATGCATTTCTTTTCAGCCTCTTACTTTTTTTCCAGATCTATTTAGTTTATTCAGTACTTGTGCATGAAACTCAAAAGGATAGTATGCCGGTACAGCAAGTGATCAGGAAGGTCAATGGTATCTTGGCCTTTATTGCAAAGGGGATGGAGTACAAAAGCAGGGAAGTCTTGCTACAGTTATACAGGGTATTGGTGAGGCCACACCTGGAATACTGTGTGCAGTTTTGGTTTCCATATTTACGAAAGGATACACTTGCTTTGGAGGCAGTTCAGAGAAGGTTCACCAGGTTGATTCCGGAGATGAAGGGGTTGACTTATGAGAAAAGGTTGAGTAGGTTGGGTCTCTACTCACTGGAATTCAGAAGAATGAGCGGTGATCTTATCGAAAAGTATAAGATTATGAGGGGGCTTGACAAGGATGCAGAGAGGATATTTCCACTGATGGGGGAGACTAGAACTAGAGGGCATGATCTTAGAATAAGGGGCCGCCCATTTAAAACGGAGGTGAGGAGAAATTTCTTCTCTGAGGGTTGTGAATCTGTGGAATTTGCTGCCTCAGAGAGCTGAGGAAGCTGGGACATTGAATAAATTTAAGATAGAAATAGACAGTTTCTTAAACGATAAGGATATAATGGGTTATGGGGAGCGGGCAGGGAAGTGGAGCTGAGTCCATGATCAGATCAGCCATGATCTTATTGTATGGCGGAGCAGACTCAAGGGGCTGTATGGCCTACTCCTGCTCCTATTTCTTATGTTCTTATGTTCTTATTACTTCTATCTTAAAAAAAATCAAGATTATTACTTTTATTATTATTTGAATTATTATTATAATTAAATGGTTGAAAATGAGTGCTGGTTTCCATCTGAAATGTCAAGAAGAGTGTATGAAATAAATGGTTGCTATGGTTGATTTCTTTCTTAGTAATGGATATGAAAATAAAACTTAGATTTATGTATAACTGCACCATATGATGTATCTAGACCTCAGATGTCCTCAGTGATACTTCTTTTTACCAATTCTTACACTATCCATGCTTAAAATTTAGCAGTGGCATTGATATGTCAACGTTGCTAGGGAAAAGAAAGTCCATAGCAACCATTTTAATGTTTTTCTTTGTTTTTGGCCATTTCTCGGTAAGACTCAATTTTCAGACTTGGGAACATTTGGTTTTCGCTTCAGATATATATGTTTAACAGATTTAGCATGGTTCTAAGCACTTCCCACATGAAGATTACGGAACTAAAAATCTAGGCAAGAAAACAGGCTTCGGCCCACAGTCTACCATGCTGCCACACGAAACATCATAGAGCAGGCCACTGGAGTGCTGAAGCCACACTTCCACTGCCTGGACTGCTTGGGAGGAGCCGTCCAGTACCCTATGTGTGTCCCAATTCATCGTGGTCTGCTGTATCCTCCACAACCTGGCCATCATGAGGGCACAGCCACCAGGGATATGGTCATCAGCTCAGGAGCAAGAGCAGGAGGAGGAAGAGGAGCAGGAAGAAGGGGAGGAGGAGGAAGAGGAATAAGCAGAGGAGGAGGAAGCAGAAAAGGAAGAGGAGGAAGCGGAATGAAGGAGGCAGCCCAGACAGGTTCTTTCTGGCCGGGAGTTCCAGGATCGAATCATCCACCTGCAGTACCAGTGAACGCAAGCCCAATTCCCCATTCAACATTTGTCCCACACCTTACCGTCCCTCTGTTACTGACCATCACAGCATCCTCTTGGCCACAATGCTGAAAAAGAAGCCATCACAAAGCAAACTTTCCAATCCAACTTTATACAGCTATCCATCGAATATTATATCAAAAAAGTCAACTAATCACCCTTGCGCATTCCTTCTTTGACTGCAGGCGCCTTTGCCTATCCTGATGCTCCTATGAAGTGCTACCCCAGTGGCTTCAGCATGGCTGGGTGGGAGGCTGCTGTCTTTCAGTGGGGGGGACTGCAGATGGCCTTGCAGGATAACCTTACGGAGCTCTGGGCCTAGTAGGCCTAGCTAATATGGCAGGGGGATGGGAACCTATGCAGGGAGACAGAGGGAAGTAGAATGGGGGCAGAAGCAAAAGATAGAAAGAAGAAAAGTAAAAGTGGAGGGCAGAGAAACCTAAGGCAAAAAGCAAAAAGGGCCACATTACAGCAAAATTCTAAAGGGGCAAAGTGTGTTAAAAAGACAAGCCTTAAGGCTCTGTGTCTCAATGCGAGAAGTATACGGAATAAGATGGACGAATTAACTGCGCAGATAGCAGTTAACGGGTATGATGTAATTGGTATCATGGCGACATGGCTCCAGGGTGACCAAGGCTGGGAACTCAACATCCAGGGGTATTCAACATTTAGGAAGGATAGACAGAAAGGAAAAGGAGGTGGGGTGGCATTGCTGGTTAAACAGGAAATTAATGCAATAGTAAGGAAGGACATTAGCTTGGATGATGTGGAATCAGTATGGGTGGAGCTACGGGATACCAAAGGGCAGAAAACACTAGTGGGAGTTGTGTACAAACCACCAAACAGTAGTAGTGAGGTTGGGGACAGCATCAAACAAGAAATTAGGGATGCGTGCTATAAAGGTACAGCAGTTATCATGGACGACTTTAATCTACATATTGAGTTGGCTAACCAAAATAGTTGCAATGCGGTGGAGGAGGATTTCCTGGAGTGTATTAGGGATGGTTTTCTCGACCAATATGTCGAGGAACCAACTAGAAAGCTGGCCATCCTAGACTGGGTGATGTATAATGAGAAAGGGCGAATTAGCAATCTTGTTGTGCGAGGCCCCTTGGGGAAAAGTGACTATAATATGATAGAATTCTTTATTAAGATGGAGAGCGACACAGTTAATTCAGAGACTAGGGTCCTGAACTTAAGGAAAGGTAACTTCGATGGTATGAGACGTGAATTGGCTAGAATAGACTGGCAAGTGATACTTAAAGGGTTGACGGTGGATAGGCAATGGCAAACATTTAAAGATCACATGGATGAACTTCAACAATTGTACATCCCTGTCTGGAGTAAAAATAAAATGGGGAAGGTGGCTCAACCGTGGCTAACAAGGGAAATTAAGGATAGTGTTAAATCCAAGGAAGAGGCATATACATTGGCCAGAAAAAGCCACAAACCTGAGGAATGGGAGAATTTTATAATAGAGCAGAGGAGGACAAAGGGTTTAATTAGGAGGGGGAAATTAGAGTATGAGAGGAAGCTTGCTGGGAACATAAAAATTGACTGCAAAAGCTTCTATAGATATGTGAAGAGAAAAAGATTAGTGAAGACAAACGTAGGTCCCTTGCAGTCGGATTCAGGTGAATTTATAATGGGGAGCAAAGAAATGGCAGACCAGTTAAACAAATACTTTGGTTCTGTCTTCACGAAGGAAGACACAAATAACTTTCTGGAAATAGTAGGGGACTGAGGGTCTAGTGAGAAGGAGGAACTGAAGGAAAACCTTATTAGGCAGGAAATTGTGTTAGGGAAATTGATGGGACGGGAGGCCGATAAATCCCCGGGGCTTGATGGTCTGTATCCCAGAGTACTTAAGGAAGTGGCCCTAGAAATAGTGGATGCATTGGTGATCATTTTCCAACAGTCTATCGATTCTCGATCAGTTCCTATGGACTGGAGGGTAGCTAATGTAAAACCACTTTTTAACAGAGGAGGGAGAGAGAAAACGGGTAATTATAGACTGGTTAGCCTGACATCGGTAATGGGGAAAATGTTGGAATCAATTATTGAAGATGAAATAGCAGCACATTTGGAAAGCAGTGATGGGATCAGTCCAAGTCAGCATGGATTTATGAAAGGGAAAACCTGCTTGACAAATCTTCTAGAATTTTTTGAAGATGTAACTGGTAGAGTGGACAAGGGAGAACCAGTGGATGTGGTATATTTGGACGTTCAAAAGGCTTTTGACAGGTTCCACAGAAGAGATTGGTGTGCAAAATTAAAGCACATGGTATTGGGGGTAGTGTACTGATGTGGATAGAGAACTGGTTGGCAGACAGGAAGCAGGGAGTCGGGATAAACGGGTCCTTTTCAGAATGGCAGGCAGTGACTAGTGGGGTGCCGCAGGGTTCAGTGCTGGGACCCCAGCTCTTTACAATATACATTAATGATTTGGATGAGGGAATTGAGTGTAATATCTCCAAGTTTGCAGATGACACTAAGCTGGGTGGCGGTGTGAGCTGTGAGGAGGACGCTAAAAGACTTGGACAGGTTAGGTGAATGGGCAAACGCATGGTAGATGCAGTATAATGTGGATAAATGTGAGGTTATCCACTTTGGTGGCAAAAACACGAAGGCAGAATATTATCTGAATGGCGGCAGATTAGGAAAAGGGGAGGTGCAAAGAGACCTGGGTGTCATGGTACATCAGTCATTGAAAGTTGGCATGCAGGTACAGCAGGCGGTGAAGAAGGCAAATGGTATGTTGGCCTTCATAGCTAGGGGATTTGAGTATAGGAGCAGGGAGGTCTGACTGCAGTTGTACAGGGCCTTAGTGAGGCCTCACCTGGAATATTGTGTTCAGTTTTGGTCTCCTAATCTGAGGAAGGACGTTCTTGCTATTGAAGGAGTGCAGCGAAGGTTCACCAGACTGATTCCCGGGATGGCAGGACTGACATATGAGGAGAGATTGGATCGACTGGGCCTGTATTCACTGGAGTTTAGAAGGATGAGAGGGGATCTCATCGAAACGTATAAAATTCTGACGGGACTGGACGGGTTAGATGCAGGAAGAATTTTCCTGATGTTGGGGAAGTCCAGAACCAGGGGACATAATCTAAGGATAAGGGGTAAGCCATTAGGACTGAGATGAGGAGAAATTTCTTCACTGAGAGTTGTTAACCTGTGGAATTCCCTACCGCAGAGAGTTGTTGATGCCAGTTCATTGGATATATTCAAGAGGGAGCTAGATATAGCCCTTATGGCTAAAGGGATCAAGGGTTATGGAGAGAAAGCAGGAAAGGGGTACTGAGGTGAATGATCAGCCATGATCTTATTGAATGGTGGTGCAGGCTCGAAGGGCCGAATGGTCTACTCCTGCACCTATTTTCTATGTTTCTATGTTTATACTGCACCACTTCGGCATGAGTGGCAGCAGTCTGTGCTGGCTGGCTGATAGGCAACGGCAAGGGCACTGGCAGAGTGGCGGGGGTGGGAGTAAAAATGCTGCCATCCTGAGAGAGGACAGCATGGTTGTCTTCCACAGATCCATTGCCACTCCCTCGCAGCAGTGCCTCAGCAATCCCAGTAATCTGCTGGAGTACAGACTGCTAGACTGCTGTGAAACCTTGCAACCCCCTTTCAACATTGGTAAATCCAGCCATGATGGAATTGCCTGAATTCAGTCTGAGCTTCCATTGCAGCACTCAGACATTCGGCGGCTTCGGCTTGTGCTGCAATGAAAGCGGAGACTGCAGCCATCAGATGCGGCATGATGGTTGGGTCCACACGTGCGTTAATGGATCTGCCCACCCCTTCCATGCTGGAAAGAATGGGCTATAAGCACTGCCCAAAGCCCAAGAAAGGCTGGAGCATGACTCCTCCATGCTCCTTGACATTGCATTCAGGCTTCCTGGCAAGCCCGCCATTCAACAAGCATTTCATTGTGCATACCCATCGGTGTTCTTCCATGGGGTGCCCCATCGAAGTCCTCATCTGAGTCGTGTGCAGTAGAACTCATGCGCGCCCTCGCCCTCCAGGGAGCTGGCAGCAGCCCACTCGTGCCCGGTGTCTCATCATGTGCAGTTTCCGCTTCTAAACTATCCTCTAAAGTACGCAGAGTGTCACTATCTGAACTGGTGGCTGGGATTGTGAAGTTGAGTGACTTTCCTCTTCCTCTAACTTGTTCAACAACTGGCTGGGCAGGCTGAATTTCTTGGGTGTCTGAAATGAGTAAAGCACAAGGGTGGGGTTGTGGTGAGAGGAGGGGGAAAAGCAAGAGGTGCATGCTTACACTGTGTGCAGCTTGTAAATCAGAAGAGATTGTGGGATGAGGGGCAAGTGTGATGTGAACAGGAGCGTGCAGGCATCTTCTATTCTTTCAGCCCCCTCGCTGGCCATGGGCACAGCCATGTCCTTGCCAAGAATGACCAGCACAATCTTCTCCATGGCTGTGAGGTCATGCAGGTGAGGCTGGCCCCCGCTGGTTAAGTTCTGCTGGTGTTGGTGATGCACCATCTTTTCCTGCAAGAGAAAGGGAAGTGTGTCAGTGAGGGTGGTGTAATGTGTTTGGGTGATGTGGCTGTCACGGTTGACTAACTGACAATGTGTTCAAGCTGTGACTAGTGGGTGTGAGGCTTGCAGCAATGGTACGTGTGTATGGGTGAGGTGAAGCTATGAATGTGAGGTATGAGTCGTGTTTGGTAGAGATTATTGGTAGGTGAGTGATGGGGGTGTAGTGGATTGAGGAGTGTGTGAGGCTCGTGGTGCAGTTGGTAGGAGATGGTTTTTGAAGATGCATTTACTGACCTTGACCACTCGTCTGAGGTCATGAAACTTCTTTCAGTTCTGCAGCCGCGTCCTGGGGGCGACACTGCTGGCAGTGACTGCCGAGGCGATCTTGTTCCATTTTCTTCTTACAGTGTTTCTGGAGGGCCTCCTAGTCCGTTGTGGGTGGAGGGCCTCTCTTCAATTGTTCACCCCCTGCATAAAGGCCTTGAGTGATGCATTTGGGACCCTGGGTGCCCTTTCTCTGGCCTCTTGAGCCATTTTGGTTTGTGGTGAAGCAGTTTTAAGTTTTTTGATAACCAGGTGCAGACTGCCTTTAAGAGGCACAGGTTAGCTTAAAGCTAGCCTCACGGGAACATCACGAACTTGGGCCCCCTGTTGAGTGCATAGCCAGTCAGCAGCACACTCAACGTTGGGCTGTGCGCCACTATCGTGCAAAGTAGCAGGCAGCACGAAGTTTATGTGCTGCCTGTACACCTTTCAATCGGCGCGGGCCGATTGCGCATGGCGATCCCCGCACCCGTTTTCGGGCCTAATCCTATTTTATCCCAAAGTGTCCAACGACACGTGATAAGGCTGTTGCAAACCAACCAATCTTAAGTGCTGAGCCTAATGAATTCAAATCTCAGTGGTGTCCATTCAAATCTCAGTGGTGTACTATCAACTGTTGACTGTGGGGAGTGATGTAAAATGTTCCAACTTATCCTCCTGTTGTGTCATCATTTGCATTGGCTCAAATTAACTTTATTAGATTCTCCAAAAATATATTGTGACATAAGAGGTATAATGATATGACTTCTTTGACCTTACAAAGGCCTTTGACACTGTCAACCATGAGGGACTATGGAGCGTCCTCCTCCGTTTCAGCTGCCCTCAAAAATTTGTCACCATCCTCCGCCTGTTCCACGACAACATGCAAGCCGTGATCCTGACCAATGGATCCACCACAGATCCAATCCACGTCCGGACCGGGGTCAAGCAGGGCTGCGTCATCACACCAACACTCTTCTTGATCTTCCTTGCTGCAATGCTCCATCTCACTCTCAACAAACTCCCCGCTGAAGTGGAACTAAATATAGAAGCAATGGGAACCTGTTCAACCTACGTCATCTCCAGGCTGGATTGAAGGTCATCCCATCCTCTGTCATCAAACTACAGCATACGGATGATGCTTGCGTCTGCGCACGCTCAGAGGCCGAATTCCAAGCCATCGTCAACACCTTCACCGAGGCGTAGTAAAGCATGGGCCTTTTGCGAAACATCCGTAAGACAAAGGTCCTCCATCAACCTGACCACACAGCACTGCACCCCAGTCATCAAAATCCATGGCTCAGCCTTGGGCAATGTGGACCATTTTCCATACCTAGGGAGCCCACTATCAGCAAGGGCAGTCATCGATGACGAGGCCCAACACCGCCTCCAGGGTGTCAGCGCAGCCTTCGGTCGCCTGAGGAAGAGAGTGTTTGAAGATCAGGATCTTAAATCTGGCACCAAGCTTATGGTCTACAAGGCAGTAGTAATACCTGCCTTCCTGTATGGCTCAGAGATGTGGACTATATACAGTAGGCACCTCAAAGCACTGGAGAAGTACAACCAGCGCAGCCCTCGCAAGATCCTGCAAATCCACTGGGAGGATAGATGCACCAACGTCAGTGTTCTCAATCAAGCCACTATCCCCAGCATCGAAGCAATGACCACCCTTGACCAGCTCCGTTGGGCAGGCCATATCGTCTGCATGCCTGACACGAGATTCCCTAAGTAAGTGTTCTACTTGGAACTCCTATATGGCAAGCAAGCCCCAGGTGGGCAGAGGAAGCACTTCAAGGACACCCTCAAAGCCTCCTTGAAAAAGTGTAACATCCCCACCGGCACCTGGAAATTCCTGGCCCAAGACCACCCAACGTGGAGGAAAAGCATCCGGGAGGGCGGTGAACACCTCGAGTCTTGTCGCCGAGAGCATGCAGAAACCAAGTGCAGACAGCGGAAGGAGCATACGGCAAACCAGGCTCCCCACCTCCCCTTTCCTTCAACCATTGTCTGTCCCACCTGTTACAGAGACTGTAATTCCCACATTGGACTGTACAGCCACCTGAGAACTCACTTTTAGAGTGAAAGCAAGTCTTCCTTGATTTTGAGGGACTGCCTATGATGATGAGAATGATAGGACTCTAGTGCCAGCCTTCACAATATGTAACAAAAAACATCTATTTATTTATGCATGATTACAGACAGATGTGCACGACCTCACCCCACTCTCCAGACAAGGAACAGTAAAATCCCCAATTTTCCACCAACTGCAGACCACAATTGTGTGTGTGATGGGGGAAGGAGTGGTTGGACTTAGCCCCATATGTATTGTTATGTTGTGGCTCTACCTCTGCTTGAACAGAAAGAACTCTGTTCACATTCATTATATGAAGGACTCCAAAAATATTAATTAGAAAGATTGTTGTGCTACTTGCTGTCGAAGTATGTGGAAGGATTCACTGCTGTTAAAAAAAACATAGAGCACCTTCTTCAGATTTTTGCTTTGCATCTTTTCAGACCATATAAACGCAGACGGCATTTGACAATGAAAATACAATGAAAATATAGCTCCAAGTATTACGGAGTGCCAAAATATTACGAATTTATCTATCCTGCTCCAGAACTTGATACATCAACATAATTTAGTTTTGAATACATTGACAAGTACTTCAAAAGAAGCCAGATGTATATGATGTATAGACAAAGCAAATTTATTTAATTTAAAATTAATTTTGAAACAAGAGATAATGACTACGACAAACAAGAGATGCAAGAATGAAAATGCCAGATTTCAATACAATATGTCTTTAAGGTTAAACATTTACACACCCCTCATAATTCAGCGTCGCTGGCAAGCTTCCCTTTTCCCTCAAGTTTGGTGTTTAATTATGTTGAGGTGACAATAAGGTTATTGGCAAGCAGCAGCCTGAATGCATTCTTAAAGCACTCATTCAATCTGCCGAAATATGCAACCAACAAAAGAAATGAAACGATTCCAAAATTTTTGGTAGAAGGACAAGAGGAGTAATGTTCAACATTTCATCCCGTACGTCAATTGGTAATAATGCATTTCACACATCTCTGCGTGGAGTAATCGAGCCCTGGTATTTTAATACAAAATTCATCTGCAACTTGGTGCCAGGAGCCACTGAGAACAGCAACAGTTGTTCATTTAGCTCTTTCATTTCTGGATGGCAACCAAACAAAGTCAATGACGCATCTTGCAGCTAGTTCCAACGTTGTATTATCTCAGGCGCTGGGTCTGTTTAGAGAATGGGGAATTGTGTGTGTTTCAACACCTGGTGCAACTCCATCAGATCACATTTGATCTCTAAAGATAAAATAAAAACAGAAAACGCTGGAAATACTTAGCAGGTCAAGTAGCATCTCTGGTGAGAGAAAAAAAGTTAGCATTTCAGGTCGATGACCTTTCATCAGAACTCTAAGGCCCGTAATTTACAGTCAGCTGACCTCGAAGAAAGCTGCCACAGAGATCTCGCCATCTTGCGATCTCCATGGTGAGAATTTTGCCTTTCTCGACATGAAATTGATTGTAGCACTGTATAATGGGAATCCCCAGTGAAGATGCAGTGACGTCAACAAGCTGTCTAACCAGCCAATCACATTGAAGAATTCTCACAGAGAGCAAACCATCATCATCATCAGAGGCAGTCCCTCGGAATCGAGGAAGACTTGCTTCCACTCTTAAAATGAGTCATTAGGTGGCTGAACACTCCAATACGAGAGCCACAGTCCCTTTCACAGGTGAGACAGACAGTCATTGAGGGTAAGGGAGGGTAGGACAGATTTGCCGCATGCTCTTCCCGCTGCCCGCGCTTGATCTCAGCGATGAGACTCGAGGTGCTCAGCACCCTCCCGGATGCACTTCCTCCACTAAGGGCAGTCTTTGGCCAGGGACTTCCAGGTGTCGGAGGGGATGTTGCACTTTATCAGGGAGGCTTTGAGGGTCTCCTTGTAACGTTTCCTCTGCCCACCTTTGGCTCGTTTGCCGTGAAGGAGTTCCAAATAGAGCGCTTGCTTTGGGAGTCTCGTGTCAGGCATGCGGACAATGTGGCCTGCCCAGTGTAGCTGATCAAGTGTGGTCAGTGCTTCAATGCTGGGGATGTTGGCCTGGTCGAGGACGCTAATGTTGGTGCGTCTGTCCTCCCAGGGGATTTGTAGGATCTTGCGGAGACATCGTTGGTGGTATTTCTCCAGCGATTGAGGTGTCTATTATACATGGTCCATGTCTCTGAGTCATACAGGAGGGCGGGTATTACTACAGCCCTGTAGACCATGAGCTTGGTGGCAGATTTGAGGGCCTGGTCTTTGAACACACTTTTCCTCAGGTGGCCGAAGGCTGCACTGACGCACTGGAGGCGATGTTGAATCTCGTCATCAATGTCTGCTCTTGTTGAAAAGAGGCTCCCAAGATATGGGAAATTGTCCATGTTGTCCAGGGCCGCGCTGTGGATCTTGATGACTCGGGGGCAGTGCTATGCGCCGAGGACAGGCTGGTGGAGGACTTTTGTCTTACGGATGTTTAGCGTAAGGCCCGTGCTTTCGTTAGCCTCAGTAAATATGTCGACTATGTCCTGGAGTTCAGCCTCTGTATGTGCGCAGACGCAGGCGTCGTCCGCGTATTGAAGCTCGACGACAGAGATTGGGGTGGTCTTGGACCTGGCCTGGAGACAGCGAAGGTTGAACAGCTTCCCACTGGTTCTGTAGCTTAGTTCCACTCCAGTGGGGAGCTTGTTGACTGTGAAGTGGAGCATGGCAGCGAGGAAGATTGAGAAGCGGGTTGGGGCGATGACACAGCGAGCAAAGAGCAAACCAGGAAATGAAAAGCAGCTTTTATTTGCACTTTTAAAAATGTTACAGAGAGCAAAATAAAGATTGGGACTTCACATGGAGATAAGGTAGAAGCTGAAATATTGTGAACAAACTTTAAAAAAACATTAACTTTTTTTTTAATTGGAATTTTTATTATAATGGAGAAATTTGACACTTCACAATTATAAAAAAATAGTTTTTCAGGGCTATAACATTTATTTAGCAGTCAATATGTTATTAAATCCCCAGTTACACCTATTCAACAAAGCTTAATATTTAATGGGGTATTTAACAGCGATATTAGCTTTACTGATTTCACTGATTATACTGATTGTGGGCTATGGGGGCGGCGATTCCACAGCGCAGCCTGTGTCAGAGCAGTGAATGACTGACCACAACTTTAGGATTTCGATGCGCATGTGCTAAATCCTGTAGTTGTGGTCAGTTTCAGAGAGGTCCTGATGGCGAACGCAAACAGGTCATCGTCATTACCCATCACAGATACCGGGCCTAAGAGTCTGCTCTACAGCTCAAGTAAAATGGGAGACAGGTCAATGCTGGCATACTACGAGCATTTTTTGACTAACATCACACCATGAGTTGAACACTTAGATTAATGTGCCGGATTTTGTTCTCAGTGGCAAATGAACAGCCTGGGCTGTCCATTAGACTTACACTTGCCCATAGACTTTCTGTGAGGTTTTCCATTGGAACGTGCTGTGATTTGAAAGCCATTTTGGTGCAGTGCCCTCTACAGAGGATCTGGGACCTGTGTGAACAGGACAAGCAACTATGTATCTACTTGAACAATCAGATTGAAGAATGGTTAAGGAAGCGTGCAGAGTGTGAACCAGAAAGTGTCAGTCAGAATAGTTAATTCATTGCCAAATCATGTACAGAAAGTGAAATAAAGAGAGGGAAAGAAAGATGCAATTAAAAAAGATAAAAGAGACAGAAAGAAAAAGTTGAAAAAATATATATTTTAAAATCTCTAACAATAATGAAAATCTGAAGGAATGAGACTCCACACTTATAAAAGTTTATTTTCAGTGCTAGAGAGGTTGTTTGGCAACAATTAAGACACCACACCGTCATAAATTTACTTACACTGGAATGGACAAACCTTAACATTTTTTGGTGTGATTTGTGTGTATCGATCGCATAAGTAAAGCAATTTTAGACCATTCCATGTGTTTGAATGCCGATTCTATTGACAAGATGCCGGTATAGCAACGCTTCGAGAGGAGCAGGGCAGCTCAGACAGCAACTTCCTGATTTCTGCGTTTAACAGTGCATGTGCGGTCACTGGAAGTTGCTGCCACATTTACATTTCAATAACGATGAGTGCTGGTAGACTCACGGTTATTTTTACTGTACAGTCCAGGCCCATATTTTTAACTTAAACAGAAAAGTGAGCATGTAACCTGACATTACCAGGATCATGAAATATACAATAGCAGTTTAGTAATATTCTTTTGATACTGATAATGGCATTAAAACATTCATATAGCACAGAAGATACCATTAGGCCCATTGTGCATATGCCAGCTCTTTGAAAGAGGTATCCAACTAGTCGCACTCCCCTGCTCTTTTCCCATAGCCCTGCACATTTTCCTTTTTGAGTATATATCCAATTCCTCTTTTGAAAGGTACTGTTGAAACTACTTCCATCACCCTTTCACGCAGTGCATTCCAGATTAAGTCAACATAGAAAATTATATTTGATCAGTCAGGTGTCTGACAGATGGGAACTCATCATAAGAACATAAGAAATAGGAACAGGAGTAGGCCATATTGCCCCTCGAGCCTGCTCCTGTTCAATAAGATCATGGCTGATCTGATCATGGACTCAGCTCCATTTCCATGCCCGCTCCCCATAACCCCTTATCCCCTTATTGCTCAAGAAGCTGTCTATTTCTATCTTAAATTTATTCAATATCCCAGCTTCCACAGCTCTCTGAGGCAGCAAATTCCACAGACTTACAACCCTCTGAGAGAAGAAATTCCTCCTCATCTCTGTTTTAAATGGACGACCCCTTATTCTAAGATCATACCCTCTAGTTCTAATCTCCCCCATCAGTGGAAACATCCTCTCTGCATCCACCTTGTCAAGCCCTCTCATAATCTTATACGTTTCGATAAGATCACCTCTCATTCTTCTTAACTCCAATGAGTAGAGACCCAACCTACTCAACCTATCTTCATAAGTCAACCCCCTCATCCCTGGAATCAACCTAGTGAACCTTCTCCGAACTGCCTCCAAAGCAAGTATATCCTTTCGTAAATATGGAAACCAAAACTGCACGCAGTATTCCAGGTGTGGCCTCACCAATACCTTGTATAGCTGTAGCAAGACTTCTCTGCTTTTATACTCCATCCCCTTTGCAATAAAGGCCAAGATACCATTGGCCTTCCTGATCACTTGTTGTACCTGTATACTATCCTTTTGTGTTTCATGCAACTTTTTGCCCACTCACTTAGTGAGTCCTTTTGCAGATTTTTCGTGTCCTCCTCACACATTGCTTTTCCTCCCATCTTTGTATTGTCAGCAAACTTGGCTACGTTACACTCAGTCCCTTCTTCCGAGTGGTTAATATAGATTGTAAATAGTTGGGGTTCCAGCACTGATCCCTGCGGAACCCCACTAGTTACTGGTTGCCAACCAGAGAATGAACCATTTATCCCGATTCTCTGTTTTCTGTTTGTTAGCCACTCCTCTATCCATGTTAATATATTACCCCCAACCTTGTGAACTTTTATCTTGTGCAGTAACCTTTTATGTGGCACCTTGTCAAATGCCTTCTGGAAGTCCAAATACATGCATTCATTGGTTCTCCTTCATCCACCCTGTTTGTTTCATCCTCAAAGAACTCCAGCAAATTTGTCAAACATGACTTCCCCTTCATAAATCCATGCTGACTCTGCCTGACTGAAATGTCCTGCTACTGCTTCTTTAATAATGGACTCCAACATTTTCCCAACCACAGATGTTAGGCTAACTGGTCTATAGTTTCCTGCTTTTTGTCTGCCTCCTTTTTTAAATAGGGGCGTTACGTTTGCAGTTTGCATCATCATGTCTACGATTCTCCAAATCAAACTGAGAAATCCTAAGAATGATATAGGCCCAAAGAATGCTGCCCACTTCAAGCGGGCTCTGTGTCATCAGTTTCACCTTTTCTGACATGACTTTTCATCTGGCACCATCAATATTGGATCTGTGATGTCCAGCATCAGTGATGTCATCAAGCAGGCTAAGTAGCCAATCACATTGAAGAATTCTCACAGACAGCAAACCAGGAAGTAAGCAGCAGGTTTTATCATCCACTTTTTAATAATCTTACAGAAAGTGAAATAAGGACTGGCACATACACTTGAGAGTAAGGTAGCAGTGGAAATATCCAAAAACAAACTTAAAAAAATATATAAATGGAGGGATTTGACACTCTACAATATAAAATTAGTTTTTCAGGGCCAGAGAGGTTGTTCAGCAATAATTATGAATTAGTATCCCGTTAAAAACTCAGTTACACCTCATTCAACAAGGCGTAACTTTTTCAAGGGTTATTACAATGAGAATAGAGTGTAAAAGTTGAAATCGACACCAATTAAGTGATTTCTAATTGATTTCCATCTGCAAGGACTGCAACAGGGTACCCCATGGAGGAGTCGGGTATCACTGACAGCAACTTCCGAATTTCCCTTTTAACTGCACATTTGCGGACGCCCAAAATTGCTGTCAGTTTTACAGCGTAAAGACAGCAAACGCTGACAGTTTCATCATCATTACAACAGCAAACTCCGGGCCATTGAATTCACACTGGCCCAGATTGAGGTTATCATCATAGGCAGTCCCTCAGAGTTGAGGATGACATGCTTCCGCACTACAAAATGAGTTCTCAGCGACTGAAGAGTCCAATGGGGACCTACAGTTTCTGTCACAGGTGGGGCAGACGGTGGCTGAGGGAACAGGTGGGTGGGGTGCCTGGGTTGCCGCGTGCTCCTTCCGTTGTCGACAATTGGCTTCAGCTTGCTCTCGGCGAAGAGACTCGAGGAGTTCAGCGCCTTCCTGGATGCTTTTCCTCCACTTTGGGCGTTCTTGGGCCAGGGACTCCCAGGTGTTGATGGGGATGTTACATTTTTTCAAGGAGGCTTTGAGGGTATCCTTGAAGAGTTTCCTCTGCCCAACTGGGGCTCGCTTGCCGTGTCGGAGCTCTGAGTAGAGCACTGTTTTGGGAGTCTCGCGTCAGGCGATGTGATCCGCCCAGCGGAGCTGATCAAGAGTAGTCAGTGCTTCGATGCTGGGGATGTTGGCCTGAGCGAGAACACTGACGTTGGTGTGCCTATCCTGCCAATGGATTTGCAGGATCTTGCGGAGGCAACATTGGTGATACTTCTCTAGTATTTTGAGGAGCCTGCTGTACAGAGTCCATGTCTCTGAGCCATATAGGAGGGCAGGTATCACCACTGCTCTGTGGACCATGAGCTTGGTGCCGGGTTTGAGATCCTGGTCTTCAACCATTCTCTTCCTCAGGTGACCGAAGGCTGCACTGGCACACTGAAGGCAGTGTTGGACCTCGTCATCGATATCTGCCCTTGTACAGTAGGCTCCCGAGGTATGGAAAATGGTCCACGTTGTCCAAGGCCTCGTCTTGGATTTTGATAACCGGGAGGCAGTGCTGTGTGGCGGGGGCAGTTTGGTAGAGGACCTTTGTCTTACAGATATTTAATGTAAGGCCCGTGCTCTCGTATGCCTTGGTGAAGGTGTTGATGATGGCTTGGAGTGCGGCCTCCAAGTGTGCGCAGCCACAAGCTTCGTCTGCATACTGTCATTCAATGACAGAGGATGGGACAACCTTGGATCTGGCCTGCAGGTGGCAGAAGTTGAACAGATTCCCGTTTGTCCTGCAATTTAGCTCCATTCCAGCAGGGAGCTTGCTGAGGGTGAGATGGCGCATTGCAGCAAGGAAGATCGAGAAGAGCGTTGGTGCGATGACACAGCCTTGCTTGATCCCGGTCCAAATGTGGAATGGGTCTGTGATGGAAACCGTTGGTAAGGATCATGGCTTGCGTGGCGTCGTGGAGCAAATAGAGAATGGTGACAAATTTTTGAGGGCAGCCGAATTTGAGGAGGACGCTCCGTACTCCCTCATGGTTGACAGTCTTGAAGGCATTTGTGAGGTCAAAGAAGGCCATGTACAAGGGTTGGTGCTGTTCCCTGCATTTCTCTTGTATCTGCCGGGCGGTGAAGATCATGTCCATTGTACCCCTTAGTGGACGAAGCAAAGTGAATGAAATGTTCTAGTTCAGGACGAGAGCACGAACCGGCCCCCATACAGTCATCAATATACCGGAAAAAGAGGGAGGGGACCGAAGTAGGACTGGAACAAAGAACGTTCCACATATCCCATGAAAAGGCAGGCATAACTAGGACTCATGCTGGTTCCCCTAGCAACAGCTGTAATTTGGAAGAAGTGAGTGGAGTTAAAGGAGAAGTTGTTCAATGTGGGAACAAGCTCAGCCAGGCCGAGGAGGGTGATGGTGGATGGGGGGTGGTTGAACCTACGTTCAAGGAAGAAGCGGAGCATCCTCAGGCCGTCCTGGTGGGGGTTGGAGGTGTAGAGGGATTGGACGTCCATAGTGAAAAGGAAATGGTTGGGGCCATGAAATTGGAACCTGTTAGTGGTGGAGGGCATCGGAAGAGTCGCAGATGTAGGTGGGAAGAAACTGAACAAGAGAAGAAACAAGAGTCGAGATAGGAAAAACATCAGTTCTGTAGGGCAAGAACAGGCTGAAACGAAGGATCTACCAGAGCAGTCCTGTTTGTGGATCTTGGGAAGGACGTAGAAGTGGGCTGTGCGGTATTGTGGGACTACGAGGTTGGCAGCCATGGAGGGAAGATCTCCAGAGGAGATGAGGTCTGTGACAGTCTTGGAAACGATGGCTTGATGTTCCTTAGTCAGGCCATGGTCCAGGGGGAGGTAGAAGGAGGTGTCAGAGAGTTGGCATTCAGCCTCCTTACTTTGCTTCTAATTTCCACCCTTCTCTCACCTTCACATGGTTCATCTCCAACTCCTCCCTTCCCTTCCTCGACTTCTTTGTCAACATTTCTGGGGATAGGCCAATGACAAACATTCACTATAAGCCCACAGCTGCCTGGACTACAATTCCCGCTTCCTGTAAAGACTCTATTCCATTCTCACAGTTTTTCCATCTCTGTTGCATCTGATCTAACGATGCCACCTTCCATACGAGTACTTCCGATATGTCTTTCTTTTTCCTCAACCGAGAATTCCCCTCGATGGTGTCCGTTCCATTTCCCGCACTTCTGCCCTCACCCCTTCCCCTCTCCCCCAGAACCACGATAGGGTTCCCTTTGTCCTCACATTTCCCCCCACCAGCTTCCACATTCAATGGATCAATCTCTGCCACCTCCAGCGTGATCCCACCATTAATCACATCTTCTCCTCCCCTCTCAGCATTCTGAAGGGCCATTCCTTCCAAGACACCCTGGTCCACTCCTCAATCACCCCCAACAACCCCTCCCCTTCCCACGGTCCCTTCCTGTGTAAGTGCAGGAGATGCAACAACTGCCTTTTTACGTCCTCCCTTCCCACTGTTCAGCACCTCAAACACTCCTTCCAGGTGAAACAGAAATTGCAATTTAGTGTCCTGTATTTGCTGCTCACGATGTGGTCTCTTCTACATTGGGGAGACTAAATGCAGATTGGAACACCTCCGTTCAGTCCTTAAGTGTGGCCCCGAGCCTCTGGTCACCTGTAACTTTAATTCTCTGTTCCACTCCCACTCTGACTTCAGTCCTCCGCCTTTTACACTTCCAATGAAAGGATCATCACATCATGAGGCAGTTGTTGGGGCCTTCAAAGGAGTATACTACTTCAAGGTACAGCGCGTGCTGGAGAGCGATGGCTGTGAAGAGAGCGACTGGATTGGATGTCACCAAGGTCCAGGTTGCTGATTGGAGCGTGGGCATGTACAGCAGCAGCGGCGAGGTTGGGTTGCAGGAGCGACGAGTGATCATGCAAGGGCAGCACAGGCCAGCCCACACTGCGATATGTGGGAGCACTAGGCACTAGCAGAGCTGGTCTCCAGTCGTCTTGGTTAACTCTTGCCACTGGACCAAGACCTAGCTCTGTCAAGCCCGTGTGTTGGCTGGTGTGCAACGGTCACCACACGTTAAAGAAATCCACGCACAGGCATCTTCCACCCTTCAGCATGTAGTTCGGGACCTGGAATATTAGGTCCTTCATTGAAACACCTGCGAGCTCAGTCCTTTTTGGCGTGGAAGCAAGTCATCCTCGATACGAGGGACCGCCTATGATGATGAGTGGACGGAATCTGCATTGCGACTTTGGGAGGAGCTCTTCAGCCACAGGAAGCAGACGATGAGGAGGATTCTTGTGATGACTTTCCCGGTGGTCGACAGCAGGGAGATTTCTCTGTAGTTACCGCAGTCGGACGTGTCACATTTCTTGAAGATGGTCACGATTACAGCGTCTCTGAGATCTCCTGGCATGATCTCCTCCTTCCAGATAAGAGAGATGAGGTCATGGATCTGCGCCAGTAGTGCTTCTCTGCCATGTTTTACTGCTTCAGCGGGGATTCCATCTGCTCCTAATGACTTGTTGTTCTTCAGTTGTGCCAGGTTGGGGTTATTCCGAGATAGAAACATAGAAACATAGAAAATAGGTGCAGGAGTAGGCCATTTGGCCCTTCGAGCCTGCACCGCTATTCAATGAGTTCATGGCTGAACATGCAACTTCAGTACCCCATTCCTGCTTTCTCGCCATACCCCTTGATCCCCCGAGTAGTAAGGACTACATCTAACTCCTTTTTGAACATATTTAGTGAATAGGCCTCAACAACTTCGCGTGGTAGAGAATTCCACAGGTTCACCACTCTCTGGGTATAGAAGTTTCTCCTCATCTCGGTCCTAAATGGCTTATCCCTTATCCTTAGACTGTGACCCCAGGTTCTGAACTTCCCCAACATTGGGAACATTCTTCCTACATCTAACCTGTCTAAACCCGTCAGAATTTTAAACGTTTCTATGAGATCCCCTCTCATTCTTCTGAACGCCAGTGAATACAAGCCCAGTTGATCCAGTCTTTCTTGATATGTCAGTCCCGCCATCCCGGCAATCAGTCTGGTGAACCTTCGCTGCACTCCCTCAATTGCAAGAATGTCCTTCCTCAAGTTAGGAGACCAAAACTGTACACAATATTCCAGGTGTGGCCTCACCAAGGTCCTGTACAACTGTAGTAACACCTCCCTGCCCCTGTACTCAAATCCCCTTGCTATGAAGGCCAACATTGCATTTGCTTTCTTAACCGCCTGCTGTACCTGTATGCCAACCTTCAATGACTGATGTACCATGACACCCAGGTCTCGTTGCACCTCCCCTTTTCCTAATCTGTCACCATTCAGATAATAGTCTGTCTCTCTGTTTTTACCACCAAAGTGGATAACCTCACATTTATCCACATTATACTTCATCTGCCATGCATTTACCCACTCACCTAACCTATCCAAGTCACTCTGCAGCCTCATAGCATCCTCCTCGCAGCTCACACTGCCACCCAACTTAGTGTCATCCGCAAATCTGGAGATACTACCTTTAATCCCCTCGTCTAAATCATTAATGTACAATGTAAACAGCTGGGGTCCCAGCACAGTGGCAGGTGGCATGCTGTGGAATGGAGTCGAGGACACTCACGTCGTAGACAGAGTCTCGGTTAAGGAGATCCTCGAAGTGCTCCTCCCAGCGGGCACTGACTGCCTCTCTGTCCTCGATGAGCACCTCTCCATTCTTGATCAGTAGTGGGGTAGGGCCTTGGGTGCTTGGGCTGTCGGTCGTCTTGACTGCGCTGAAGAATCCTTGCATGTCGTCATTGTTGACTAGCTGCTGGATTTCTTGAGCTTTCTCCACCCACCATCTGTTCTTTAGGTTGCAGGTTTTCTGTTGGGCCTGCTTTCTATAGAACTGCTTTCTTGCCCTCAAGGTGTGTTGCTGCTTCCAGTCCAAGAATACCTTGCGCTTGTGGCATATTACTCCTGGATCTCCTGGTCGTTCTCATTGAAACAGTTTTGGTGTTTTCTGATCGAGTGACAGAGCGTCTCTTTGCAGGTGCTAATTATGGAAGTCTTGAGGGCAGACCAGACACTGTGGACACTCTGTATCTCTGGGTCACTGGGAGTCGTCAGATTGGGAGCGAGGCGCTGGATGAATAGGGCTTTCTTAGCAGGAACTTTGAGTGCTCCGGCGTTGATTTTTCTGTGGCATTGTTTCTGTTACTGTCGCTGTTTTGGGGCAATGTTGATGGTGATGACCGAGCGAATTAGGCGGTGATCTGTCCAGCAGTCATCAGCTCCTGTCAAGGCGCGGGTGATGTGCACGTCTTTGCGGTCCCTCACTCAGAAGATGACGTAGTCTAGCAGATGCCAGTGCTTGGAGCGAGGGTGTTGCCATGAGACTTTATATTTGTCCTTCTGACGGAACAGGGTATTGGTTACGACAAGCCCGTGTTCTAAGCATTTCATCAGGAGGAGGGTGCCATTGGAGTTGGCTTTCCCAACCCCCTCTCTGCCGATCACAACTCCTCAAATGTCAGTTTCCCTTTCAACTCTGGCATTAAAGTCACCAAAGAGGATCAGCTTGTCATTGGTTGGAACTCGGGACAGGAATTGTTTGAGGCTGGAATAGAATTCCTCTTTGGTCTCGTCTGTAGCTTCCAATGTTGGGGTGTATGCGCTGAAGACCATAACGCACTGGTTCTGAGCTAGGGTGAGCCGAAGAGTCATGAGGCGTTCATTTATCCCGCAGCGGGAGTCTTGAAGACGGCCGACTAACTCGATTTTAACGGTGAAGCCTACCCTATGGAAGCGGCATTCTGCTTCTGATTTGCCTTTCCAGAAGAAGGTGTATCCACCACCTTGTTCGTTGAGCTGGCCTTCCCCTGCCCGCTGGGTTTCGCTTAGGGCGGCGATGTCAATGTCGAAGCGCCTGAGTTCCCGGGCAACAATAGTGGTGCGGCGTTCCAGTCTGTTGCTGTTGGGGTTCTCCATGAGGGTCCTGACGTTCCAGGTTCCGAACTTCATCTTAAAGTGTGGAAGATGCCTGTGCCTGAATTCTTTTAACGTGGGGTGGCCATTGCAAACCAGCTACCACACGGGCTTGACAGAGCTAGGTCTTGGTCCAGTGGCAAGGGGGTCCAAGACAACTGAAGGCCAGGCTCTGCTGTATGGGCCTAGGTCATTCACACATGCATACTCCTACTGTCTTCCTTCCTCCTTCCTGCAGGGCCTCTATCCCTGGGTTTTGTCGGAAGCAATGGCAGTCTCATGAACTCGCTGTTGCCCCATGCTGCGCTGCTCCTGGGCCACAACCCCTCTGTTGGTCTACGCTGGGCCGCACTTGGGCCACGACCCCACTGTTGGTCTACGCTGTGCCTCTCCTGAAGTGGGGCAATGTGGACCCCCATTGAGATCAGTGGTGAACAAATGCCACTCGTCGTTCATTATGCTTACAGCTGCCCACAGGTTATTCGTGCGGCAACTTATGGTCATCGGAAGTCTGTTACAGTGCAGTCCCTTCTACAGCGGATCTGAGACCTGTGTGACTAGGTCAAACAACAGACTGTCTCTTCAACCAATCAGATGAAGAATCCTTACTGAGGCCAGGAAGTGCAAGTTAGAATATTTAATTCAATGTAAAATTACATACAAAAAGCAAAATTAAGAGAGGGAAAAAAAGATGGGATTCCAAAAGAGAGAGATAAAAGAGACGGAAAGAAAAAGTATTAAAAATTATTTTCATTTTAATTTATTTTAAATCTTCAATAATAATTAAAACCTGAAGGAACAAGACTCTACATTTGTAAAAGTATGTTCAGTGTTAAGAGGTTGTTTTGCAGCAATTAAGACATACCACGCAGTTAAAAATTCTCTTACACTTGAAAGGACAAGCCCTAACTTTTCTCGGCATGTTTAGTGGGTATCTATTGGGTAAATACCGCAATTTCACGCCCTTCATGTGTTGAATGCTGAATGTCTTGGCAAGGTATCACTGTAGCGAAGTTTGTAGAGGAACAAGGCAAATAAGACATCAACATCCTGATTTCAATGCTTAACTGCCCATGTATGTACGTCGGAACTTGCTGTGCAATTTACTCCTTAATAACAGTAATAACAATGACCTCACTGTTATCCTTACCATAAAATCCAGGCCACTTGAGCAACCCCAAGTTTAATCGCTCCACCATTGCTGGCTGAGCCTTCAGCTGCCTAGGACCTAAGCTCTGGAATTCCCTCCCTAAACCTCTCCGTCTGTCTACCTCTCTCTCCTCCTTTAAGACGCTTCTGAGAACCTACCACTTTGACCAAGCTTTTGGTCATCTGCCCTAATATCTCCTTATGTGCCTCGCTGTCAAATTCTGATTGATAATGTGAAGCACCTTGGGACGTTTTGCTATGTTAAAGGCGCTATATAAATGCAACAACAACATCAACATAGTAAAATGTCCTACAGCACTTCACAGGAGTGTTATCAAACTAAATTTGACACCAAGCCATCTAAGGAGATATTGGGGCAGATAACCGAAAGCTTGGTCAAAGAGGTAGGTTTTAAGAAACGTCTTAAAGGAAGAAAGAGACATAGAGAGGCGGAGAGGTTTAGGGAGTGCATTCCAGAGCTTAGGGCCTTGGCAACGGAAGGCATGGCCACCAATTGTTGAGCAATTATAATCAAGGATGCTCAAGAGGCCAGAATTAGTGGAGTGCAGATATTTTGGAAGGTTGTGGGGCTGCAGCAGATTACAGAGATATAGAAGGGAGAGGCCATGGAGAGTTTTGAAAACAAGGAGGAGAATTTTAAAATCGAAGCGTTGCTTCACTGAGAGCCAATGTAGGTCAGCGAGCACAGGAGTGAAGGGCGAACGCGACTTGGTGAGAGTTAGGACTCAGCCAACAGAGTTTTTGGATGACCTCAAGTTTACATAGGGTAGAACGTGGGAGGCCAGCCAGGAGTGAAAGAAAAGAAAAAAAGATTTGGATTTATATAGCGCCTTTCACAACCACAGACGTCTCAAAGCACTTTACAGCCAATGAAATGCTTTTTATTTGGAGTGTGGTCACTGTTGTAATGGGGGAAGCCAATTTGTGCACAGCAAGCTCCCACAAATAGCAGTGATGACCAGATAATCTGTTCTTGTTATGTTGATTGAAGGATAAATAATGGCCAGGACGCCAGGGATAATTCCCCTGCTCTTGTTCGAAATAGTGCCATGGGATCTTTTACGTCCATTTGAGAAAGCAGATGGGGCATCGGTTTAACATCATCTGAAAGACGGCAACTCTAACAATGCAGCACTCCTTCGGCACTACACTGGAACATAAGAACATAAGAAATAGAAGCAGGAGTAGGTCATTCGGCCCCTCGAGCCTGCTCCGCCATTTAATAAGATCATGACTGATCTGATCTTGGGATCAGCTCCACTTCCCTGCCCGCTGCCCATAACCCTTCACTCCCTTATCATTCAAAATCTGTCTATCTCCACCTTAAATATATTCAATGATCCAGTCTCCACAGCTCACTGGGGCAGAGAATTTTTGAGATTTACGACCCTCAGAGAGAAGACATTTCTCCTCATCTCAGTTCAAATGGATGACCCCTTATTCTTAAACTATGCCCCCTAGTTCTAGATTCCCCCACGAGTGGAAACATCATCTCTGCATCTACCCTGACAAACCCCCTCAGTATCTTTCAATAAGATCACCTCTCATTCTTCTAAACTCCAATGAGAATAGGCCCAACCTGCTCAAACTTTCTTCACAAGTCAACCCCTTCATCTCAAGAATCAACCTCGTGAACCTTTTCTGAACTGCCTCCAATGCAAGTATATTCCTCCTTAAATAAGGAGATGAAAACTGTACGCAGTCCTCTAGGTGTGGCCTCACTAATAACCTGTACACGTAGCAGGACTTCTCTGCTTTTATACTCCATTCCCCTTGCAATAAAGGCCAACATTCCATTTGCCTTCCTAATTATTTACTGTACCTGCATACTAACGTTTTGTGTTTCATGCACAAGGAACCCCAGGTCCCTCTGTACTGCAGCATTTTGTAATCTCTACATTTAAGTAATAATTTGCTTTTTTATTTTTCCTGCCAAAGTGGATAACCCCACATGTTCCCACATTTACTCCATCTGCCAAATGTTTGCCCACTCAATTAGCCTATCGATATCCCTTTGCAGATTTTTTTCTGTCCTTCTCACAACTTGCTTTCCCACCCATCTTCGTATCATCAGCAAACATTACACTCGGTCCCTTCATCCAAGTCATTAATATAGATTGTAAATAGTTGAGGCACCAGCACTGATCCTTGTGACACCCCACTTGCTACCGTTTGCCAACCGGAAAATGACCCATTTATCCCGACTCTCCGTTTCCTGTGGGTTAGCCAATTCTCTATCCATGTTAATATATTATCCTAACCCCGTGAACTTTTATCTTGTGCAGTAACCTTTTATGTGGCACCTTATCGAATGCTTCTTGAAATCCAAACACACCACATCCACTGGTTCTCCCTTTTCCACCCTGCTCCTTACATCCTCAAAGAACTCCAGCAAATTTGTCAAACACAATTTCTCTTTCATGCTGACTCTGCGTGACTACATTATGCTTTTCCAAATGTCCGACTACTACTTCCTTAATAATGGACTCCAGCTTTGACCCCACTTTCTGATACACTCTTATGTTTATACATTCTGTCCCTTCCTGTTACATTCTTGTTATCATTTCCCCAGTGCTACCCTGCTCCATTGCCTTCTCCTTGCTCGTTGACTTTTTAAATTTCTGCTCACCTGAGCCCTCCCCCCACTATTTAGTTTAAAGCCCTCTCGACAGCCCTGGTTATTTGTGTCATATATTCAACTATCATTGCAACCCATGTATAAGCTGACCTAAGTTGTACACCTTGAGAACATTGACCACAAGGGGTGCACTTGTGGGAGACACTCCTAACCTGGACTTTCAGGTATAAAAGGGGAAGCTTCACCCATCTTCATCACTTGAGATCTTGGTAATAAAGGTAACTGGTCACAGAGTGACCTTCTCTCAAGTATGGGCCTCGTGTGCATTTATACTGTATAGTAAGGACATATCATTGGCGACGAAAAACTGGGATTTAAACCACGCGAGCATGGCCGCTAGCAGCACAGAAGAGAGGTACTGTGTTGGTGATGATTGGGACGACTTTATTGAGAGACGACAGCAAAGTTTTGTCACTAAGGAATGGTTGGGACAGGATTCAGCCGACAAACGCAGGGCTCATCTCCTGACGGTTTGTGGATCCAGAACATACTCCCTGATGAAAGACCTTCTAGCGCCAGAGAAGGCGGCGGACAAGACGTTCGAAGAGCTCAGTAAGTTGATCGGGGAACACCTTAAACTGGCAAGCAACATGCACATGGCAAGACACCGGTTTTACACGCACCGGTGGCGAGAAGCGCAAAGGGTTCCAGACTTCGTGGCAGATCTCCGGCGACTGGCAAGCCTATGTAAGTTCCCAGATGCATGCAGAGCGGAGATGCTGCAAGACTTTTTTATTGAGGGCATCGGGCACGCTGGGGTTTTCAGGAAACAGATTGAGACCAAAGACTTGAACTTGGAAGCGGCGGCTCTGATAGCCCAGACATTTATCTCAGGGGAGGAAGAGACCAGAATGATGTATGACAAAAATCTTGCCTCAAATGCAGCAAACAACCAGGGAGTCAACATTGTTAACACGGCACACAGTTCTCTAGGCAGACAAGGGCAATCGGAAATGCCCCAACATGTAGTCGAACCCAAAGGGGGAATTCAACAGAGACAATGGCTAGCTGAACGGTGATTCACGCCATCACAATGGACAATGCGGCCAGTAATGGGGCCACCAACACCTGTTAATGGTGCGCTTAAGGACAGTTACAGAGACAGTCAGAGACGATCGACTGGTAATGGACATTTTGTTTCCAACAACGGGGCCTCCAGGTCATGCTGGAGGTGTGGAGGCAAACACACAGCCAGAGCTTGTAGGTATCAGCAATATACCTGCAGGAACTGCAACGTCAGCGGTCACTTGGCGCGTATGTGCAGGAAGCCTGCAGCCAGGTTGATGTACGAGGAGGACGGGCCGATGTAAGCTCTACAAGGCCAAATGAATACTGGGGGAAATCGCTGGAAGCTAAAGTTCAGCGAGTTCATGTGCAGCACATATACAGTTCATATACCAGGACGCCACCGATAATGATGAAAGTGCTCCTCAATGGCATCCCAGTATTAATGGAGCTAGACACGGGGGCCAGCCAGTCCCTGATGAGTATCAAACAGTTCGAAAGGTTGTGGGTATCCAAGGCCAGGAGGCCAAAATTATTGCCGATTGGCGCACAGCTACGGACAGAGACAAAGGAGATCATTCCGGTGCTAGGCAGCGCCACGGTAGTCATGGCCCACAAAGATTCGGAGAACAGGTTGCCACTCTGGATTGTCCCGGGGGACAGTCCCACACTACTGGGGAGGAGTTGTCTTGCTGTTATGAACTGGAAATGGGCCGATGTCAATGCAATTTCTTCTGTGGAGCGAGTATCATGCTCACAGGTCCTGGACAAATTTGACACATTATTTCAACCCGGCATCAGCACTTTCATGGGGGCCAAGGCAGTGATTCACAGAAACACGAACGCCAGGCTTGTGCACCACAAGGCCAGAGCGGTGCCGTACGTGATGCGGGAAAAGATAGAATGCGAATTGGACCGCCTGCTGAGGGAAGGCATCATCTCGCCAGTCGAATTCAGTGACTGGGCGAGCCCGATCGTGCCGGTGCTCAAGGCGATGGGTCAGTCAGGATATGTGGTGATTACAAGGCCACCATCAATCGGGTGTCACTCCAAGACCAGTACCCGCTACTGAGAGCGGAGGACCTCTTTGTGACGCTATCCGGTGGAAAACTTTTTTCAAAATTGGACCTGACCTCAGCTTACATGACCCAGAAGCTGGCGAGTGAGTCGAAGAAGCTGACCACAATCACGACACACATGGGGTTGTTTGTGAATAACAGATGTCGCTTCGGGATTCGTTCGGCCGTCGCGATATTTCAGCGAAATGTGGAAAGCCTCCTCAAGTCGATTCCAAGGACGGTGGTTTTTCAAGACGCCATCCTCATCACGGATCGCGATACCGAAGAACACCTCCACAACCTGGAGGAGGTGCTACGCAGACTGGGCTGGGTAGGGCTTTGACTGAAAAAGGCGAAGTGCGTCTTCCACGCTCCAGAGGTAGAATTCTTGGGGAGGAAGGTAGCAGCAGAGAGTATCAGACCCACTGCGTCCAAAATGGAAGCATAAGAACATAAGAACATTAGAATTAGGAACAGGAGTAGGCCATCTAGCCCCTCGAGCCTGCTCCACCATTCAACAAGATCATGGCTGATCTGGCCGTGGACTCAGCTCCACTTACCCGCCCGCTCCCCATAACCCTTAATTCCCTTATTGGTTAAAAATCTATCTATCTGTGACTTGAATACATTCAATGAGCTAGCCTCAACTGCTTCCCTGGGCAGAGAATTCCACAGATTCACAACCCTCTGGGAGAAGAAATTCCTTCTCAACTCAGTTTTAAATTGGCTCCCCCGTATTTTGAGGCTGTGCCCCCTAGTTCTAGTCTCCCCTACCAGTGGAAACAACCTCTCTGCCTCTATCTTGTCTATCCCTTTCATTATTTTAATGTTTCTATAAGATCACCCCTCATCCTTCTGAACTCCAACGAGTAAAGACCCAGTCGACTCAATCTATCATCATAAGGTAACCCCCTCATCTCCGGAATCAGCCGAGTGAATCGTCTCTGTACCCCCTCCAAAGCCAGAATGCCCTTCCTTAAGTAAGGTGACCAAAACTGCATGCAGTACTCCAGGTGCGGCCTCACCAATACCCTGTAGTTTCAGCAGGACCTCCCTGCTTTTGTACTCCATCCCTCTCACAATGAAGGCCAACATTCCATTCGCCTTCCTGATTACCTGCTGCACTTGCAAACTAACTTTTTGGGATTCATGCACAAGGACCCCCAGGTCCCTCTGCACCACAGCATGTTGTAATTTCTCCCCATTCAAATAATATTCCCTTTTACTATTTTTTTTCCCAAGGTGGATGACCTCACACTTTCCGACATTGTATTCCATTTGCCAAACCTTAGCCCATTCGCTTAACCTATCCAAATCTCTTTGCAGCCTCTCTGTTTCCTCTACACAACCCGCTTTCCTGCTAATCTTTGTGCCATCTGCAAATTTTGTTACACTACACTCTGTCCCCTCTTCCAGGTCATCTATGTATATTGTAAACAGTTGTGGTCCCAGCACCGATCCCTGTGGCACACCACTAACCACAGATTTCCAACCCGAAAAGGACCCATTTATCCCGACTCTCTGCTTTCTGTTCGCCAGCCAATTCTCTATCTATGCTAATACATTTCCTCTGACTCCGCATACCTCTATCTTCTGCAGTAACCTTTTGTGTGGCACCTTATCGCATGCCTTTTGAAAATCTAAATACACCACATCCATCGGTACACCTCTATCCACCATGCTCGTTATATCCTCAAAGAATTCCAGTAAATTAGTTAAACATGATTTCCCCTTTATGAATCCATGCTGAGTCTGCTTGATTGCACTTTTCCTACCTAGATGTCCCGCTATTTCTTCCTTAATGATAGTTTCAAGCATTTTCCCCTCTACAGATGTTAAACTAAACGGCCTATAGTTACCTGCCTTTTGTCTGCCCCCTTTTTTAAACAGAGATGTTACATTAGCTGCTTTCCAATCTGCTGGTACCTCCCCAGAGTCCAGAGAATTTTGGTAGATTATAACGAATGCATCTGCTATAACTTCCGCCATCTCTTTTAATACCCTGGGATGCATTTCATCAGGACCAGGGGACTTGTCTACCTTGAGTCCCATTAACCTGTCCAGCACTACCCCCCTAGTGATAGTGATTGTCTCAAGGTCCTCCCTTCCCACATTCCCGTGACCAGCAATTTTTGGCATGGTTTTTGTATCTTCCACTGTGAAGACCGAAGCAAAATAATTGTTTAAGGTCTCAGCCATTTCCACATTTCCCATTATTAAATCCCCCTTCTCATCTTCTAAGGGACCAACATTTACTTTAGTCACTCTTTTCCATTTTATATATCTATAAAAGCTTTTACGATTTGTTTTTTCGTAATCTATCTTTCCTTTCTTTATTGCTTTTTTATTCATTCTTTGCTGTTGTTTAAAATTTTCCCAATCTTCTAGTTTCCCACTAACCTTGGCCACCTTATACGCATTGGTTTTTAATTTGATACTCTCCTTTATTTCCTTGGTTATCCACGGCTGGTTATCCCTTCTCTTATCGCCCTTTTTTTTCACTGGAATATATTTTTGTTGAGCACTATGAAAGAGCTCCTTAAAAGTCCTCCACTGTTCCTCAATTTTGCCACTGTTTAGTCTGTGTTTCCAGTCTACTTTAGCCAACTCTGCCCTCATCCCACTGTCGTCCCTTTGTTTAAGCATAGTATGCTCGTTTCTGACACAACTTCCTCACTCTCAATCTGTATTACAAATTCAACCATACTGTGATCACTCATTCTGAGAGGATCTTTTACTAGGAGATCGTTTATTTTTCCTGTCTCATTGCACAGGACCAGATCTAAGATAGCTTGCTCCCTTGTAGGTTCTGTAACATACTTTTCTAAGAAACAATCCCGTATGCATTATATGAATTCCTCCTCCAGTCTACCCTGTGCGATTTGATTTGACCAATCGATATGTAGGTTAAAATCCCCCATGATTACTGCCGTGCCTTTTTCACATGCCTCCATTATTCCCTTGATTATTGCCTGCCCCACCCTGAAGTTATTATTTGGGGGCCTATAAACTACGCCCACCAGTGACTTTTTCCCCTTACTATCTCTAATCTCCACCCACAATGATTCAACACTTTGTTCATTATAGCCAATATCGTCTCTCACAACTGCCCTGATATCATCCTTTATTAACAGAGCTACCCCACCTCCTTTCCCGTCTTGTCTATCTTTCCAAATCGTCAGATACCCCTGTATGTTTAATTTCCAGTCTTGGCCACCCTGCAACCACGTTTCTGTAATGGCCACCAAATCATACCTATTTGTAATGATTTGTGCCGTCAACTCATTTACTTTATTTCGAATGTTGCGTGCGTTAAGGTAGAGTGTTTTATTCCTAGTTTTTAAACCATGATTTTTAGTTTTGACCCCTCCTGCTGCCCCTTTATATTCAGTGGCCCTTTTTGTTTTTTGCCTTGGGTTTCTCTGCCCTCCACTTTTACTCAACTCCTTTCTGTCTTTTGTTTTTGTCTCCTTTTTGTTTCCCTCTGTCTCCCTGCATTGGTTCCCATTCCCCTGCCATATTAGTTTAACTCCTCCCCAACAGCACTAGCAAACACTCCCCCTGGGACATTGGTTCCGGTCTTGCCCAGGTGCAGACCGTCCGGTTTGTACTGGTCCCACCTCCCCCAGAACCGGTTCCAATGCCCCAGGAATTTGAACCCCTCCCTACTGCACCACTGCTCAAGCCACATATTCATCTGAGCTATCCTGCGATTCTTACTCTGACTAGCACGTGGCACTGGTAGCAATCCCGAGATTACTACTTTTGAGGTCCTAAGTTTTAATTTAGCTCCTCGCTCCTTAAATTCGTCTCGTCGGACCTCATCCCTTTTTTTACCTATATCGTTGGTACCAATATGCACCATGACAACTGGCTGTTCACTCTCCCTTTTCAGAATGTCCTGCACCCGCTCCGAGACATCCTTGACCCTTGCACCAGGGAGGCAACATACCATCCTAGAGTCTCGGTTGCAGCCGCAGAAACGCCTATCTATTCCCCTTACAATCGAATCCCCTATCACTATCGCTCTCCCACTCTTTTTCCTGCCCTCCTGTGCCGCAGAGCCAGCCACGGTGCCATAAACTTGGCTGCTGCTGCCCTCCCCTGATGAGTCATTCCCTTCAACAGTACTCAAAGCAGTGTATCTGTTTTGCAGGGGGATGACTGCAGGGGACCCCTGCACTACCTTCCTTGCACTGCTCTTCCTGCTGGTCTTCCATTCCCTAACTGGCTGTGGACCCTTCACCTGCGGTAAAACCAACTCGCTACATGTACTACTCACGTCATTCTCAGCATCGTGAATGCTGAGGGGTCCCATATGCATTCGTCCTATGGGGTCGGGTATGTGTTGCAGCATGTGAATGCCAATGGTCAGTTACAGCCGGTAGCTTATGCCTCCAGAAGTCTGTCCCAGGCAGAAAGGGGCTACGGGATGGAAGCGATCCAGAAAGCACCCAGACCCCATAACATGACGGAGCTGCGTTCATTCCTGGAGCTCCTGAACTATTTTGGTAACTTTCTTCCCAAATTGAGCACGCTGTTAGAGCCGCTACACATGCTCCTACGCAAAGGTCGCGATTGGGCCTGGGGGGACAGTCAGGAAAGGGCTTTTGATTGAGCATGCAATTTGTTATACTCCAACAAACTGTTAACGTTATATGACCCTTGTAAGAAACGTGTTTTAATGTGCGATGCATCGTCCTATGGGATCGAGTATGTGTTGCAGCATGTGAATGCCAATGGTCAGTTACAGCCGGTAGCTTATGCCTCCAAAAGTCTGTCCCAGGCAGAAAGGGGCTACAGGATGATCGAAAAGGAAGCACTAGCATGTGTATATGCAGTAAAAAAAAATGCACCAGTGCCTGTTTGGCAGGAAATTTGAGCTGGAGACAGATCACAAATCCTTAATGTCCCTTTTGGCCGACAACAAGGCTATAAATGCGAATGCATTGGCCCGCATACAGAGGTGGACACTCACGTTAGCCGCCTATGACTACACAATTTGGCACAGACCGGGCACTGAAAGCTGCACCAATGCACTCAGCAGGCTCCCACTCGCCACCACTGAGGGGGCAACTGAGCATGATGCTGAGATGGTCATAGCTGTTGAAGATTTCGAAAGCGAAGGCTCACCTGTGACAGCCCGTCAGATTAAAGTCTGGACAAATAAAGATCCGCTGCTGTCTTTAGTTAAGAAATGTGTCCTGAATGGGGACTGAGCAGCCAAGTACGGGGCATACCCTGAGGAATTTAAACCGTTTCATAGGCACAAGGATGAACTCTCGATTCAGGCTGATTGTCTACTGTGGGGAAACCAAGTAGTCATGCCCCAGATGGGCAGAGAGGTGTTTATCAGAGAACTTCACAATGAACATCCGGGCATTGTCATGATGAAGGCAATTGCCAGGTCACACGTTTGGTGGCCAGGGATAGATGCAGACCTGGAACTTTGTGTTCGCAGGTGCAACACGTGTGCTCAGCTGGGCAACGCACCCAGCGAAGCCCCCCTTAGCCCCTGATCCTAGCCCGCCAAGCCATGGTCACGCATCCATGTGGACTACACAGGTCCTTTCATGGGAAAAATGTTTTTGGTTGTAGTAGACGCCTACTCTAAATGGATTGAGTGTGCCATTTTAAATTCAAGCACATCCTCTGCCATGGTAGAAAGTCTACGGGCAATGTTCGCCGCCCATGGTCTACCGGATGTCTTGGTCAGCGACAATGGCCCGTGCTTCACAAGCACTCAATTCCAGGACTTCATGGCAGGCAATGGAATCAACCATGTCAGAATGGCACCGTTCAAGCCGGCCTCAAACGGCCAGGCAGAACGAGCAGTGCAGATAATCAAACAGGGGATGCTCAGAATCCAAGGGGGTTCCCTACAAAGCCGCTTATCACGCCTCCTGTTGGCCAATAGATCCCAACCACACTCGCTCACAGGGGTTCCACCCGCAGAGCTGCTAATGAAAAGGACGCGCAAAACCAGGTTATCCCTTATACACCCTACTATGAAAGAAATTGTTGCGAGCAGGCGTCAGTCACAATGTGACTACCATGACAGGAATGCGAGGGCGCGATGTATTGATGTCAATGACCCTGTTTTTGTCCTTAATTAAGCTGCAGGGTCAAAATGGCTTGCAGGCACTGTGATTGCCAAAGAGGGGAATAGGGCTTTGGTAGTTAAACTTACCAATGGACAAATCTGCCACAAACACATGGATCAAACTAAAAGGAGGTTCAGCAACCCCATAGAAGAAGCAGAGAAAGAACACGATGTAGAGTTTACTCCACCACAGGTGACTGAACACCGGAACCAAGTGGAGGAGAGCCCAGTCACTGTGGGCAGTCCGGACAGGCCTGAGGCACCGCACACAGCAGACACTCAGGCCAGCACGCAACAACCGGAGCCCAAACTCAGGCTCTACAAGGGAGCATAAACCACCTGAGAGACTTAACCTGTGATACCAATAAGACGTTCGGGGGGAGGTGATGTCATGTATTCAACTATCATTGTAACCCATGTATAAGCTGACCTAAGTTGTACACCTTGAGAACATTGACCACAAGGGGGTGAACTTTTGGGAGACACTCCTAACCGGGACTTTCAGGTATAAAAGGGGAAGCTCCACCCACCTTCATCACTTGAGGTCTTGGTAATAAAGGTAACTGGTCACAGAGTGACTTTCTCTCAAGTATGGGCCTCGTGTGCATTTATACTGTGTAGTAAGGGCCTATCAATTTGATTCGCCAAGTCACTACTCCCAGCATGGTTCATGTGAAGCCTGTCCCAACGGAACAGCTACCTCCTACACCAGTACTGATGCCAGTGTCCCACGAACCAAAACTCATTTCTCCCACACCAATATTTGAGCCACGTGTTCAGGTGTCTGATCTTATTTACCCTGGGAAAATTTGCTTGTGGTTCAGCCAATAATCCAGAAATTATTACCTTTGTGGTTCGGGTTTTTAATATTAGCTGCCATACTCCCTCAGCAGAACCTCTTTCTTTGTTCTATCGATGTGTCATTGGTACCCACGTGAACCACGACAACTGGATCGACCCCCTCCCACTCCAAGTTCCTCTCCAGCCCAGAGATGTCCTTAATCCTGGCACCAGTAGGCAACACAGCCTTCAAGACTCATGCTCTCGACTGCAGAGAACAGTATCTATCCCCCTAACTATACTGTCCCCTACCAATACAACATTTCTTTTTACTCAGCCCTCTTGAATGGCCCCCTGTACCATGGAGCTGTGGCCAGTTTGCTCATCCTCCCTGCAGTTCCTGCCCTCGTTCAAACAGGAAGCAAGAATCTCGTACCTGTTAGACAATTGCAAGTGCTGAGGCTCCTCCATCACTACATCCTGAGACCCCATACCTGCCTCACTCATAGTCACACCCTCCTGTCCCTGACCATGGACCAAATTTGAATTAATTAATCTAAGGGGTGTGACTGCATCCTGGAACACAGTGTCCAGGTAACTCTCCCCCTCCCTGATGTGTCGTAGTGCCTGCAGCTCGGACTCCAGCTCATCAACGCGGAGCTGAAGTTGGTTGAGCAGCCAACACTTACTGCAGATATGGTCGCCATGGACCTCAATGGTGTCAACCAGCTCTCACATGCTGTAGCAGTAACACATCGCCTCCCCTGCCATCTCTAATGTTTGTAATTAAGTTCTAAAGTTTTTAATGTTTAGTTTTTAATCCCGGCTCTTAATTTAAACCAATGCGCAAGAAAAGAGAGAAAAACCTCACCAACCAATCACTTCCCTGCTTGCCTGTGATATCACACTTTGATTTCTTTTAACTTCTTATCTGCCCAGGAGTGTCAGCTTACATTTTTTTGTGTGTTCAAGTCCCCGGAGTGGGTCCAACAACCTTCTGACTCAGAGGTGAGGGTGCTACCGACTGAGCCACAGCTGACACACAATTGAACTGTGCATTGGAATAGTCAAGTCTAGAGGTAACAAAGGCATTAATGAGGGTTTCAGCAGCAGATGAGCTGAGCTGGGGCGGAGTTGGGCGATGTTACATAGGTAGAAATAGGCGGTCTTAATGATGGTGCGGATATGTGGTTGGAAGCTTATTTAGTGTCAAATATGACACTAATGTTGCGAACAATCTGTTTCAGCCTTAGACAGTTGCCAGGGAGAGGAATGGTTTTACATATGAACATAAGAACATAAGAATTAGGAACAGGAGTAGGTCATCTAGCCCCTCGAGCCTGCTCCGCCATTCAAAAAGATCATGGCTGATCTGGCCGTGGACTCAGCTCCACTTACCCGCCCGCTCCCCATAACCCTTAATTCCCTTATTGGTTAAAAATGTATTTATCTGTGATTTAAATACATTCAATGAGCTAGCCTCAACTGCTTCCCTGGGCAGAGAATTCCACAGATTCACAACCCTCTGGGAGAAGAAATTCCTTCTCAACTCGGTTTTAAATTGGCTCCCCCGTATTTTGAGGCTGTGCCCCCTAGTTTTAGTCTCCCCGACCAGTGGAAACAACCTCTCTGCCTCTATCTTGTCTATCCTGTTCATTATTTTAAATGTTTCTATAAGATCACCCCTCATCCTTCTGAACTCCAACGAGTAAAGACCCAGTCTACTCAATCTATCATCATGGTAACCCCCTCATCTCCGGAATCAGCCTAGTGAATCGTCTCTGTACCCCCTCCAAAGCTAGTATATCCTTCCTTAAGTAAGGTGACCAAAACTGGTTTTGGTGGCGAAGCAACGCAGTTTGTGGCAGGGAACAAAGACAGTGGCTTCAGTCTTTCCAATATTTAGTTGGAGGAAATTTCTGCTCATCCAGTACTGGATGTCGGACAAGCTGTTAGGGACAGTGGAGGAGTCGGGAAAGGTGGTGGTGAGTTACAGCTGGGTATCGTCAGCGTGCATGTGAAAATTGATGCTGTGATTTTAGCTGACGTAATTGAGGGGAAGCATGTAGATGAGAAATAGGAGGGGGCCAAGGATAGATTCTTGTGGGACACCAGAGGTAACGATGCGGGAGTGGGAAGAGAAGCCTTTGCAGGTGATTCTCTGGTTACGATTAGATAGGTAAGAATGAACCCAGGTGAGTGCAGACCCAGCCAGCTGGACGACGATGGAGAGGCGTTGGAAGGGGATGGTGTGGTCAAAGTCTGCAAGCAGGTTGAGAAGGACAAGGAGGGATAGTTTACCACTGTCACGGTGGTGTAGAATGCCATTTGTGACTTTGATAAGAACCATTTTGGTAGTGTTGCAGGGGTGGAAACCTGATTGGAGGGATTCAAACATGGCGTTCCAAGGAAGATGGGCACAGATTTGGGAGGCGACAACATGTTCAATGACATTCAAGGACAACACGTTCAAGTTCTTATTGTTGTAGGAACACAACCAAGGCCATGCAACACCTGACACTAGTTACCAACAGCAAGGTTTAAAGACCCCAAATGCACTTTGGGTGCTGCTAGAATTTAGCTTACAAAATCTGTACAGCTTATCAGCACAGAACATGGGTAAGTTTCTCACTGCTTATTCAGTTGGGACGTCTCTATGCATTGGGACATTAGCTTGCAGAGTTGAGTGGGAAGACTCCCAGTGATAGGACCACCACTCCTGCTACCATCAGCCTGTCTGGCTGGACTAGTGAGTCTGTGATAAAAAATGAAATTATGTTGAGAGCTTTTCTTGTTTATCATTTTAAATAGCAGTTTTAAACTCTGACCTGAAAATAGAGGTGGTACCCTCATTAAAATTCAGCCTGCTTTATTTGGAAATGGAAATGTCTGGTTTAATGCCACAGTACATCTTTGAAGTGTACAATGTGTTTGGCATATTGTCTTGACTGCAAAGTTGTAAAGAGATGATTATATGATTGTAATGAATGTTAATTTTAAAAATATGTAATCAATATTAATCAAAGGGTATCACAACAGTTTTTGTCCTTTGTTAACAAGCACACATTAGAAAACTGGACGAGAATCTACAATTAATTTCTAAGGTTTATAAGATGCCAAACTTAGCTCACCTTTCAGCCATTTTACATAACACAGTTGAAATTCTATTAACAGTTACAGAAGCCAAACCAATCACCACCAGATCCCAGTACAACATTTAAAAGCAATACTTTTTCTTGCCAATCATCACAGATGAAGTCAGATGTGAAGATGCATTAACTATCACTATTTTTAACATCTACAATAACAACTAATATCTTCACAAGGTGAAAAATTGAAGATTCCAAAAGTACTTCATGCTATATCATTAATTGACATAAACTAGATCATCATAACTTTAGTGCATCACTATGGGCTCAATTTTGGCCCAGCCCGTTTTTTGGCGCACTTACCGGAGATGCGCCGTTTTTCTCCATTCAGAAGTGCGCCGAAAAATTTCCTTCCCACTTTGGCCCCCGTCCGGCCTCTGGCCTGTGGTTGCACAGCATGGCCAGTCGAGTCAGGGGTGGAGCCAACGCCCTGCACCGAAAACTGTGCCGGGACGTCTGCACATGCACAATGGAGTTCGGTGCCGATGTCTGCGCATGCGCAGTAGCGCTGAAAGTTGGCAATCGGCCATTTTTAAAGAGCTACGTAGCTGCTTGTGTTTTGATGCCAGAAGGAGTGCTGTGGAACGAAATCAACTGCTGAATTCAAGAAGCAGTGCTCTAATTGTTAATATCAGTGCTGCATGCCTGCAAAAGTGCCAGAAGAAGTGCTGTATTTCTGAAAATCACTGCTGCATGCAAAATAAGGACTGTGTGTCTAAGAGCATTGGAAAAGTGCTGAGTGTCTCAGAGCAGCTGCAGCTGCAGCAATACAGCAATGCAGCAACATGCACCAAGAACGAAGAATTTCTTGCATGACCAAGTGGAAATACTCATTAATCTCATTGAGAACAGATGGCAGGAGCTGGATACCAGCAGAGGTCACACAAAAGTGCCACCCAAAGAAATGAAGAAATGCTGGAAACAAGTTGCAGAAAATTTCTGCGCATTGGTGAACACCAAGAGATCGGGAAGCCAGTGTAAAAAGAAATGGTAGGACCTTGGTCAAGTAGTTAGTGTAAGCAATATTTTCATTTATTCAATTCATTTGCAATTGTAAATGTGACCAGCTGTATATGTCCCACCCAGCAGAAAGACACCCTCTCTAAAAAGTTGCATTTTCACCTTTGCAGCAGAAATTGTCCCACAACAAAAGGGAAAGAACTCGAACAGGAGGAGGCCCGCCAAATCTGCATCCACTGACACCCGTGGAAGAGAGGGTCACTGCTTTGATGGATCCTGCCTGGAGAAAAACAATCAGTACTGCACAAGCTGGGCCCACACTCGAGGGAGAGGGTAAATCCTGAAAATTCATCGTGGCCCTTCAAATCAACCTGTTGCCTGGCCTGCTATGTGTGAGCCTACTCATGCCACCCATCCTGCCCCCTCTTCTGCTGCTAACCATTTGACTGTTCTTTTATATTTTACAGAACCTGATGCCAATCCTGAAGATCCAGAAGAAGATTCAGACGCGGATGAGCCTGAGCACGAGAACATCTTCCAAGCCATTCCTCCAGACCAACATGGAGGGGGAGGGGGAGGGAATAGAGATGGATGAAGGCGACACTGTTCTACTGAATCTTGAGGAGGTCGCGTTAACGGTGTTGGCGTTGGCAGCCACTTCCATGACTAGAGGTTTGAATTCTGGTGCAACATTTCTTGGTTTCAGCCAGTCCATTATTAGTGGTTTGTGTTATGGTGCGACATTCCATGATTTCCCACCGTCCGAGATTGCGAGTCCCAGTGGTGGTGGGATGCAGCACAGAACACCCAGGGCCCCACTGTCCGAGCCTGCATCTCCCACTGGGATGCCGCGAGGCAGACCCAGGGTGAGGGGAGGTAGAAATCGACCACGCTCTCCTGAGATGCAGGATGCAACAGATGTGTTTCAGATCATGGCATTGAGTGGGGAGAGCATTGACCTTACCCGATCATTCCTGGACACCATCGGTGGGGTGATTGATGAGCTGGTGGGACTGTTGCGAGAAGTAACAGTAATGGCACGGGAAATGGGAACGATGTCCGGGAACATCAGTGAGGGAATAGTGATCATTAGGGAGGGAATATCAGAGGTAGTAGAAAGGACGACACTGGCAATGACACAGGCCATCAGGGAGGGAATGTTTCAGTCCGCTGAGACACTGTCAGGGTGTATGAAGGAGGGCATGTGTGAGTTAGCTGCTGCAATAAAGGAACACACCCAGACCATGCGCCCATTGACAAAATCAACTGCCACTCCCACTGCAATCTCCACACCAGCCTCTGAAGAGACCCAAGCCGGGCCCACCACATTAACACCTGACCACCCCCAGCACCCCCACCACCCATGAAGAAGTGCACATTCATCGAGATGTTTGAAGAAGTGCACAATCACCGAGATGTTAGAAGGACTAAGCTTGGTACCAAGCCCAAAAAACTGCGCCACGGCCTGCGGGCAGGGGTGGTCCAGAGTCCAAGACCAAGCATGGTGGGCAGTGTTAGACTGAGGGGGATGAGAGATGGGTGCAGCCTTTCTTTGCTGCTGTTATTGTTGATGTTACTGTTGTAACTGTTTTCAAATTGAAAGTTTTTTGTAAGTTATGTAAATGTACAACTTTATAAGTGATCTTAAAAATTTTAAGTGATCTTAAAGAGTCATATTAAAGTAAAGTTTGGTACAAGAATAATTTTATTACATTAAAGTTAAGTATATTGTAAACTTTTGAATAAAATATATTTTACATTAAAACTGAATCATGTTCCATTAACACAACACAGCATTTAGGAACAGCTCCAAAAATTAAACATTTACATGTGGAATAGTTATCGCTGAGCCCTCAGGCATCAGTAAAGAATTCACGGATGAGCTGCTGGCGCAAGGCTCGAGCAATCATTAAAGGAGCACGATGGCCTGCCCTCCTCCGCCGTCATGCTCCGGCCTCAGGCACTTGCATGGTTTCCTCATTCTCATCATCATCTTCCTCCACCACCTCCTGCTCGTCACCTGCATCTTCCAAATCATTGTCATCAGCCACTCTCAACACAGATGGGTCTTCTTCCACTATCAGCTGCTGCTGCCTCATGATGGCTAAGTTATGCAGCATGCAGCACACAACAGTGAACTGACCGACAGTTTAAAAAGAGGCAGCTCGTGCAGAGCACGGAGTGCAGCAGCAAACAGTGGCATTCATGAGTTTGGTAAGTGGGTGAGTTTGGGCAAGCATGGGTGGCAGGTGCTGTTTTGTCTTGTTTTCCTACACGAGAGCAGCTGACACTAGAGTAGCTGATAAGGACTGCGAGAGTAGGAGACGGAGGCCCAGAGACCAGCCCAACCAGCTGCAGACAAGATAGAGGAGTGCGAAATTGAGAGGTGATGTCACAGCCAAGCTGGTAAGTGGTTGGCTGTTCGACTGGTAAGTATAACTCTCTTTTAGACTGACTTTTAGATTGGTTTAATTGGCAGCGAACTACTAAGTAGCTGTTTGGTGTTTAAGTAAATTTTAGTAAGTAAATTAATTTAAGGGTTAAATTAATGGCAGGAGAGCTCGGACCCGTGTCATGCTCCTCCTGTGCTATGTAGGAAGTCAGGGACACGACTACTATGTGTGCGGGAAGTGTGTCCAGCTGCAGCTCCTGACAGACTGCATGACGGCACTGGAGCTGCGGATGGACTCACTCTGGAGCATGCGCGATGCTGAGAATGTTGTGGATAGCACATTTAGTGAGTTGGTCACACCGCAGGTAAGGGTTAGGACAGATAGTGAATAGGTTACCAAGAGACAAGGCAAGAGCAGGAAGGTAGTACAGATGTCCCCTGCGGTCATCTCCCTCCAAAACAGATATACCATTTTGGATACTGTTGGGGGAGATGACTTACCAGGGGAAGGCACCAGCAGCCAGGTTCATGCCACCATGGGTGGCTCTGCTGCACAGAAGGGCAGGAAAAAGAGTGGAAGAGCTATAGTGATAGGGGACTCTATTGTAAGGGGAATAGATAGGAGTTTCTGCGGCCGCAACCAAGATTCCAGGATGGTATGTTGCCTCCCTGGTGCAAGGGTCAAGGATGTCTCGGTGCGGCTGCAGAGCATTCTGGAGAGGGAGGGTGAACAGTCAATTGTCGTGGTACATGTAGGTACCAACAATATAGGTAAGAAGCGGGAAGAGGTCCTACAAGCTGAATTTAGGGAGCTAGGAGTTAAATTAAAAAGTAGGACCTCAAAGGTAGTAATCTCTGGATTGCTACCAGTGCCACGTGCTAATCTGCAGAGGGAGCAGGATAGTTAGAATAAATATGTGGCTTGAGCAGTGGTGCAAGAGGGAGGGATTCAAATTCCTGAGACATTGGAACCAGTTCTGAGGGAAGTGGGACCTGTACAAAAGGGACGGTCTGTACTTGGGCAGGACTGGAACTGATGTCCTAGGGGTAACATTTGCTAATGCAGTTTGGGAGTGTTTAAACTAATATGGCAGGCGGATGGGAACCTATGCAGCGAGACAGGGCGAAGTAATATGTAGTCAGAAACAAAAGGTAGAAAGGTAAAAAGCAATAGTGGAAGGCCGAGTAAACAAAGGCAAGAAACAAAAAGGGCCACACTACATCATAATTCTAAAAGGACAAAAGTTGTTAAAAAAACAAACCTGAAGGCTTTGTGTCTTAATGCAAGGAGTATCCGTAATAAGGTGGATGAATTAACTGTGCAAATAGATGTTAACAGATATGATGTGATTGGGATTACAGAGACGTGGCTCCAGGATGATAAGGGCTGGGAACTCAACATCCAAGGGTATTCAACATTCAGGAAGGATAGAATAACAGGAAAAGGAGGTGGGGTAGCATTGCTGGTTAAAGAGGAGATTAATGCAATAGCTAGGAAGGACATTAGCTTGGATGATGTGGAATCTATATGAGTAGAGCTGCAGAACACCAAAGGGCAAAAAACGTTAGTGGGAGTTGTGTACAGACCTCCAAACAGTAGTAGTGATGTTGGGGAGGGCATCAAACAGGAAATTAAGGGTGCATGCAATAAAGGTGCAGCAGTTATCATGGGTGACTTTAATATGCATATAGATTGGGCTAACCAAACTGGAAGCAATACGGTGGAGGAGGATTTCCTGGAGTGCATAAGGGATGGTTTTCAAGACCAATATGTCGAGGAACCAACTAGAGGGGAGGCCATCTTAGACTGGGTGTTATGTAATGAGAGAGGATTAATTAGCAATCTCGTTGTGCGAGGTCCCTTGGGGAAGAGTGACCATAATATGGTGGAATTCTACATTAGGATGGAGAATGAAACAGTTAATTCAGAGACCATGGTCCAGAACTTAAAGAAGGGTAACTTTGAAGGTATGAGGCGTGAATTGGCTAGGATAGATTGGCGAATGATACTTAAGGGGTTGACAGTGGATGGGCAATGGCAAACATTTAGAGACCGCATGGATGAACTACAACAATTGTACATCCCTGTCTGGTGTAAAAATAAAAAAGGGAAGGTGACACAACCGTGGCTATTAAGGGAAATCAGGGATAGCATTAAAGCCAAGGAAGTGGCATACAAATTGGCCAGAAATAGCAGCGAATCTGGGGACTGGGAGAAATTTAGAACTCAGCAGAGGAGGACAAAGGGTTTGATTAGGACAGGGAAAATAGAGTATGAGAGGAAGCTTGCGGGGAACATTAAGACGGACTGCAAAAGCTTCTACAGATATGTAAAGAGAAAAAGGTTAGTAAAGACAAACTGATTGTAGGTCCCCTGCAATCAGAATCAAGGGAAGTCATCACGGGGAACAAAGAAATGGCAGACCAATTGAACAAGTACTTTGGTTCAGTATTCACGAAGGAGGACACAAACAACCTTCCGGATATAAAAGGGGTCAGAGGGTCTAGTAAGAAGGAGGAACAGAGGGAAATCCTTATTAGTCGAGAAATTGTGTTGGGGAAATTGATAGGATTGAAGGCTGATAAATCCCCAGGGCCTGATGGTCTGCATCCCAGAGTACTTAAGGAGGTGGCCTTGGAAATAGCGGATGCATTGACAGTCATTTTCCAACATTCCATAGACTCTGGATCAGTTCCTATGGAGTGGAGGGTAGCCAATGTAACCCCACTTTTTAAAAAAGCAGGGAGAGAGAAAACAGGGAATTATAGATCGGTCAGCCTGACATCGGTAGTGGGTAAAATGATGGAATCAATTATTAAGGATATCATAGCAGCGCATTTGGAAAGAGGTGACATGATAGGTCCGAGTCAGCATGGATTTGTGAAAGAGAAATCATGCTTGACAAATCTTCTGGAATTTTTTGAGGATATTTCCAGTAGAGTGGACAAGGGAGAACCAGTTGATGTGGTGTATTTAGACTTTCAGAAGGCTTTCAACAAGGTCCCACACAAGAGATTAATGTGCAAAGTTAAAGCACATGGGATTGGGGGTAGTGTGCTGATGTGGATTGAGAACTGGTTGGCAGACAGGAAGCAAAGAGTAGGAGTAAATGGGTACTTTTCAGAATGGCAGGCTGTGACTAGTGGAGTACCACAAGGTTCTGTGCTGGGGCCCCAGCTGTTTACATTGTACATTAATGATTTAGACAAGGGGATTAAATGTAGTATCTCCAAATTTGCAGATGACACTAAGTTGGGTGGCAGTGTGAGCTGCGAGGAAGATGCTATGAGGCTGCAGAGTGACTTGGATAGGTTAGGTGAGTGGGCAAATGCATGGCAGATGAAGTATAATGTGGATAAATGTGAGGTTATCCACTTTGGTGGTAAAAACAGAGAGACAGACTATTATCTGAATGGTGACAGATTAGGAAAAGGAGAGGTGCAATGAGACCTGGGTGTCATGGTACATCAGTCATTGAAGGTTGGCATGCAGGTACAGCAAGCGGTTAAGAAAGCAAATGGCGTGTTGGCCTTCAGAGCGAGAGGATTTGAGTACAGGGGCAGGGAGGTGTTACTACAGTTGTACAGGGCCTTGGTGAGGCCACACCTGGAGTATTGTGTACAGTTTTGGTCTCCTAACTTGAGGAAGGACATTCTTGCTATTGAGGGAGTGCAGCGAAGGTTCACCAGACTGATTCCCGGGATGGCGGGACTGACATATCAAGAAACACTGGATCAACTGGGCTTGTATTCACTGGAGTTCAGAAGAATGGGAGGGGATCTCATAGAGACGTTTAAAATTCTGATGGGTTTCGACAAGTTAGATGCAAAAAGAATGTTCCCAATGTTGGGGAAGTCCAGAACCAGGGGTCACAGTCTAAGGATAAGGGGTCAGCCATTTAGGACCGAGATGAGGAGAAATTTCTTCACCCAGAGAGTGGTGAACCTGTGGAATTCTCTACCACAGAAAGTTGTTGAGGCCAATTCACTAAATATATTCAAAAAGGAGTTAGATGTAGTCCTTACTACTAGGGGGATCAAGGGGTATGGTGTGAAAGCAGGAATGGGGTACTGAAGTTGCATTTTCCGCCATGAACTCATTGAATGGTGGTGCAGGATCGAAGGGCTGAATGGCCTACTCCTGCACCTATTTTCTATGTTTCTATATTCCTAATCTCAGGGGAGTATTGCAAGTAGCCTCCAGAATGGTCCAGGCATCGGAAACGCTGTTTCAAGATGCCAATGGTCCTCTCTATGATGCTGCACGTCGTAATGTGCGACATGTTGCATTGATGGTCAGCTCCGTCCTGGTTCCGCGTACGGACGTCATGAGTCAGGTGGCGAGGCCGTACCCTTTGTCTCCCAGTAGCCAGCTCTGCCCTTCTGGCTGCTGCTCAAACATGTCAGATATAACGCTGTCGCATAGCACGAACGCGTCATGGGTGCTGCCAGGGTATTTTGCATCGACTGACATGATGCGATGCATGTTGTCACACATGAGCTGCACATTTATGGAGTGGAAGCCTTTTCTATTCCTGAACAGCTCGGCATCCTCCAAAGATGCTCTCAAGGCAATGTGGGTACAATCAATGCAGCCCCGTATCTTTGGGAAGCCAGCAATCCTTGAGGACACAGCTCTGTCATGGATTGCTTGGGTGGTCATTGGGAACTTGATAAAGTCATTACTCCGCGCATACAGTGCAGCCATGACCTGGCGAATGGAGACATGTATTCCATGTTGAGAGATGACGCACACATCTCCAGTTGTAGCCTGAAACGATCCGGAGGCATAGAAGGAAAGTGCAGCTGTAACCTTCATTTCAACTGACAAAGCAGTCCACCTGCCGCTTCCCGGCTGTAAATCTGGTCTCAGCAACTCTCAGATCTCATGGACAACTTCTCTGCGGAAACGCAGCCTTCTGACACAATCTGCATCACTCAGGTCCACATACGAATGCCTGACTCGATATTGCCGAGGTGGGTAAGGCCTCCTGTCCAGCAGCCTATGGGTTCTGATGCTCCTGATGTAATGAGCTCTAATCAATTGTCTTCTACGTAGTACAATGATGCAGAACGCTCGCAAAAGATATGGCATTGTCAGTATTATCCCCATACTTAAAGTTAAACTTTCAAAGAAGGTCAAAACGGCAGGAAAGCAGGCAGCACAGATTGGCAGTTCTCTCTCTCTCTCCCCCCAAGGTCTGTATGGATGGACCACACCGTCTTTTGTTCTCTCCTCTCTCCCTCCCCTCCCTTGAGTCTTGTGACATCTCTCTCCCTCCTCCTCCCCCCCTTGAGTCTTGTGACCTCTCTCTCCCTCCTCCTCCCCCCCCTTGAGTCTTGTGACCTCTCTCTCCCTCCTCCTCCCCCTCCCTTGAGTCTTGTGACCTCTCTCTCCCTCCTCCTCCCCCCCCTTGAGTCTTGTGACCTCTCTCCCTCTCTACCTCCCCACCGCCCCCTGCCCCCACACCTCCCGCAGCCTTTCCTTTTGCTTGCTGCAGCCTCTCCGGTGATTTACTTGCTGCAGCCTCTCTGTGGCCCCGATGTCGGCAGTTGAATCGCTCCCGCCCCTAGCCCAGTCCGAGTGGCCTCCCGCACCGGCCGGCCCACTGCCTTCCCGGGCTAAGTTTTAAGATGAACGTAGGACTTACTTCAATTTTTTATTTGTTATTGAATTCTTAGAACTTTTTGTTTCCAAGGTTTGGTGGTTTGTAAGTTAGATGCAGGTCCTCTCCACTTCCCTTCCTGCCCCAATCCCAGGCCGAATGGCCTCCGATGTACCTACCTGCACCAATTTCTTTAACTCTCCGCAGGGGTTTTCTGAAGTGGCCACATACACTGGCCTAAGTAGATTTGGAGTAACTATTAGCTGGCCAAAGTTGTCTAAATGGGCAGAACTGCGTCGGTAGCTGGTAATGCCCCCTTTTAAGAAAAAAAAACTACGTTAAAAAAATCATAACCATCTCACTTACACTGGTGCACATTTATTGTGGAAAATGGGGATTTTAAGTTACACCAGAAAAACCAAGTTACTCCAAAGAAAACGGAGTAATTCCTGGCCAAAATTGAGCCCAATATCTCAGCTTTAGCTGAGTTTTGCTCAATAACAATATGCAAACTATATTCAATGTTCAAAATGGCAGTACAGATTAGCAAAGTTAAGTTTACTGTTTATTTTCATTGTCACAGGCATTGTCACATTCTAATACTTGGGGCTCAATTTTGCCCAAGCCCGTTTTCTGGCATATTGCCAGAGTTACGCCCATTTTTCTAGGCCAGAAATGCGCCAGAAATAATTTGCCAAAGTTTCCCCGAAGTATAATTCGAATTTGGCGCCATGCAGTGTGTCCAGTCGCCTCGGGGGGGGGGGGGGCGGGGGGGGGTGGGGTGGGTGGTGGAACCTGCCGTCTGCTTCAAAAAACGAAACTGCACCTTCTGCGCATGCGCGGAAAAAATAGTTACATTTTTGACGTCGTTGCAATGGACCCTCATGCTCAATACAGCTCGAATTTGGCAATCGGCCATTTTTAAAGAGCCAGTTATGTGTGTGAGAACGTTAAGTGCTGTGTGAGAGCAGTGGAAAAATCTCAGCTGCAGCAATACAAGATGCAACACAGTGCAAGGACAAAGAATTTCTTACAGGAAGAAGTGGAGACACTAGTTACTGTGATTGAGAACAAAAGGCAAGAACTGGATACCAGCAGAGGTCACATAAAAGTTCCACCCAAAGAAATGAAGAAACGCTGGTACCAACTGCAGAAGATTACTGTGCAATGGTGACCACCACGAGATCTGGAGGCCAGTGTAAAAAGAAATGGCAGGACCTCGGTCAAGTAGTTAGTGTAAGTAATATTTTCATTTATTCAATGCTATTGCAATTGTAAATATGACCATCTGTATTTTCCCACCCAGCAGAAAGACACCCTCTTTAAAAAGTTAGGTTTTCATATCTTTGCAGAGGAAGGTGGCACATAATAAAAGAGAAAGAATTCGAACAGGAGGAGGCCCGCAAATCTGCACCCACTGACACCCTTGGAAGTAAGGGTCGCTGCTTTGATGGGTTCTGCCTGGAGAAAAGCAATCCGTACTGCACAAGCTGGGCCCACACTCGAGGGAGAGGGTAACTCCTGAAAATTCATCATGGTCCTTCAAATCAGCCTGCTGCCTGGACTGCGATGTGTGAGCCTACTCATGCCACCCACCCTGCCCCCTTCTCTGTTGCTAACCATTTGACTGTTCTGTTATCTTTTGAAGAACTTGAGGCCAACCCTGACAATGCAGAAGAAGATTCAGACGAGGATGAGCCTGAAGAGGAGAACATCTTCTAATCCAACCCTCCAGACCAAGAACATGGGGGTGAGAGGGAGGAGGAGGGGATGAAGCTGGATGAAGCTCCCACTTTTGTACTGACTTTAGAGGAGGTGCCGCTCATGGAGGTGACAGCCCCTTTCGTGACTAGTGGTTTGAGTGTTTGTGGGACTTTCCATGGTTTCACATCTTCCGAGGTTGCGGGTCCCAATGGTGGGATGCAGTAAGGCACACCTATGGGGAGGAGAGGAAGGAGAGTTCGATCGCGCTCTCCTGAGATGCAGGATGTAACAGATGTGGTTCAGATGATGTCACTGAGTGATGAGAGCATTGACCTTACCCAATCACTCCTGGATGCCATCAGTGGGGTGAGTGAGGAGATAGCAGGACTGTGGGTAGAAGTAACAGCAATGATACGAGAAATGGGAACGATATCCGGAACCATCAGTGAGGGAATAGTGGCCATGAGGGAGGGAATGTCAGAGGTAGTGCAAACCACGTCACTGACCATGAGGGACGAATGTTGCAGGTAGTTCAGACAGTTTTGCTCAATTTGAGGGAGAGAATGTTGCAGGTCATTGAGACACTGTCAGGGTGCATGAGGGGCGGCATGTTGGAATTAGCTGCTGCAATAAGGGAGCACGCCCAGACCCCGCGCCCATTGACAGAATCAATTGTCACTCCCATTCCAATCCCCACACCAGCCTCTGAAGAGCCCAAAGCCAGGCCCTCCAACTTGCTGCCTGGGCCCACCAACTTACCGTCTGACGCCACCCCCCCCCCCCATCAAGAGGTGTGCATTACCCGAGATGTTAGAAAGAATAAATTTGGTACCAAGCCCAGAAACACTGCCATCTCCTGTGGGCAGGGGTGCTGGACTGTCCAAGATCAAGTGCAGTGGGCGGTTTTAGAATAAGGAGGAGGAGAGATGGGTGCAGCCTTTCTTTTCTGCTGCTGTTGTTGTTGTTATTACTGTTGTAACTGTTCTCAAATTAAAAGTTTTTTGTAAGTTATGTAAATTTACAAGATTATAAGCGATTTTAAAGTTTTTAAGTGATCTCAAAGAGTGATCTTAAAATAAAGTTTGATGCAAGAATAATTTTATTAAAGTTAAGTTAAGTACATTGTAAACTTTTGAATAAAATATAATTTACATTAAAACTGAATCCTGTTCCATTAACACAACACTACATTACCGAACAGCTCCAAACAGTAAACATGTCCCTGTGGAATAGTTGCACTGAACCCTCAGGCATCAGTAAAGTGTTCACGGATGAGCTGCTGGTACAAGACTCGAGTAAATCGTTAATCCTTTGCCATCGTGCTCTGGCCTCAGGCACTTGTATGGTTTCATCATCCTCCACCTCCTCCTCTCCTCCTCTTCCTCCTGCTCATCACTTGCGTCTTCCACATCATTATCATCAGCCACTTTCACCGCAGGTGGGTCTTCCACTACCAGGTGCTGCTGCCTCATGATGACGAAGTTATGCAGCATGCAACGCACAACAGTGAACTGACCGACAATCTCAGGGGAGTATAGCAAGTAGCCTCCGGAATGATCCAGGCATCGTAAATGCTGTTTCACGATGCCAATGGTCCTCTCTATGATGCTGCATGTCGCAATGTGTGACATGTTGTATTCACGGTCAGCTTCCGTCCGGGTAACGCATCGGGGCATCATAAGTCAGGTGGCGAGGCCGTACCCTTTGTCTCCCAGTAGCCAGCTCTGCCCTTCTGGCTGCTGCTGCTGAAACATGGCAGATATAGCGCTGTCGCGTAGGATGAACGCATCATGGGTGCTCCCAGGGTATCTTGCATTGGCTGACATGATATGATGCAGGTCATCACACACGAGCAGCACATTAATGGAGTGGAAGCCTTTTCCATTCCTGTACATCTTGGAATCCTCCAAAGGTGCTCGCAAGGCGATGTGGGTACAATCAATGCAGCCCTGTACCTTTGGGAAGCCAGCAATCCCTGCAAAGCCCTCAGCCCTGTCATGGATTGCTTGGGTGATCATGGGGAACTTTATGACATCATTCCTCTGCGCATACAGTGCAGCCGTCACCTGCTGAATGCAGACATGTGTTGCATGTTGAGAAATGGCGCACACATCCCCAGTTGTAGCTTGAAACAATCCGGAGGCATAGAATAAAAGTGCAGCTGTAACCTTCGCTTCAGCTGACAAAGCAGTCCTCCTGATGTTTCTAGTTTGCAGATCTGTTTTGACCAACTCACAGATCTCACTTACAACTTCTTTGCAGAAGCACAGCCTTCTGACATGGTCTGCATCACTCAGGTGGAGGTACGAATGCCAGTCTCAATATACCTGAGGTGGGTAAGGCCTGCTGCCTAGCACCCTACTGGCTCTGATGTTCTTGATGAGATGAAGTTGAATCAATTGTCTCCTACGTAGCACCATGATGCAGAAGGCTCACACAAGTTATGGCATTGTCAGTATTGCTCCCATACTTAAATTTAACCTTAGAAAGAAGCTCAAAATGGCAGGAAAGCAGGCGGGTAGGACAGGTTCGCAGTTCTCTCTCTCACCAAGGTCTGTATGGATGGACATCACCCAAAGGTCTTGTGACTTCTCCTCTGCCTCCCCCCCCCACTTAACTAATTGCGGGCTTGTGACTTCTCTTCTCTCCGCCCCCCCCCCTTAACTAATTGGAGTCTTGTGACTTCTCCCCTTCTCTCTCTCCCTCCCCCCCGCACTCCCCCCTCCCCCGCGCAACTCATTGCAGTCCTCAGTGCAGAAAGCACCTCGCTCCCCAAGCTGGAAGCCTTCCGATCGGCACCTCGCTCTCTCTCCCTCCTCCCCCTCCCCCTCCCCTCCCCCCACCCCATGGCTTGTTTTCTAGCTGAGCCCCGAGCCGCTATTTTCGGGCGTGGGGCCGATTCTGCCGGCCAAAGCTACGACCCTCCAGCCCTGCTTCAAGACGTTCGGTGGTGGCGTGTGAGTGAGTAAAAAAATGAGAAAACTTCGAAAATCCAACAAATTTACATTTCTACATTGACAGGTAAAAAAAAGTTGAAGTTTATTATTGATTTTGACAGCGTTCTTGACTCCCTCCAAAATCTTTGATTTAAAAACAATGGCCTCTTTGAGCGCAGATTTGTGAATGTGTGCTGGTTTTCTTAACTGCCCAGAAGGTCTTTCGGGAGTGGCCAGATACGCGACCTAGGAGGAAAAAATGTTAACCAAACTGCGAAAAATTGGAAAAAACAAGCGCAGACTATGACATTAAAAAAAAACTGGCCTAGAACAATCGTAACTAAGTCAGTTAGGCCACCGCAGATTGCAGGGGGAAACTTGGAAAAAAATAAGTACGCCAGAAAAAATGGGGCATGCCAAAACAACAGCGCAAATGACCGGGGAAAATTGAGCCCACAGTTCTTCCTCTGAAATTAACATAAAGCTCACGTCCTCTTTCTTTTAGTGGTCTGGATGCTGTAGTATTGGGTGGCTCTGCCTTCCTCTGGTTATCTCAGCTTCTCCTTTGCGGTGCTTTTGCAAGTTATCCATCCATCGTTATAGTTTTCTTTCTTCAGTCATCTTGTTCTTGTCCTTGCATATCCATTATCTCTCTGGACGATTACTGTTATTTTATTTGTTGGGTTCAAAGACTTAAGTTATTAATTGACACCTGTAGTACAGGTTACAAGTTTTATTTCGATTCATTTAAACTCTTAGGGCCCGTACTTGGTGGCCTTACCACCCACTGCCGCCGGCTGCCGCCGAGTTTTCTGGGCAGTCTCCCCTCGGTGCCATTTTCGTGGGAGGGGTGGACCGCTGGGAACCGCCCGCTGACAACCGCTGGCGAGGAAGTCGCGTAAGTGACCTCCCACCCAGCGAGCTGCCATATTGGTGCGGGCGGGAGTCAGCAGCAGCAGGGGCAAGGACCACGGTGTGAAGGCAGGTCTAACCCCAACGGTAAGTATGAAGACCTGCAAAAAAGTTAGTGAACTTCTTTAATTTTTTTCTTTTCAGCGATTTATGAGTATGGGGTCCCATGAAGGTGTTCCAGAGGTTTTTAATATTTTTTTATTTTAAGTGTTCCCCCTCCCTGGGCCCGACTCGATGCTCAGCGGCACTTTGGCGAGGAACGCATTTGCCACCGAGATTGGGAGCTCCCGCCTGCTGTCGCCCAGATTGACGGCATAAATCGCTATTTTGCCATCGGGCAGTACTACCATATCTTTTAGAGGAATCTTCTTGGCAAAATAACGCCCAGTCTCTTGGCGGTCCTTTGCGCGGCACCTCGGGGGGCCTCGGCTTTCACCAAGTTTGGGCCCTTAACATTTAACTTCAAGTTTTACTCTGAAGAATCTTCTTGCTTCTTGCAAAACTGCTTCCAAAGTTCTTTGCAACGTTATAACTTCGATTTTCTATCCTCTCTAAAAAATCTTTCAAATGTTTCCTTGGACCCTCTAAATCTTTTGGGAAACTGGCTTTTTCTTCGCTCTAAATTATGGAAATACATGGAGTTATATCATCATTTTTACAAAGACCATCCCAGTAAACATTGGTCCCTTGGAGGATGAGACTGGGGAATTAATAATGGGAAACAGGGAAATGGCAAAGACTTTGAACAAGTATTTTGTATCAGTCGTCACAGTAGAAGACACTGAAAGCATCCCAAAAATTGATAATTAAGGGGCTGATGGGAGGGGGAAACTTAAAACAATCACTCACTGGCAGAAAAAGTACTCAGCAAAGTAATGGGACTAAAGGTGGACAAATCCCCTGGACCTAATGGCCAGCATCCTAGGGTCGTAAAAGATGTGACTGCAGAGATAGTGGATGCAATAGTTGTAATCTACCAAAATTCCCTGCATTCTGGAGAGATCCCAGCAGATTGGAAAACTGCAAATATAACGTCCCTTTTTAAGAAAGGAGGTATACAGAAAGCAGGAAACTATAGACCAGTTAGCCTAACATCTGTCATTGGGAAAATGCTGGAGTCCATTATTAAGGAAGTAGTAGCAGGACATTTAGAAAATCATAATACAATCAAGCAGAGTCAGCATGGTTTTATGAAAGGGAAGTCATGTTTAACAAATTTGCTAGAGTTCTTTCATGAAGTAACGAGATGGTGGATAAAGGGGAACCAGTGGATGTGGTGTATTTGGATTTCCAGAAGGCATTCGATAAGGTGCCATATAAAAGGTTGCTGCACAAGGGGCTAGACTTTCCATTATTTTTGCATGCAAATGTCCACTTAACGTTCATTTTAACGCTGAAATGACGTGTAATGCTCAGATATCGCCCATTTAGCCACAAAATGGAAACTGACGCCCATTTCTCGGTCACTTATCGGCGAGCATTACTTTCCGCATGTGCGTTACGCCAAGAAAAAAATAATACCTCCCGTCCACTTTTTTTGAGCGGAATCACCAGAATGGGCGATCCCAACGCCCATAATATCGCCCAGCGTTACTTTCGGCAGGTAATTAATGCCGAGATTTGATAATACTGCCCGGCCACTGTTTTTTGTCATAAAGATCACATTTGCTGAAACTAACGGCCAGTGTATCGTCCATCCTTACTTTCGGCACCTCGCACACATCTCGCCCACAATATCGCTCGCCGAAAAAAATGCTCGGAAAAAGTGGAACTAACCGGAACTACTCACAGCGGTATGGACGCCATGTTCTAAATCACATGTCACATCATTTAAACGGCTGCTCTGCTTCAACCTCGGGGGAGGTCGGATGTACTCTGGAGGTCTTTGGAGGTGATGTGAACATCTGAACAAACATCTTATCATACTGTGAATGATTGGAATTTAATAGGTGTCTTAGTGGGGACATTCATTCTTTGTAACCAATCGGAAGAAAACAGAGAGCTATTGGAATGGGCCCTGTCCTTTCTCACCCTCTCTTGATGACAAATTACATGCTGCAGACTCGAGATGGCAGAAAGTACGCTCGACAGCATCACATGCCCAACGTAAGACATGACAGACTGATGAGGAGGACCAGACGTTACAGCCCCCGCAAGTACAGGGAGAAGCAGTCTTACCTCAACTTGTCCGACACCACCTGCCTTCGGAGACTGCACTTCCACAAAGAGGTTATCAGTGAGATATGCCAGTTCATCAGGGGAGATCTGCAGCCTGCCAGCACCATCAGGACTGCACTGTCCGTCAAGGTCACGGTCACCGCGGCACTGTCGTTCTACCCGTCGGGTCCTTTTCAGGCCTCAGCTGGCGACATTTGCGGTATGCCTCAGCATGCCACACATTGCTGCATTAGACAGGTCACTGAAGCCCTGTACACACGCAGGATGGACTTTATCAGCTTCCCTATGACCAGGGAGGCTCAGACTGAGAGGGCTCTAGGATTCTATTGAATTTCTAACTTCCCCAAGGTGCAGGGAGCAATAGACTGTATGCACATCGCCATTCGGGCACCTTTTCAGGATGCAGAAGTTTTCAGGAACCACAAGGGATTCCACTCCCTGAATGTGCAACTCGTTGTCGACCACCAGCAAATTATTACGGCAGTGAATGCTACATTTCCGGGCAGCTCACATCCTGCGTGAGAGCACTGTATCTGACTTGTTTAAAAATCAGCCACAAGGTCAATGCTGGATGCTTGGTGACAAAGGATATGGCCTCGCCACCTTGCTGATGATCCCCCTGCGTGACACCCACACCGAAGCCGAGAAGCGATACAACAAGAGCCACAGAGCCACTCACAGTATCGTGGAGAAAACCATTGGAGTGCTTAAGCAGTGCTTTAGATGCCTGGACCACTCAGGAGGCGAGCTCCAATATCACCCTGAGCAGGTAGCTCAATTCATGGTGGTGTGCTCCATGCTGCACAACATGACTATCAGGAGGGGTCAAGAATTGCCAGGAAGGTGTGACGGTCCACCTCAGGAGCGAGAGGAAGAGGAGGACGAGGAGGTGGATGTTGACCTCGGACCACACAATCAGGCTGACGCTGAAGCCATGCCCCTGCCCCCCTGTAGGCCTCAAGAAAGGGCCCGTGGTGGCATCATAGCTACAAGAATCTTATGTCAGGAGCTCATAAATGAATGTTTTGCCTGAAAGAACATTGGTGTTATTTACAAGGCTGACACACTGCTGGGTGTGCAGGTCGTACATCAATGGTGGGCATCACCTTGGTGACAGTTAAAGTTTAAGTTGATTGAGGTTAAGTGTAATTATACTCTTTGATGTTAAGGAATCACCAGCATGTAACGGTGCAGCTATCTGAGCCAATGCGCAACAAGGTTTTGTTAAATAAAAAACAATTAAACCGACCATTTGTCTGAAATCATAAGTATATCTGGAAAAACCAAACCTTGCCCCCACTCGCGCCCCCCTCACCCCCCCGCTTCTCCTCCCCACCTCTACCCCTTCCCCTTCCCCTCCTGACTCCAAGCTGCCTGGCCGAGGAGCTCCTCAGGCGATGCTTCATTGCGGGGCGGGGGGTGGGGGGTGTGGGTGGGGCGGGGGGATGGATACGGGAGAGGACAGTCCCGAGGTGGGAACATGCTCCGAGCCGGAAGCAAGATGTTGCTCCTGGCTCTCATGTGTCGTTGGCAATGGGGGTGCGGCACCTTGGGGTGCAGTGCCACGCTTCCGGACCATTGGGAGCCCTCTGACACCTGTGTTCCTGGCTACCAACTCCAGGGCCTCCTCCATCCTTTCCATGCTATATATTATTTGTTGGACAAAAACTCGGTGCCAACTATGTTCTTGGTGCTTAGTAGGCTTTTTGCTGCTGGTGAATCTCCCTTGTGCCTCTCACAACAGCCAAACAAGCACACACCACACCCACATACGCTTACAGTCCCTCTCTGCTCCCTCTTTCTCTGTCTTCTCTTCTGCGTATGTAATGAGGGCCCCTGACCTCCTGAATCGCGGGAAACGAGCGTTGCCATGCCGTTACTAAGGACGGCGATACTTTACGGCAGAAGGTCAGAGAGATTTAACGCTTACGCCCATTTCAGATCATTCATGGTAAAAACCAATTTTTAAAATGGAGACTAGGGGCTTTGAAAATGGGCGACAAGCTGACAATCTGAAAACCCATTTTTACCGCCCACGCCGGAAATAACGCCCATTTTTGAGCTATCTGCACAGAAGTGTAAAATCTAGACCAAGAGCTCATGGGGTTGGGGGTAATATATTAGCATGGATAAAGGATTGGCTAACTAACAGAAAACAGAGAGTCAGGATGAATGGGTCATTTTCGGTTGGCAAACTGCAACTAGTGAGGTGCCACAAGGATCAGTGCTGGGGCCTCAACTATTTACAATCTATATTAATGACTTGGATGAAGGGACAGTGTAATGTAGCCAAATTTGTTGATGATACAAAGATAGGTGGGAGGGCAAGTTGTGAGGAGGACGCAAAGAATCTGAAAAAGGATACAGATAGGCTAACTGAGTGGGCAAAAATTTGGCAGATGGAGTATAATGTGGTAAAATGTGAATTTATCCACTTTGGTAGAAAAAAAATGTATTATTTAAACGGGAAGAGATTACAAAATGCTGAGGTGCAGAGGGATCTGGGGTTCTTGTACATGAAACACAAAAAGTTAGCTTGTAGGTACAGCAAATAAATAGGAAGGCAAATGGAATGTTGCAAGGGGGATGGAGTATAAAAGTAGGGAAGTCCTACAAACACTGTGCTGGGCATTGGTGAGACCACACCTGGAGTACTGCGTACAGTTTTGGTCTCTTTATTTAATGAGGGATATACTTGCATTGGAGGCAGTTCAGAGAAGGTTTACTAGATTGATTCCTGAGATGAAGGGGTTGTCTTATGAAGAAAGGTTGAGCAGGTTGGGCCTATACTCATTGGAGTTTAGAAGAATGAGAGGTGATCTTATTGAAACATGTAAGATCCTGAGGGGGCTTGACAGGGTAGATGCAGAGAGGATGTTTCCCCTTGTGGAGGAACCTAGAACTAGGGGGCATAGTTTCAGAATAAGGGGTCGCCCATTTAAAACAGAAATGAGGAGGAATTTCTTCTCTCAGAGGGTCGTGAATCTTTGTAATTCTCTACCCCAGAGAGCTGTGGAGGCTGGATCATTGAATATATTTAAAGTGCGATAGGCAGAATTTTAAATTATAAGGGAGTCAAGGGTTATGGGGAGCAGGCAGGGAAGTGGAGTTGAGGTCAAGATCAGTTCATCCATGATCTTATTAAATGGGGAACAAAGAAATGGCAGACCAATTGAACAAATACTTTAGTTCTGTCTTCATTAAGGAAGACACAAATAATCTTCCGGAAATACTAGGTAAACTATCCCTCCTCATCCTGCTTGACTTATCTGCAGTCTTTGACATGGTTGACCACTCTATCCTTCTCCAATGCCTCTCCATCGTTGGCCAGCTGGGTGGGACTGCACTCACCTGGTTCTATTCTTATCTTTCTAATCGTAGCCAGAGAATCATCTGCAAAGGCTTCTCTGCCCGCCTCCACACCATTACCTCTGGTGTCCCCCAAGAATCTATCCTTGGCCCCCCCTCCTATTTCTCATCTGCATGTTGTCCCTTGGCGACATCATCCGAAAACACTGCATCAGTTTCCACAGGTACACTGATGACACCCAGTTCTACCTCACTACCAATTCTCTCGACCCCTCCACGGTCTCTAATTTTTCAGACTGCTTGTCCGACATCCAGTTCTAAATGAGCAGAAATTTTCTCCAATTGAATATTGGAAAGACCGAAGCCATCGTTTTCGATTCCTGCCACAAACTCCATTCCCTAGCCACTGACTCCATCCCTTTCCCCAACTTCTGTCTGAAGCTGAACCAGACTGTTCATAACCTTGACCCTGAAATGAGCTTTCGAGCACATATCTGCAGCATAACTAAGACTGCCTATTTCCACCTCCATAACATCGTCTGTCTCCGCCCTTGCCTCAGCTCATCCACTGCTGAAGCCCTCATCCCTGCCTTTATTACATCAAGACTTGACTATTCCAACATTCTCCTGGCTGGCCTCCCACATTCTACTCTATGTAAATTAGAGGTAATCCAAAACTCGGCTGCCCGTATCTTAACTCGCACCAAGTCCCACTCACCCATGACCCTTGTGCTTTGCTGACCTACAATGGTTCCTCAACCCCGAGGGACTGCCGAAGAAGAAGAAGACATTGGCTTCCGATTAAGCAACACACCGATCTCAAAATCTCATCCTTATTTTCAAATCACTCGATGGGCTCTCTCCTCCCTATCTCTATAATCAGCTCCAGCCCCGCAACCGCACCACCCCCCCACCCCCCACCCCCCGCACCCGTGATGTCTAATTATGCCCTCTTGAGCAACCCTGATTATATTCGCTCAATCATTGGTGGCCGTGCCTTCTGTTGCCTAGGCCCCAAGCTCTGGAACTCACTGCCCAAACCTTTCCACCTCTCTACCTTTCTTTCCTCCTTCAAGACGCTCCTTAAAACATATCTCTTTGACCAAACTATTGGTCACCTGCGCTAATTTCTACTTATGCGGCTCAGTGTCAAATTTTTTATCGCATGATACTCCTGTGAAGCGCCTTGAGACGTTTCATTACGTTAAAGGCACTATATAAATACAAGTTGTTGTTGGTGTTCCCCCCCCACCCCCCACTAATCCTCCTGCCCCCCCCCCCACACTAATTAGTTTAAAGCCCTCTCTACAGTTATTTGATTCGCCAGGGCCCTAGTCCCAGCACGGTGTAAGTGGAGCCTGTCCGAATGGAACAGCTCCCTCTTACCCCAGTACTGGTGCCTGTGTCCCACGAACCAAAACCCATTTCTCCCACACCAGTCTTTGAGCTACGTGTTTAACTCTCTGATCTTATTCACCCTTTGCAAATTTGCTCGTGTCTCAGGTAGTAATCCAGAGATTATTACCTTTGTGGTTCTGCTTTTTAATTTGGCCCCTAGCTGCTCATAATCCCTCAGCAGAACCTCTTTATTTGTCCTACCTATGTCGTTGGTACACATGTGGACCACAACAACTTGATCTTCCCCCTCCCACTCCAAGTTCCTCTCCAGCCCAGAGGAGATATCCTTAACCCTATGATCTGAAACCTAACTTAATGCATTTAGTACATGGGTATAGCAAGCCAAAGGACAAATGATCAATTTGCTACTGGATGTTATTTGATTCGCCAGTGGCTGCAAAGTACAGCAAGTAATCAGGAAGACAAATAGAATGTTGGCCTTTATTGCAAGGGGGATAGAGTATAAAAGCAGAGAAGTCCTGATACAACTGTACAGGGTATTGGTGAGACCACAGCTAGAGTACTGCGTTCAGTTTTGGTCTCCATATTTAAGGAGGGATATACTTGCATTTGGAGGCCGTTCAGAGAAGGTTCACTCAGTTGATTCCAGAGATGAGAAGGTTGACATGGAGATAGGCTGAGTAGGTTGGGCCTATACTCATTGGAGTTCAGAAGAATGAGAGGTGATCTTATCAAAACATATAAGATAATGAGGGGGCTCGACAAGCTGGATGCAGAGAGGATTATTCCACTCATAGGGGAAACTAAAACTAGGGGACATAGTCTCAGAATAAGGGGCCGCCCATTTAAAACTGAGATGAGGAGGAATTTCTTCTCTCAGAGGGTGTAAATCTATGGAATTCTGTGCCCCAGAGAGCTGTGGAGGCTGGGTCATTAAATATATTTAAGGCGGAGATAGACAGATTTTTGAGCGATAAGGGAATAAAGGGTTATGGGGAGTGGGCAGGGAAGTGGAGCTGAGTCCATGATCAGATCAGCCACAATCTTATTAAATGGCGGAACAGACTCGAGGAGCCAAATGGCCTACTTCTGCTCTTATTTCTTATGTTCTTATGATATGTAGTCGTTAACACAGATTTCACTATATGGAGGTTATATTGTACATCCTTCTCCCTTCCCAGCTAATCTAGGGTAGATCAAACAATAAAAAAATAAACTACTGCCAGTCAAATCTGGGCTGCACAAACTCAATCAAGCATAGTTGCTGCTATGAATTTAAAAAAAAATAAAAGGGTTGTTTCTTTGTGGTGACAACAGTGTTCCACTTCATCCTTGCATGCCACGATCTCGTACACTGTAATTATTGGGGTTAACGTATTATATTTGGCGATTGCAAAACAAACAGAAGCCCAGTCCATAAACATCAATGCTTCGGTTAATCTAATGATTGAGGACTTTCTAGTTCCCTTATATGCTGCCTGCTGTTTCATGCGATGATCGCACACCTTCCCATTTTGGTAACGGAATTGTCTCAGATGACCTGTACAATAAACACATGAATATTACAGCACCATCTTGCAGGCATTTGCAAAGTAATGTCACATAATAAGTGGTTACATAATTCTTGCCCCATCGAACTGATTTCTTCCCATTTTGACTATTTTTTCTTCCTGGTTTAGTCTCTTCCCACCTATATCCGCGACTCTTCTGACACTCTCCAACAATTTATCCGTTTCCAGTTTTCTGACCCTAATTGCCTCCTTTTTTATCATGGACATCCAATCCCATTACACCTCCATCCCCCATCAGGAGGGCCTGAGGGCATTCCACTTCTTCCTTGAACGGAGGCCCACCAGTCTCCATCCATCACCACCTTCCTCCACCTGGCTGAACTTGTTCTCAAATTGAGCAACTTCTGCTTTGACTCCATTCACTTCCTCCAAAAAAAAGCATTGCTATGGGAACCTGTACAGTTCCTAACTATGCCTGCCATTTTGTGGGATATGTGGAACATTCTTTATTCCAGACCTACTCAGGTCACCTCGCTCACCTCTTTTTCTGGTACATTGATGACTGCATCAGTGCTGTTTCCTGCTTTCGCCCCAAACTGGAAAATGTCTTCAAATTTGCTCCCAATTTCCACCCTTCCCTGGCCTTCACATGGTCCATCTCTGACTTTTCCCTTCCTCGTCTTCTCTACCTCCATTTCTGGGGATAGGCTATCAACCAATATCTACTATCATATCATATCATAGGCAGGTCTTCGGATTCGAGGAAGACTTGCTTCCACTCTTAAAATGAGTCTTTAGGTGGCTGAACAGTCCAATACAAGAGCCACAGTCCCTGTCACAGGTGTGACAGATAGTCGTTGAGGATAAGGGAGGGTGGGACAGATTTGCTGCATGCTCTTTCGGCTGCCTGCGCTTGATTTCTGCATGCTCGCGGCAATGAGACTCGAGGTGCTCAGTGCCCTCCTGGATGCACTTCCTCCACTTAGGGTAGTCTTTGGCCAGGGACTCCCAGGTGTCAGTGGTGATGTTGCACTTTATCAGGGAGGCTTTGAGGAGGTCCTTGTAACGTTTCCGCTGCCCAACTTTGGCTACTATAAGCTCATTGACTCCCATAGCTACCTGGACTACACTTCCTCCCATCACACTTCCTGTAAGGACTCTATTCCATTCCCCCAGTTTCTCCATCTCTGTCATATCTGTTATGATAATGCCATCTTCCATACCAGTGCTTCCAATATGTCTTCCTTCTTCCTCAACCGAGGATTCCCCTCCACCGTAGTTGACAGCACTGGTGGAGAAGTACCACCAGCGCTGCCTCTGCAAGATCCTGCAAATCCACTGGGGGGATAGATGCACCAACATGTAAGAAGGGGGGTGGGGGGCAGGGAGGCTGTGGGTCTCTATGAGGGGGTCAGGATCCCTTCTGACCAACATGAGCGGTTTCAAATCGTTCCCCCTCCCTTGGGTTCTGTACTCTGGATTTATTTGGATAGATGTGACAAAAGTGCAGAGGATGCTGGTTTGATGCAAAGAACTTTGGTTTTAGTACAGTCAAGGTAATACAAGCTTATTACTCTAGTAAGAAAATACACGGCCAAACTTACAATCACTCTAATAAAGAACAAGACAAGGAAAGGTACAAGGTCAAACTTATAATCACTCTAATAAAGAACAAGACAGGAAAGGTACAAGGTCAAACTTAAAATCACTCTAATAAAATACCATACACTACACATTCAAAGGGGGTTGCAGCAAAATTATACCTCCCACCTTCCAATACCTAATTCTAGCTAGGTTAGACTCCAGGGCAGGCAGGGACTTATGTTTACCAATCCTTTTGATTGTTAATGGTAGATGGTGATGTTCTTCCTTGCTTCAGGACTTCAAGACTTCGAGGCTGGAGAGTCTCTCCCCTCTCTCTCTCCTCTCTCCTCTTTCTCCTCTCTCTCCTCTCTCCTCTCTCTAACCTCTGTTGAAAACAGTGCCCAGTTATACGATTTCAGTGTTCTAATCTTGCCACCAAATCTCTTCACAATCCTTTGTACAATCTTGCGGGCTTGGTTCTTCTTTGTAATATTTTGTCGGGCTCGTTAAAGTTGATATGTCTCGGGTGGGTTGATCTTCGAAAAACTGTTTCCTGATGGAAAAATTAGTTTGGTAATTGCAATGTCCTTTTGTGCTTAGTCTTTCACATACAGGCTGGATTGGGCCTCTTTGTGATGTATATGCTGAAAATGGTTTGTCCAGACCCACGTTGATGGGGAGCTATCTCTGGGTGATACTGTGATGGTAATGTCTCTTGTGGAGGAAGATTTCAAATACTCATTCTTCCAGACAGGTTAACTCAATTCTCACACCCAGATAGCTTTACTTAATTAGACTGTCTCTTGCTAGCTCCGTAGTTCCGCCCACAGCCTTGAGTTTGTCTTTTAAAATCCAAAATTCTATTAAAGTTCGTAGTTTCTTCCATAAGCACTTTAGAGTTCCAAACCTTTCGGTAGATAGTCCCAAATTAAATTTCCTTTTGAATGAGCCCAAACACAGGTGGGGGGGGGGGGGGGGGAGGGTGCGGTTTTAGTGAATTTTGCTCTCTGCAAACATCAGTGTTCTTGCCCAGGCCAACATCCCCAGCATCGAAGCACTGACCACGCTCGACCAGCTCTGTTGGGTGGGCCACATCATCCTCATGCCCGACACAAGACTCCCTATGCAAGTGCTCTACTCGGAGCTCCTACATGGCAAGAGAGCCCCAGGCGGGCAAAGGAAATGCTTCAAGGACACCCTCAAATCCTCCTGATAAAGTGTAACATCTTCACCGGCACCTGGGAATCCCTGGCCCAAGACCGCCCAAAGTGGAGAAAGAGCATCCGGGAGGACGCTGAGCACCTCGAGTCTCATTGCCGAGAAACGAAATGCAGACAGCGGAAGGATCGTGCGACAAACTAGGCTCCCACCCCCCTTTCCTTCAACCATTGTCTGCCCCACTTGTTACAGAGACTGTAATTCCCGCATTGGACTGTACAGCCACTTAAGAACTCTTAGAGTGGAAGCATGTCTTCCATGATTTCGAGAGACTGCCTATGATGATGGTTGACAGGGCCCTCGACCATGTCTGTCCTATTTTCCGCACTTCTGCTCTCACCTCCTTCCCCTCCCTCCCAGAACCACAATAGGGTCCCCCTTGTCCTCACATTCCACCCACCAGCCTCCAACTTTAAGAGATCATCCTCTACCATTTCTGCCATCTCCAGTGTGATGCCACCACCAAACACATCGTCCCTTCCCTTCTCCTCCCCTTTCAGCATTCTGCAATCATACTGTTTCCTCCGCGACACCCTTGTCCACTCGTAGATTGGGTTACTGCCTTGCGGAACATCTCCATTCATTCCGCAAGCGTGACTCTGAGCTTCTGGTTGCTTGTCATTGTAATTCTCCATCCCACTCCCTCTCTGTCCTGGACCTCCTACACTGTTCCAATGGAGCTTAACGTAAGCTTGAGGACCATTGCCCCCACTTTTTCAGACAGCAGCTGTTTGTAATGCTGTTGCTATCCCATTTACAACTCCTCGAGACCCGTATTTTGTTTTTTTACATATCCCATTACCATCTTCTTTTGCCTTGTACCATCATTCCTTTTATCATTTCGTCTCTCCTGCCTTCCACCCCATCACAGATCTTTCCTTTTGTGCTTTCCTCTCCTCCTTCCTTTCCCTGTCTGTGTACTTCCTTAAAACCTGTCACATCACCAACTTTTTCCAGTTCTGATTAAAGATCATCGACCTGCAACGTTAACTCTGCTTCTCTCTCCACAGATGCTGCCTGACCTGCTGAGTATTTCCAGCATTTTCTGTTTTTTTGTATTTCAGATTTCCAGCATCCGCAGTATTTTGCTTTTGTTTACAGAAATCTGTTGTGCCCTGATCGAGAGAAACCTTAAACATATACACGTGACAACAATAACTAATTCGCGGCCACAGACCTTAAACATGCGGGCAAACGTCACGCTGAAATAATTGAAGCTATCATTTTACTTGTGCACCTGGAAAATCTGAAGCAGTTCGTAGCAGGAGATCAAAACTATGCGTGGATAACCATGCATAACCACCGCGCGTTAACTCTTGACAACAGCTCTAAACCATTATGCACACATAAACTCCGAATGCTTTCTGGTCATGTCTCAAAAATGCAACACCCATTCAAATGTCAATGGCACTTTATTTAGAGCAATGGCTTTAAAATATTGGCGCAAATCTTGGGTCGGGTTTGGCAGTATATCTTAAAACTATGCCAATCTTTAAGAGGACATGTGGCTACCGATTCTGTCCCAAATATAGAGTGTCAAAACTCTCGAAAATAAATTATAATTAACAGGGGACAAATGATCTATGACCGTCAGCAGAGAAATAAGTCTGCAAACGGCCATAGAATAAAGCAGCGCTTTGATTCATATTAGAACAAAGCGGGGGAGGTAACGCGATTTTTATTGTATTATTTTACAATCTTTAAATATATATTTTATGAACTGCATGCTCGATGAAAGAATATTTTTAATGCACCCGGTCTTGCACGGGTGTTTCTCTCTTTAATGATTGCCTGAAGGGGCTGATTTTTTAAAATCCCATTAGGGTCCCATTGAAAAAAAAGGCTACTTGTGTCAAAGCCAGAGCATTGACGTCAGTAGCTTTGACGTCAGCAGCTGCTCTCCCAAACTGAGTGTGTTTGCCTTTAGAAAGCACTCGGCAGCTCATCAATAAAAAGAGCTGGCAGAACAGAGAGAAGGGAAAAAAGGTGGGGGGAGGGAGGGAGGGAGGTCTATCTCCTGAGATTCAACAACCTTCGGGGAAAAATATAAATGAATCTGAATTTGCTTCCCTAATACTTCCCCTTTCACGGTAGATTTTAAGAGCGTTTACCCAACGTCGGCTATAATAGAAAAAATATTTATCTGTATAGGATTCGAATAACATTGATCTTTCAGGATCGTTGCATTATTTGATTATGCATTCCCAATAAATGTATCAATGATGATTGCAGGACGTGCCATGCGACCCCATGTGTGTCCTGTAGCCGGTCGCTGTGACGCCTCAGTGTATGTTTGGTGAGTTGTTAACACTTTCAATCATAGCGGCTTGATTCATAAGGGCCACTTCCATTGCGTTACCTCAAGCAAGCAAACTCCGGCGGCAATGAATCCTCGACTAGCCAATGCTTTTCTGCACGATTGCATTTATTTATTCAGAAATTGGTCCCCGTTTTAAAAAGAAACACTAAATTGACCTCCTCCCCCAAAGAGGAAGCGCAAAACGCGAAAGCAGTCGGTGATGAAATGGGTCGAGCTGCCGGCTCTGAGCTGTCTCCTGACACGCCAGGCAGACACCGTGGCCACAGCTCACTGAAACCAGTCTCAGTATTTGCCTCATCAGTGATAATGCCCCAAACCACTAAACGGGGCTGATTGATAACTCGGGGTGTTTTAGACCTGAGAGTCAGAGCTTGTTGACAATGTTTTTAACCTGACTGTCAGCATATAAGGGAGGGCGTGGCTACAAAATAGCAACAAGGAGTTATGCAGCGATTTAATGCTGGTTGAAAAAAGATACATGTGAATTCGGTGTTACTGTTTAAACACTGCCCTCGGCAGTGTTAAAGCCCAGCACAGAGCTGTGTTTAACTGTCTTGTTGGCATTTCATTAACTCCAACCAGAGAATGGTTAATAAAACAAAGTTCTCAGTCTATTGACAGAGGTCCATTCTGTCGATAGCAATTGCGTAGGAAGCGTGTTATCATTTTAATTGTAGTCTCGATGCCATTAAGAGCCGAGGTAGAGACGTCAATGCCCGTCTGTGGCCGTGAGCAGCTGCTGTCAGTCTCCGTGCAGTGCGAACTCCAACTTCCCGGCTCTGGCACAAAGCACCTCCGCGATGCCACCGACTCTCAAAGACAAACTAGCAGAGGTTCAACTCCTGCCAATGACTGATTCAAATTTCACCATTTGTGTCATCTGTGCGCCTGAGGGAACGGCTGCTAACCGTACACAACAAAGGAGAACTCCTCTCAGCGTTTCAATTGCGGCCGAAGAGATCGTTCAGGGTCCTAATGTTAAGACAAGGTTATGTATTAAAGTGCAATTCTGCAACGAAGCAAGTGCTGGGCGTTTGGAGCATCTTCTGCAGCGGTACAGGCTGGCGCTGGAAGGCGCTGCTCCTCTCTGTGACTCGGGAGATTCCGGGGACGTCTGTGCAAAGTGTGCGAAGCAAGTTTAGAAGACTTTGTGAAGGACTGTGAAATAATCGACCCTAACAAGAGGAGAGAACCCTGTGCTCAGTGCGGTGAGACCGATTGCCGTGCGCAGCTCTAGCGAGTGAAAGGCGAATTGGCTGAACTCTAATATTTGAAGCAGACGCACACTGGGCGGCTGGCTGGGACAAGATGCGCACTGATCACTCGACCTGTTCCCACTGTTAGTGCAGCACCTGGATCTCCGGCCAGCTTTACTCATTGCAAATATATATAACGATCCGCCCTTTTTGCCAGAATGAAAGAGCAGCTTCGGCGTTCAGTTACTAGTTGCCCAAAGGGCCAAGCACTGAAGCTGCTGAGGGGCCGCCACCTCCCCTGCCCATGGCAGTAAAGTGGGAGCAGACTTTTACGCAAAAGACCATTGGAAGTAATCTTGGGCACACGTGATCCATTAGCTCGGATCCGCACTACATGGTCCTCCTCCTCCCCTCCCCTCTGTTCATGGGGAAGGCGTGCGTGTCTCTTGCTCCTAGTCACTGACAGCACCAGTAAGTTTGATAGGGGAGGCGGACAAGACCCTCTGGGTGAGCAGCCACTGGTGAACGGCGCCCGGTCTGGGAAGTGAAGGACAGGAGAGGATCAGCTCTGACACGGCCGGCGATATCTGCGGTTTCTCTCGGGCTCGCTGCCTCCTCCGACTTGTCAGCAGAAAGTCTCTCCCCTGTCTGACACTCATTCCCTGCCCATCCTGCACTCCCACCTCCGCCACCCACTCCTCCAGAAAAAGGGGACGAACAAAATAAAGCGACAAAAAAAAATTCGAAACATCTCTCCGATGTCGAAAAAACGAAAAACTCTTGAAGGATCTCCGGTCCCAGAGAGCTCGCCATCTTTCGGCGCTAACGATCAAGGTAAGCGTCGTATGCACAAGGTGTATTCCTCAGTAGCCAGCCAGTGCCCAAGATGTAACCTCTGCACAGGAATGCATAGCCCTATGTGCTTGCCCCCTGAGCTATGTGCTAGTGTTTTGATGCCACTGGATGATATGACCATGGCTTAGAGAAGCTACCAGCTTTGTGCAACTTTGTGTTTCTCGCCAGCTTGCAGATGGCGATTGATCATAGCTTGAGTCTCAAACTGATCATTTCCATCGATTAATGTACAGGAAGGGGCGAGAGGAATAGTTTGTCACAGCACCTATGGACGGTCACTATGCAATCCTTGTACAATGTCCTTGTAGAGATTAGATTATTTTTTTTAGATCCTGTTTTACTTCCTTTTCTTGCTGGGATTTGTGGCTTTTATCGCATCTGACGTCAACTGGCCAGATTGCGTCATTGAGTGGAGAAAGTAGGTCTAGAGCAGAGGGTCTGAAGCATAGGCTGCATTCTCCACCGGCTCCAGCCCTCAGCGACCACTGGCTGCATTCTCCTAATAACGGGGAACATGCAGGATCAAAAACAGAATCTGAAGAATGCACCCATAAAATAGATTCGGTTTCACCCTAATTATACTCGACTACAGGAAGCTAGCCATTTTAAGCTGACTGCGTCCACATAACCCCGTAAGGATAACTGTGGTTTGTTTTGCAGAATTTTATTCATCTGCTACTCTTCCTCAATCAAAAAGGAGAAATAAACTGTTGCATTAGACCGCAACACGCATTACAGATTGAATTAGGTGCCACCGGTACCTACATGAATAGTAAAAATAAACTGCACCTCTCTGTAAGGCTGGAAAGCAATTGATTAGAAAATCGTCATTTTATATCTTTTTGTATCCACTTTACCCAATAGATTAAATAACTAGGCCTAAACTGTGAAAGAATTGTTTCGGTGGAAATGTAGAATTTACCTGCATTCGCGATTTTAGGAATACATGTCATTGAATTTTACAGTGCTGCAAGGTTCTGATGAGGCCCTTCTGATAGTTTGTGTTTTGACTGCATTCTTCCTCCTCCGTTTAAGATTATTTCATTTTATTTTCTTTGCATACACATTGATGAAAATACGCAAAGTATTCAGTTCACTCGGTGCGATATCTAGTCAGCCTGTGGCCATCACTTGAATGCTGCACGAAACTCACGGGGCGTTTTAGATTCTGGAAGCACGAGGCATCATTTTGTAATGTCAGAATTGAGTGGAAAATAACTTCTTAATTTAGTGGTTCTGACGTTTCCTTTCCTTTCCCCAATTAAGACGCATTTTCCTGGTAAAATACAGAATCCCTGCATGTGGGAGCTCTGTTTTTGTAATATTCAGTAAAGACTATTAGTTTCATTACACTGGTGATCTTGTACCGCAATGCACCCACATATTGTTGTATGTCAAACCAATCATAGTCACATCTTCTTCTGAAATCTGCCTCATTGTGATCATTGTAAATGAAACATTCCAAATGGCTGTCGGGCGTTAGCAGTGTAAAGACAGTCTTGAATTAATTTCAAGAAACATGGTAAAGCCATGTTTGTGCATAAAGCTTCAGATAGAACAGCTTTTGTAATTCTTACCTCCAACTCAATTTTATGTTTATAGAACATATTCTTAATTGAATTATCAGAATAAATTGAAGTTATCCATAGTTTGTGTAAATAGGAAACATGTAAGCACTTGTTGATGCACAATGGATGTATGAAAGCAGAGGTGGAAAAACACACACTTCCAATGTGTTTTCATTTTTTTTATTTGTTCTAGGATGTGAGCGTAGCTGACAATGCCAGCATTTATTGCCTATCCCTAATTGTCCTTGCAAAGGTGGTGGTGAGCTGTTAAGGAGGGAGTTCCAGGATTTTGACCCAGCGACTATGAAGGAACGCCGATATATTTCCAAGTCAGATGGTGTGTAACTTGGAGGTGGTGGTGTTCCCATGAGAATGCTGCCCTTGTCCTTCTAGATGGTAGAGGTTGCGGGTTTGGGAAGTGCTGTCAAAGAAGCTGTGGCTGCAGTGCATCTTGTAGATGATACACACTGTAGCCACACTGCACCGCTGGCAGAGGGAGTGAATGTTTAAGATGGTGGATGGGGTGTTGATCAAGCAGGCTGCTTTGTCCTCGATGGTGTCGAGTTTCTTGAGTGTTTTTGGAGCTGCACTCACCGAAGCAAGTGGAGAGGATTCCATCACACATCTGACTTGTGCCTTGTAGGTGATGGAAAGGCTTTGGGGAGTCAGGAGGTGAGACACTTGCCGCAGAATACCTAGCCTCTGATGTGCTCTTGTAGTCACTGTATTTATGTGGCTGGTCCAGTTAAGTTTCTGCTCAATGGTGACCCACAGGATGTTGATGGTGGGGGATTCAGCGATGGTAATGCCGTTGAATATCAAGGGGCAGTTGTTAGACGCTCCCTTTTTGATTATAGTCATTGCCTGGCACTTGTATGGCGCGAATGTTACATGCCACTTCTCAACCCAAGCCTGAATGTAGTCCAGGTTTTGCTGCATGTGGGCATGGACTGCTTCATTTTCTGAGGAACTGCGAATGGTACTGAACACTGTGCAATCATCAGTGAACATCCCCACTTCTGATCTTATGATGGAGCGAAGGTCATTGATGAAGCAGCTGAAGATGGTTGGGTCTAGGACACTACCCTGAGGAACTTCTGCAGTGAAGTCCTGGGGCTGAGATGATTGGCCTCCAACAACCACAACCATCTACCTTTGTGCCAGGTATGACTCCAGCCCATGGAGAGTCTTCCCCATGATTCACATTGACTTCAATTTCACTAGGTCTCTTTGATGCCACACTTGGTTAAATGCTGCTTTGATGTCAAGGGCAGTCACTCTCACCTCACCTCTGGAATTCAGCTCTTTTGTCCATGTTTGGACCAAGACTGTAATGAGGTCTAGAGCTGAATGGTCCTGTCAGAACCCAAACTGAGCATCGGTAAGCAGGTCATTGGTGAGTAAGTGTTGCTTGATAGCATTATCAACGACACCTTCCATCATTTTGCTGATGGTTGAGAGTAGATTGATGGGGCTGTTATTGACCGGTTTGGATTTGTCCTGATTTCTGTGGACAGGACATACCTGGGCAGTTTTTCACATTGTTGGGTAGATGCCAGTGTTGTAGCTGTATTGGAACAGCTTGGCTAGAGGCGTGGCTGGTTCTGGAGCACAGGTCTTCAGCACAACAGCCGGGATGTTGTCAGGGCCCATAGCCTGTGTTGTATCCAATACACTTGATATCACATGGAGTGAATCGAATTGGCTGAAGACTGGTTTCTATCATGGTGGGGACCTCTGGACAAGGCCAAAATGGATCATCCGCTCATCACTTCTGGTTGAAGATGTTTTCAAACGCTTCAGTCTTGTCTTTTGCACTCATGTGCTGGGTTCCACCATCATTGAGGATGGGGAAGTTCATGGAGCCACCTCCTGTCAGTTGTTAGTGGTCCACTACTATTCATGACTGGATGTACCAGGACTGCTGAGCTTTGATCTGATCCATTGGTTGTGGGGTCACTTAGCTCTGTCTATAGCATGCTGCTTTTGCTGTTTAGCATGTATGCAGTCTGTGTTGCAGCTTCTCCAGGTTGGCACCTCATTTTTAGGTACGCCTGGTGCTGCTCCTGGCATGCTCTTCTGCACTCCTCATTGAACCAGGGTTGGTCACCTGGCTTGATGCTAACAGTAGAGTGAAGGATATGCCGGGCCATGAGGTTACATATTGTGGTGGAATACAATTCTGCTGCGGCTGATGGCCCACAGTGCCTCACGGATGTCCAGTTATGAGCTATTAGATTTGTACTGAATCTATCCCATTTAGCACGATAGTAGTGCCACACAACATGATGGGCGTCCTCCTTGTGAAGACAGGACTTCGTCTCCACAGGGATTGTGCGGTAGTTACTGCTATCAATACTGTCATGGACAGGTGCATCTGCGACAGGCAGATTGGTGAGGATGAGATCAAGTAGGTTTTTCCCTCGTGTTGGTTCTCTCGCCATCCGCTGCAGGCCCAGTTTGGCAATTCTGTCCTTCAGGACTCGGCCAGCTCAGTCAGGAATGGTGCTACTGAATCACTCTTGGTGATGGACATTGAAGTCCCCCATCCAGAGTACATTCTGTGCCATTGCTACCCTCAGTACTACTTCCAAGTGGTGGTCAACATGAAGGAGTACTGATTCATCAACTGAGGGAGGGCGGTAGGTGGTAATCAACAGGAGTTTTCCTTGCCTATACTTGACCTGATGCCATGGTACTTCAAGGGGTCCGGAGTCAATGCTGAGGACTCCCACGGTACCACTCCCGCCGACTGTCTACCATTGTGCTACCACCTCTGGTGGGTCTGTCCTGCTGGTGGGACAGGACATTCCCACAGATGGTGATGGAGGAGTCTGGGACATCGGCAGAAAGGTATGATTCTGTTAGTTATGAATATGTCAGGCAGTTGTTTGACTAGTCTGTGTGACAGCTCTCCCAATTTTGACAAAAGTCCCCATATGTTAGTAAGAAGGACTTTGCAAGGTCGACTGGGCTGAATGTGTGTTGTCATGTCCAAAGTCAGTGCCAAGGTAGATGCCGGGTGGTCCATCTGGTTTTATTCTTCTTGTTTTTGTAGTGGTTTGTTTCAACTGAGTGGCTGGTTAGGCCATTCAGAGGGCAGTTAAGAGTCTGGGTCTGGTGTCACATATAGGCTAGACCAAGTAAGGATCGTAGATTTCCTTCCCTAAAGGACATTAGTGAACCTGATGTGATTTTACGACAAACTGGTAGTTTCATGGTCACCATTACTGATATTAGGTTTCTATTCTAGATATACTTAATTAACTGAATTTAAATTCCACAGCTGCAGTGGTGGGATTTGAACTCTCGTCTCCGGATATCACTGTGCAAAATGCCAGGTGTCCAGAAAGCATAGTAAAAGGTATTAAACATCTTGAATATGGCTTTGTGGGTGACTGTCTGAGTCCAAGATACCAACTGAGACAGAGTGGGCAAGTGACCTATTACTAGACCTCCACAAATGCTGGTCCCAATTCATCATTAAAAGCCGGATGAGAAGGTCTAACAGTCATTTGTTGCTTTTGGTTTTTTTTCGCCGTGAACAACATGCAGCAGCACATGATTTCCACTCAGTATTTATCCACAACAATAGTGCTGAGATTGGGAGCTCTACACTGTAGGGAATCACAGGAACAAACATTTAGCATTCTGGTATTGCACACGCCACCACCGTATCCCTGCAAAGTGATGGAAGGTGTAGTCGACAGTGCTATCAAGTGGAACTTACTCACCAATAACCTGCTCACCAATGCTCAATTTGGATTCTGCCAGGACCACTCGGCTCCAGACCTCATTACAGCCATTGTCCAAACATGGACAAAAGGGCTGAATTCCAGAGGTGAGGTGCGAGTGACTGCCCTTGACATCAAGGCAACATTTGACTGAGTGTGGCATTAAGGAACTCTAGTAAAATTGAAGTCAATGTGAATCGGGGAAAACTCTCTACTGGCTGGAGTCATACCGAGCACAAAGGACGATGGTTGTGGTTGATTTGAGGTCAATCATCCCTGCCCAGGACATCACCGCAGGAGTTCCTCAGTGCAGTGTCCTAGGCCCAACCATCTTCAGCTGCTTCATCAATGACCTTCGCTCCATCATAAGGTCAGATATGGGGATGTTCGCTGATGATTACACAGTGTTCAGTTCCATTCGCAATTCTTCAGAAAATGAAGCAGTTCATACCCGCATGCAGCAAGACTTAGAGAACATTCAGTCTTGGGCTGATAAGTGGCAAGTAACATTTGCACCACACAAGTGCCAGGCAATGACCATCTCCAACAAGTGAGAGTCAAACCAGCTCCCCTTGATATTCAATGGCATTACCATCGCTGAATCCCCCACCATCAACATCCTGGGGGTTACCATTGAGCAGAAACTTAACTGGACCAGCTACATAAATACTGTGACAACAAGAGCAGGTCAGAGGCTGGGTATTCTGTGGCGAGTGTCTCACCTCCTGACTCCCCAGAGCCTTTTCACCATCTGCAAGGCACAAGTCAGGAGTGTGATGGAATTCTCTCCACTTGCCTGGATGAGTGCAGCTCCAACAACACTCAAGAATCTCGACACCATCAAGGACAAAGCAGCCCGCATGATCGGCAGCCCATCCACCACCTTAAACATTCACCCCCTCCACCACCGGCGCACTGTAACTGTAGTGTGTACCATCTATAAGATGCACTGCAGCAACTCGCCGCGGCTTCTTTGGCAGCACCTCTCAAACCCGCGACCTCTACCACCTAGAAGGACAAGGGCAGCAGGCGCATGGGAACACCATCACCTGCAAGTTCCCCTCCAAGTTACACACCATCCTGACTTGGAAATATATCACCATTCCTTCATCGTCTCTAGGTTAAAATCCTGGAACTCGCTCCCTAACAGCACTGTGGGAGTATATTCACCACACGGACTGCAATGGTTCAAGAAGGCAGCCCACCACCACCTTCTCGGGGGCAATTAGTGATGGACAATAAATGCTGGCCCTGCCAGCGGCACCCACACCCTAGAATGATTATTTTTTTAAATTACATATAAAGAATATACTATGGTAGGGGAGCAGGTTACAAGCTGGAAACATGCTACTTAAACCTGTGTTGTTCAATAGAAATTGCTGACTAGCCAGAGATGTGGCCACGGTTTTAGCCACATGCACTGATTTTAGTAGAAAAAGCCTTGCATACACTTCCACAATACAGATAAATGTATTTCATGTATATATTTACTAAACAAATCTCTACCACCTTTCACTAACCAAGGAAGTAAAGCACCCAGAGTGATCAAAAGACACTCTCGCCCTCTGCATTTGGTCTTACCATTTTACCAATAAATGCACAAAAGATTGAAGTACACATTCATACGCCTTGCAAATATGAGTATTGAGATCGCATGCCCAATGAAATTGTTTTACTCTTTTTAATTTGATAATCAGAAATACAATTATCTACATCTGGATTCCCAGTTAGTCACATGTGGCTAACATATTAGACAACACTGGCTTAAAGCATGTTGCTTAAGTACCCATCCTCTAAGCTTGTCCCAGCCGGGTTTGTTTGCCCACCTTAGACATTCTTGTCCTGCAGTAACACATTTGAGATGTAGCCCAGAAGTTACTGTTGGCAATAATATATCACAAATGACTAGCACATCCATATGGAATTCCTCTACCTGCTTTTTTAACAGAGATGTTACTCTATTTATTTTAAATGACTTGCAAAAAAAGCATTAAGAATTAGTGTGCTATCACTGCTAATAATTTCTAGCCTCTTCCTTAAATCTCCTCTATTCCATCTTGTTAATAAAAATGTAAACAAAATTACCAACAATTTTACTTGCTGACCTTTATGGCACTTCTGAGTTCTTAGTGCTTCTAGTGGAAATATTCACTTCAAAGAAAGGCAACTATGTCTAGCAACCATCGATATTCAGTAAAACTGAGCATGGACTTGCTTTGTGTTGGCAGTGTTCACCCAGTGGGTTAGCCTGCAGTCTGTTGGACCTGTGTAGGCTGTTTTAACAGCTATTGATCTTGGTCCAGGTGATAATGGACTCTGTTAATTTTTTGTAAAATAAATTGCTTATTTTCCTGTTAAAGCAGGATGTTGTATTACAGATGAAAAGGCCTCGGCCTAGATTTCTTTTGAATTACTGTCTATTTTTGGGGCAACAAACAGAGCAAAAGGCTACTGCATCAAATCTACCACAAGAAACACTGCAGCTGAATTCTCCTCTCAAAAACTGGCCAGTTCCCTTAAAGGCCCGTCACGAGTCTGTTCTGCTGCATTTAAATGGGATCAAGGGGACATGGTTAATCCCTCAACCCTGTTCACTTCTATTTTGACTCTTAAACCTGCCTAAGTAATTCCCATCATTATATCAGTGACCGTAAGAACTGCTGCAACAACAACAACTTGCATTTATATAGCGCCTTTAACATAGTAAAATATCCCAAGGTGTTTCATAGGAGCGTTGTTGGATGAAATTTGACACCGAGCCACATAGAAATATTAGGATAGGTGACCAAAAGCTTGTTCAGAGGTAGGTTTTAATGAGAGAAAGAGAGAGAGGTGGAGAGGTTTAGGGTGGGAATTCCAGAGCTTTGAGCCTAAGCAGCTGAAGACACAGAAACAAAGTTTGTGGCAGAGATCAAGGTTCCCCCTAAGTAGCCGCACAGCAATCGGGAGGTCCAACGCAGGCTGCTCACCAGCTGTTCCGCTGGAAAATATACCGTGTATACAGCTGCATAGCAAGTTTAAAGGGACCGCGCACTTAAAAGTAAAAATTAGAGGGGACATTTGGCAGGGCCCAAAAGTAATGCCTTTGGTCTTCCCAATATTTAATTAGAAGAAATTTTGGACAAGCAGCGTGACAACTGGACGGTTCAAGAAGTGGTTGTAAGGTAGAGCTGGGAGACATCCCTCTGGCAAATATCACACTGAGGAGGTCACTTTTTGTGCTACTACTGATGGTTGCTGTTTCTTCATCTGCATAGCTTCCTTTTTAATACTTTGGGGATTGAGTCAGGACATTTACCATTATTTTCACTTGGCTCTGATCAAAGTCCTGCTCTGCACTCCATCTGATGAGTTATTTATGAACATGTACCCATACATGAACACTTGGAAAAGATTTGGGTTAGAGGCTCTTGGCATCGGGCATCACTGCAAGTATCTCTTCCCAACAAGTGGACACTCTCAAACCAAGAAGGTCTTATTTAGTCATCCCGACAGCCAAAGGTCCCTTCAGGTTCTTCCCACTCCTAAAACAAAAATTAACTCTCAATTTTATATGATCAAGCTATCTTTACTTGAAACCAGAACATTCACCAGGAAGTGTCAACAAAATATATTCTCCTTTTCCGGAACTACTTTTTAAAATCAATGAGCTTACTTGCTCTAGTTCCAATGTAGTGCTTCCTGAGTGGCATGGCCTTGAGCGATGAATGGCTGGGATGGTTCTCCTGGAGCCTTGGAGACCGGAGGTGACTCTAATCTCAAGATAGCTGCTGTCCCAGAGGGACCAGCTACTGGCAGCCTGGTGCTTGCTGTAGCAAGAGGGACTTGGACGAATAGTTCCATGAGGTTTTGGAAGTCCTGCAAAAATGTTTTGTTTAAAACACCTATTAAAGCACTGTTAGTTGCCACTTCAGAACCAACAATGTCCTTGGATGTTCTTCATGGCCTTTTGATGCTGCATCAATTTTGAGGGTGTCCTACAGGTTATGCAAAACGTCCTACAGGTTATGCAAAACTTCCTGCAATGTGCTGCAGATTACAAGTAGTAGATTTCTCTTACTTATCCGTCATGACAAACATATCTTATTAAATTGTTCCACTGGCAGGAGGTAGGAAGTGGTGTTTCCACAGGGATCAGCACTGTTGTTCATCATTTACATCAATGATTTGGACTCTGGAATTGGAAGTACAATATCAAAATTTGCAGATGACACCAAATTGGGCAATGTAGTTAATACTGAGGAAAACTGCGACAAAACATTAACAAACTTGCAGAATGGGTGTGTAAATAGCAAATTAATTTCAATATAGTTAAGGGTGAAGTGGTGCATTTTGGTAGAAGGAATAAGTAGGCCACCAATTCCTCAGAACATAAAAGTCTAAATGGGTAGAGGAGCAAAGGGATGTATGGGTACATATTCATAAATTACTAAAAGTGGCAACACGTGTTTAAAAAAAAGCCATAAAAAATGAAAAACCAAGCACTGTACTTCATTTTTAGAGGAACAGAATTCAAAAGCAGAGAAAATGTGTTAAACTTGTATAGGTACACCAAACAATTAGAAGGCAAGTGGTATATTAGCTTTTAGTGTAAGGGGGTTGGAGTATAAGAGTAGGGAAGTCTTGCTGCAATTATATAGAGCTTTGGTGAGACCACACCTGGAGTACTGTGTACAGTTTTGGTCTTCTTGCTAAAGAAGGATATACTTGCCTTTTAGAGGGGGTTCACTAGATTGATTGCTGGGATGAGAGGGCTGTCCCATGAGGAGAGATCGAGTAGGATGGGCCCATATTCTCTGGAGTTTAGAAGAATGAGAGGTGATTTAATTGAAATGTATAAAATTCCTGAGGACTTGTCGGCGTAGATGCTGAGAGGCTGTTTTCCCCTGGCTGGAGAGTCCAGAAATAGGGTTCATAGTCTCAGGATAAGGGGTCAGCCATTTATGACTGAGGTGAGGTGAAATTATTCAAAACTGAGATTTTGATTTTTGGACACTGAGAATCAAAGGATATGGGGATCGGGCAGGACAGTGGAGTTGATGTAAAAGATCAGCCAAGATCTTATTGCTCTTACTATTTATGTTCTTATCTTAACCTTAGTTAGACCACACTTGGAGTACTATGCAAAGTTTTGGTCTCCATATTACAAAAAAGATATAGAAGCACCTATGAAAAGTGCAAAAAAGATTTACAAGGATAATATCAGAACCGAGAGGTTATAACTATCAGACTGAGGCACTTTTGTCTAGGAATGGAAAGATATCGAGGTCTTGACAATGAGGAAAGGGTTTGATAGGGCAGACATAGTGTAGGTAGTTTTACTTGTGGGGAGTCCAAAACTAGGGGTCATAAATATAAGATAGTCATTAATAAATCCAATAAGGAATTCAGGAAATACATCTTTACCCAGAGAATGGTTAGAATGTGGAACTCACTACTACATGGAGTGGTTGAGGCAAATGGCATAGATTCATTTAAGGGGAAGCTGGATACGCACATGAGGGGGAAAGGAATAGAATGATATGTTGATAGAATGAAATGAAATAAAGTGGTAGGAGGCATGTGTAGAGCATAAACACCAGCATTGACCTGTTGGGACGAATAGCCTCTGCTCTTCCATTCTCAGGTCCACTTTCTCACGAGTGCTCAGCGGCCCAACTAGTGACAGAGCTACTATCTTAATTTCTTGTGAGTACCTGTCTGTGCTGGTGCTTGCACAGGTAACATGTCAGAATGGAGTTGGTGAGAATGTAGGGATCAGCTGCAGATATGGAAGATATAGGGATAAGGTAGCATAGTGGTAATGTTACTGGACGAGTAATCCAGGGGCCTGGACTAATGACCCAAGGACATGAGTTCAAATTAATTAAACAAATCTGAAATTAAAAGCTAGCATCAGTAATGGTGACCAGATTGTCGTTAAAAACCTATCTGGTTCACTAATGTCCTTTTAGGGAAGGAAATCTGCCGCCCTTACATGGTCTGACCTATATGTGACTCCAGACTCACAGCAACGTGTTTGACTCTTAACTGCCCTCTGTGGTTCAAGAAGGTGGCTCACCTGCACCTTCTCGAGGGCAATTGGGGATGGGCAATAAATGCCGGCCTTGCCAGAAATGCCCACATCCTGAGAATGAATATAAAAACAAAAGTGCCCAAGTTGTTCTTCAAAGTGGCTGGCCTCTACCTCCAAGAAATCTCCTATGACGTGAAAGACAGAAGAGCTTATTCAGATGTGCATACACTGACATTTGTCCTTGAAGAAATAGTCAGTGTGTGTAAAGCTCTGCAATACTTCAACCAAGCACAAGAAGCTGAAAGTAGGTATGATGGGGCCGAAATTGTCCCTTTCCTTAAGGCCTGTTACCACTGGGAATCGGCGGCCATGCTGCGGAGTGCAGTGGCCGCGATTTTTCGTGGAATGGCCACCATTTTGAAAATTCCACGCCTGTGGTATCCCGGCGGTGACCCGCCCCCCCACCCCCCCTCCACCCCAGCCACCCCACTACCGTTCAGCTTCTGCCAATCTGTCCTGAGTGCATCATCAGAGTGCGCACTGCCGCTGTCCCCCCGTGATTGCAAAATTCCACATAGAAAATCTTGCTGCCACCGCTCGGTGCCACTGCACTGTGTTTGTAGTGTTTCTAAAATGGCGGTGCAGCTGCCATTAAAGAGGAGGACCGACTGCAGTGGCCGCCATGTTTCTTTTTGCCGGCTGACTGCCATGTTGGGCCAAAAACTATGCCCCCGGGTTAAGCCAGTCTGCCAACAGGCACCCTCTTGGGTGCCAGGCAGCTGGCCCAGCCAAAACCCTCCCTGGAGGCCCAGTGGACCGAACTTAAAGAATCGCACCGATCTCCCCTTTACGTGAAGGGGAGATCCGTGGTGAGCCCACCTCCAATTTCCGCCCCCCTAGTGTGCGAACTTCTGCTTGCTGCCGCATATCCACTCCCATTGTGACCGACTTCTGGTCCGCTGAAAAAAAAGCCAAAGAGCAGAATTTTGCTCGAGGCCACCGCATCCGCGCGACGGTAAAAACAACTGAAACAGGATAGGTTTGCCCCATTTTCAGCAGTGGGCAATTTTGGCCCCGATGTGTCTTGTCCAACTTTTACCAACCTTCTCTTGCCAGCTCACCTCCAATGTCACCACCTCCTACAGCATCCTCTGTCTATCTTCCCATTAAATCTAACTCTTCCTCTTCCTGAAAACTCAAGTTTTTCAGTGATGGTGGTCCTACATCCAGTTGTCCTTCTGTGGTGCTGGTTATGTTCCATTTTTCCTTTGGAGGGAGAGAAGATAATGAAACAGGCCTGCGAGTATCATGAAGAATTGTCCCATGTGAGATCATGCCTTCCGCAATGATGAAAGCGGAAGATGCCATATCCCTTAAAGGAAGTGACCTTGAATACAAACCTTTGTGGCAGGCAAAGAGAATTGAAAGAGTAATTTTGTGCAATGAATGCGCTTGAAGAATAATTGAAGAGGATGCCCTTAGCTGAAGTTAGTTACCCAAGATAGAATTAATTTGAAAGGGAGAATGAATATAAAAGGTAAATAAGTGAGTGAAGCTGTATGACTGATGGAGGATATATATTGCACAAGAGCCTTAACTTAGCCACCTCTTGTAAGGTCATTGAACTTCTTTCGACATATCTCTCGACCACTCCACTGTTTCTAAATTGTCAGATTGCTTGTCCAACATCCAGTACTGGATGAGCAGACATTTCTTCCAACTAAATATTGGGAAGACCGAAGCCATCATCTTCGGTCCCCACCACAAACTCCAGCCACCGACTCCATCCCTCTCCCTGGCAATTGTCTGAGGCTGAACCAGACTGTTCACAACCTTGCTGTCATATTTGACCCCAGATGAGCTTCTCGCCACACACCTGTACCATCACAAAGACAGAGAAACAAAGAAAATAGGTGCAGGAGTAGGCCATTCATCCCTTCAAGCCTGCACCACCATTCAATATGATCATGGCTGATCATTCACCTCAGTACCCCTTTCCCGCTTTCTCTCCATACCCCTTGATTCCGTTAGCCATAAGGGCCATATCTAACTCCCTCTTGAATATATCCAGTGAACTGACATCAACGACTCTCTGCGGCAGGGAATTCCATCGGTTAACAATTCTCTCTGAGTGAAGAAGTTTGTCCTCATCTCAGTCCTAAATGGCCTATCCCTTTTCCTAAGACTGTGTCCCCTGGTTCTGGACTTCCCCAACATCGGGAACATTCCTCCCGCATCTAACCTGTCCCGTCCCGTCACTTATTTACCTTTTTATATTCATACGTTTCTATGAGATCCCCTCTCATCCTTCTAAACTCCAGTGTATAAAGGCCCAGTTGATCCAGTCTTTCCTCATATGTCAGTCCAGCCATCCCTGGAATCAGTCTGGTGAACCTTCGCTGCACTCCCTCAAGAGCAAGAATGTCCTTCCTCAGATTAGGAGACCAAAACTGAAAACAATATTCCAGGTGAGGCCTCACCAAGGTCCTGTACAATTGCAATAAGAACTCCCTGCTCCTACACTCAAATCCCCTCGCTATGAAGGCCAACATGCCATTTGCTTTCTTAACCGCCTGCTGTACCTGTATGCCAACTTTCAATGACTGATGAACCATGACACCCAGGTCTCGTTGCACCTCCCCTTTTCCTAATCTGCCACCATTCAGATAATAATCTGCCTTCATGTTTTTGCCATCAAAGTCGATAACCTCACATTTATCCACATTATACTGCATCTGCCATGCATTTGCCCACTCAACTAACCTGCCCAAGTCACCCTGCAGCCTCTTAGCATCCACCTCACAGCTCACACCGCCACCCAGTTTAGTGTCATCTGCAAACTTGGAGATATTACACTCAATGCCTGCATCCAAATCATTACTGTATATTGTAAAAAGCTGGGGTCCCAACACTGAGCCCTGCGACACTCCACTAGTCACTGCCTCCCAATCTGAAAAAGACCCGTTTATCCCAACTATCTGCTTCCTGTCTGCCAACCAATTCTCTATCCACGCCAGTACATTACCCCCAATACCATGTGCTTTGATTTTGCACAACAATCTCTTATGTGGGACCTTCTCAAAGGCCTTTTGAAAGTCCAAATACACCACATCCACTGGTTCTCCCTTGTCCACTCTACTCGTTACATCCTCACAAAATTCCAGAAGATTTGTCAAGCATGATTTCCCTTTCACAAATCCATGCTGACTTGGACCAATCCTGTTACTGCTTTCCAAATGCACTGCTATTTCATCCTTAATAATTGATTCCAACATTTTCTCCACTACTGATGTCAGGCTAACCGGTCTATAGTTTCCCGTTTTCTCTCTCCCTTTTTTAAAAAGTGGTGTTACATTAGCTACCCTCCAGTCCATAGGAACTGATCCAGAGTCGATAGACTGTTGGAAAATGATCATCCACTATTTCTAGGCCCACCTGCTTAAGTACTCTGGGATGCAGACAATCAGGCCCCGGGGATTTGTCGGTCTTCAATCCCATCAATTTCCCCAACACAATTTCCCGCCTAATAAGGATATTCTTCAGTTCCTCCTTCTCACTAGACCCTCGGTCCCCTAGTACATCGGGAAGTTAATTTGTGTCTTCCTTCATGAAGACAGAACCAAAGTATTTGTTCAATTGGTCTGCCATTTCTTTGTTCCACATTATTAATTCACCTGAGTCCGACTGCAAGGGACCGACATTTGTCTTCACTAATCTTTTTCTCTTCACATATCTATAGAAGCTTTTGCAGTCAGTTTTTATGTTCCCGGCAAGCTTTCTCTCATACTCTATTTTCCCCCTCCTAATTAAAGCTTTTGTCCTCCTCTGCTGAATTCTAAATTTCTCCCAGTCTTCAGGTTTGCTGCTTTTTTGGCCAATTTATATGCCTCTTCCTTGGATCTAACACTATCCTTAATTTCCCTTGGTAGCCACGGTTGAGCCACCTTCCCTGTTTTATTTTTACTCCAGGCAGGGATGTACAACTGTTGAAGTTCATCCATGTGATCTATAAATGTTTGCCATTGCCTATCCATCGTCAACCCTTCAAGTATCATTTGCCAGTCTATTCTAGCCAATTCACGCCTCATGCCGTCGAAGTTAGTTTTCCTTAAGTTTAGGACCCTAGTTTCTGAATTAATTGTGTCACTCTCCATCTTAATAAAGAATTCTACCATATTCTGGTCACTCTTCCCCAAGGGGCCTCGCACAACAAGATTGCTAATTAGTCCCTTCTCATTACATATCACCCAGTCTAGGATAGCCAGCTCTCTAGTTGGTTCCTCGACATATTGGTCAAGAAAACCATCCCGAATACACTCCAGGAAATCCTCCTCTACCACATTGCTACCAGTTTGGTTAGCCCAATCTATACGTAAATTAAAGTCGCCCATGATAACTACTGTACCTTTATTGCACACATCCCTTATTTCTTGTTTGATGCTGTCCCCAACCTCACTACTACTGTTTGGTGGCCTGTACACAACTCCCACCAGTGTTTTCTGCCCTTTGGTATTCCACAGCTCCACCCATACCGATCCCACATCATCCAAGCCAATGTCTGTCCTTACTATTGCATTAATCTCTTTAACCAGCAACGCTACCCCACCTCCTTTTCCTCTCTTTCTATCCTTTCTAAATGTTGAATACCCCTGGATGTTGAGTTCCCAGCATTGGTCACCCTGGAGCCATGTCTCTGTGATGCCAATTACATCATATCCATTAACTGCTATCTGCGCAGTTAATTCGTCCACCTTATTCCGAATACTCATTGCATTGAGGCACAGAGCCTTCAGGCTTGTCTTTTTAACACACCTTGTCCCTTTAGAATTTTGCTGTAATGTGGCCTTTTTTGTTTTTTGCCTTGGGATTCCCTGCCCTCCACTTTTACTATTCTTCTTTCTATCTTTTGCCTCTGTCTCCCTTTTATTTCCCTCTGCCTCCCTGCATAAGTTCCCATCCCCCTGCCATATTAGTTTAACTCCTCCCCAACAGCACTAGCAAACACTCCCCCTAGGACATTGGTTCCGGTCCTGCCCAGGTGCAGACCGTCTGGTTTGTACTGGTCCCACCTCCCCCAGAACCGGTTCCAATGCCCCAGGAATTTGAATCCCTCCCTTCTGCACCACTCCTCAAACCACATATTCATCTGAGCTATCCTGTGATTTCTACTCTGACTAGCGCATGGCACTGGTAGCAATCCTGAGATTACTACTTTTGAGGTCCTATTTTTTAATTTAGCTCCGAGCTCCCTAAATTCGTCTCGTAAGACCTCATCCCGTTTTTTACCTATATCGTTGGTACCTATGTGCACCACGACAACTGGCTGTTCACTCTCCCTTTTCAGAATGTCCTGCACTCGCTCCGAGACATCCTTGACCCTTGCACCAGGGAGGCAACATACCATCCTGGAATCTCGGTTGCGGCCGCAGAAACATCTATCTATTCCCCTTACAATTGAATCCCCTATCGCTCTCCCACTCTTTTTCCTGCCCTCCTGTGCAGCAGAGCCACCCACAGTGCCATGAACTTGGCTGTTGCTGCCCTCCCCTGATGAGTCATCCCCCTCAACAGTACCCAAAGCGGTGTATCTGTTTTGCAGGGGAATGACCGCAGGGGACCCCTGCACTACCCTCCTTGCACTGCTCTTCCTGTAGGTCACCCATTTACTATCTGGCTGTGTACCCTTTACCTGCAGTGAGACCAGCTATTTCTGCCAATGTAAGATCGCCTAACTCCACACGTACCTCACCTCATCTGCGGCTGAAACCCTCATCCTTGCCTTTGTTACCTCTGCGTCCTACCCTGCATAAACTTGAGGTCATCCAAAATTCTGCTGCCCGGTTGCTAACTCATTCACCCATCACTCTGTGCTCACTGACCTACATTGGCTCCTGGTTAAGTAACGCCTCGACTTTAAAATTTTCATCCTTTTTTTCATCCCTCCACGACCTTGCCCCTCCCGATCTCTATAATCTCCTCCAACCCTGCAACCCTCCGAGATATCTGCGTGCTTCCAATTCTGGTCTCTTGAGCGTCCCCGATTTTAAGCGCTCCACCATTGGCGTCCAAGCTTTCAGCTGCCAAGGCACGAAGCTCTGGAATTCCCTCCCTCAACCTCTCCACCTCTCTCTCCTTTAAGGCGCTCCTTAAAACCTACCTCTTCGACCAAGCTTTTGTTCATCTGCCCTAATCACCTTATGTGGCTCGGTGTCAAATTTTGTTTGATAACACTCCTGTGAAGTGCCTTGGGACATTTTACTATGTTACAGGTGCTATATAAATACAAGCTGTTGTTGCATTATTTAGCAGTTCTTGGGGTGGTCGAGCTTGCACTGCCTGCCTCTGCAAACTCTCTCCAGTCATGATGCACTAATCTACAATGGGCCTCCTGTCCTCCGTGGCCAACAAATGATCTTTCCTGGCCCCCACTGCTCCTAGCACCATCTCCATGGACACATCCAGTGGCTGAGACTGTCAGGTTTCTGCTCTTTCTGCCACCTTGCTGAGAATTAATGCCCTTGAACTGTCCTTGAACAGCCTTTTGGAGGCTGCACCAAAATGGTATTTGTATACCTCCTAGCAGTGGTATGCCAATGAAGGGCCATCTTTTGGGCTCCAAACCACTCTGCATGGTTAATGAGCGTTTTGTGATGAAATTACAGCAGGTTAGTGTGGGTGTTGGGACTGTCCTCCCACAAATCCACCAGCCAGAGGACAGTCCAGGCCCTCTGTCATCTCGGACAATAAGCACCTGACAAAAACCGAAACCACTGGAACCACACAGCAGGTCAATTAGCATCTAGAAATATTCTGATGAAGTCTGATATCGAGGGAACAAACAGTCTTTATTCGCAAGTGTGGGGAGACAGCCTGCTTTCTGTCTTTAGCCAAGCTTCTACAAATTGATACAGCATGTACATAATTTTCATACATTCAAATGACACGTTGTACAATGTCCCCGCCTACCTTCTAGAATATTCTATATTACATCATTAGTTTTAATTCCTGTTACTACTAAGTGTTCACCTTAGTTTACATAATAGTTAAATAGTAAGCAGTTGTGATCAGCATTAGATAACAGTGAAACAGTCGCTCGATAGACATTTGCAGTCAGCAGTTACCCTGACCTATGGTACATAGGCTGTTGCAACCGTTTGCGACTGGCACTTGAGCTCAGCTCATTTAGCTTAATGATATTTCGCTTTATCTTGTTAAGCCTTGTCCATTGTTTCGCCACACAGGCTGTTGTCCAAAATGGTCAGCACAATTAGCTTAATCATATTTCATAGAAACATAGAAAATAGCTGCAGGTGAAGGCCATTCGGTCCTTCAAGCCTGTACCGCCATTCAATATGATCATGGCTGATCATGCAACTCCAGTACGCCATTCCTGCTTTCTCCCCATACCCCTTGATCCCTTGAGCCATAAGGACCACAACTAACTCCCTTTAAAATATATCTAACAAACTGCCATCAACAACTTTCTGTGGTAGAGAATTCCACAGGTTCATAATTCTCTGAGCGAAGAAGTTTCTCCTCATCTCGTTCCTAAATGGCTTACCCCTTATCCTTAACTATCCTGCTATCTCTACTCTGACTAGCACATGGTAATCCTGAGATTACTACTGATATGTCCTTACTGTGCAGTATAAATGCACACAAGGCCCATACTTGAGAGAAGGTCACTCTGTGACGAGTTATCTTTATTACCAAGACCTCAAGTGATGAAGGTGGGTGAAGCATCCCCTTTTATACCTGAAAGTCCAGGTTAGGAGTATCTCCCACAAGTTCACCCCCTTGTGATCAATGTTCTCAAGGTGTACAACTTCGGTCAGTTTATACATGGGTTACAATGATAGTTGAATATATGACATCACCTCCCCCCGAAAGTCTTATTGGGATCACAGGTTAAGTTTCCCTGGTGGTTTACGCTCCCTTGTAGAGCCTGAGTTGGGGCTCCGGTTGTTGGGCGCTGGCCTGAGTGTCTGCTGTTTGCGGTGCCTCAGGCCTGTCCGGACTGCCCACAGTGACTGGGCTCTCCTCCACTTGGTTCCGGTGTTCAGTCACCTGTGGTGGAGTAAACTCTACGTTGTGTTCTTCCTCTGCTTCTTCTATGGGGTTGCTGAACCTCCTTTTAGTTTGATCCACGTGTTTGCGGCAGATTTGTCCATTGGTAAGTTTAACTACCAAAACCCTATTCCCCTCTTTGGCAATCACGGTGCCTGCAAGTCATTTGGGCCCTGCAGCGTAATTAAGGACAAAAACAGGGTCATTGGCATCAATACATCGCGCCATCGCATTCCTGTCATGGTAGTCACATTGTGACTGATGCCTGCTCTCAACAATTTCTTTCATAGTGGGGTGTATAAGGGATAACCTGGTATTGAAGGTCCTTTTCATTTAGCAGCTCTGCGGGTGGAACCCCTGTGAGCGAGTGTGGTTGGGATCTATTGGCCAACAGGAGGCGTGATAAGCGGCTTTGAAGGGAACCCCCTTGGATTCTGAGCATCCCCTGTTTATCTGCACTGCTCGTTCTGCCTGGCCGTTTGAGGCCAGCTTGAATGGTGCCGTTCTGACATGGTTGATTCCATTGCCTGCCATGAAGTCCTGGAATTCAGTGCTTGTGAAGCACGGGCCATTGTCACTGACCAAGACATCCGGTAGACCATGGGCGACGAACATTGCCCGTAGACTTTCTACCCTGGCAGAGGATGTGCTTGAATTTAAAATGTCACACTCAATCCATTTGGAGTAGGCGTCTACTACAACCAAAATCATTTTTCCCATGAAAGGACCTGTGTAGTCCACATGGATGCATGACCATGGCTTGGCGGGCCAGGACAAGGGCTAAGGGGGGCTTCCCTGGATGCATTGCCCAGCTGAGCACACGTGTTGCACCTGCGAACACAAAGTTCCAGGTCTGCATCTATCCCTGGCCACCAAACGTGTTACCTGGCAATTGCCTTCATCATGACAATGCCATGAGTGCTCATTGTAAAGTTCTCTGATAAACACCTCTCTGCCCATCTGGGGCATGACTACTCGGTTTCCCCATAGTAGGCAATCGGCCTGAATCGAGAGTTCATCCTTGCGCCTATGAAACGGTTTAAATTCCTCAGGGCATGCCCCGTACGTGGCTACCCAGTCCCCATTCAGGACACATTTCTTAACTAAAGACAGGTGCGGGTCTTTATTTGTCCAGACCTTAATCTGACGGGCTGTCACAGGTGAGCCTTCGCTTTCGAAAGCTTCAACAGCCATGATCATCCCAGCATCATGCTCAGTTGCCCTCTCAGTGGTGGCTAGTGGGAGCCTGCTGAGTGCATCTGTGCAGTTTTCAGTGCCCGGTCTGTGCCGAATTGTATAGTCATAGGCGGCTAATGTGAGTGCCCACCTCTGTATGCAGGCCGATGCATTCGCATTTATGGCTTAAAAGGGACGTTAGGGGTTTGTGATCTGTCTCCAGCTCAAATTTCCTGCCAAACAGGTACTGGTGCATTTTTTTTTACTGCATATACACATGCCAGCGCTTCCTTTTCTATCATCCCGTAGCCCCTTTCTGCCTCGGACAGACTTCTGGAGGCATAAGCTACCGGCTTTAATTGACCTTTGGCATTCACATGCTGCAACATACACCCGACCCCATAGGACGACGCATCGCACATTAAAACAAGTTTCTTACAAGGGTCATATAACGTTAACAGTTTGTTGGAGCACAACAAATTGCATGCTCTATCAAAATACCTTTCCTGGCTATTCCCCCAGACCCAATTGCAACCTTTGCGTAGGAGCACGTGTAGCAGCTCTAACAGTGTGCTCAATTTGGGAAGAAAGTTACCAAAATAGTTCAGGAGCCCCAGAAACGAACGCAGCTCCATCGTGATACGGGGTCTGGGTGCTCTCTGGATCGCTTCCATTTTGGACGCAGTAGGGCTGATCCCGTCTGCTGCTACCCTCCTCCGCAGGAATTCTACCTCTGGAGCTAAGAAGATGCACTTCGCCTTTTTCAGTCGCAGCTCTCTCCGGTCCAGTCTGCATAGCATCTCCTCCAGGTTGTGGAGGTGTTCTTCAGTATCGCGACCCATGACAAGGATGTCGTCTTGAAAAACCACCGCCCTTGGAATCGACTTGAGGAGACTTTCCATATTTCGCTGAAAGATCGCAGTGGCCGAAGGAATCCCGAACGGACATCTGTTATACTCAAACAACCCCTTGTGTGTCGTGATGGTGGTCAGCTTCTTCGACTCACTCACCAGCTCCTGGGTCATGTAAGCTGAGGTCAGGTCCAATTTTGAAAAAAGTTTGCCACCGGATAGCGCCGCAAAGAGGTCCTCCGCTCTCGATAGCGGGTACTGGTCTTGGAGTGACACCCGATTGATGGTGGCCTTGTAATCGCCACATATCCTGACCGACCCATCCGCCTTGATCACCGGCACGATCGGGCTCACCCAGTCACTGAATTCGACTGGCGAGATGATGCCTTCCCTCATCAGGCGGTCCAATTCGTATTCTATCTTTTCCCGCATCACGTACGGCACCGCTCTGGCCTTGTGGTGTACTGGCCTGGCATCCGGGTTTATGTGAATCACTACCTTGGCCCCCATGAAAGTGCCGATGCCGGGTTGAAATAATGAGTCAAATTTGTCCAGGACCTGTGAGCATGATACTCGCACCACAGAAAAAATTGCATTGACATCGCCCCATTTCCAGTTCATGACAGCAAGCCAACTCCTCCCCAGAAGTGAGGGACCGTCCCTCAGGACAATCCAGAGTGGCAACCTCTTCTCCGAATCTTTGTGGGTCACGACTACCGTGGCGCTGCCTAGCACTGGAATGATCTCCTTTGTATATGTCCATAGCAGTGCGTCAATCGACAATAATTTTGGCCTCCTGGCATTGGACACCCACAACCTTTCGAACTGTTTGATACTCATCAGGGACTGGCTGGCCCCTGTGTCTCGCTCCATTGATATGTTGCCTCCCTGGTGCAAGGGTCAAGGATGTCTCAGAGCGGGTGCAGGACATTCTAAAAAGGGAGGGAGATCAGCCAGTTGTCATGGTGCACATTGGTACCAGCGACATAGGTTAAAAAAAGGGATGAGGTCCTACGAAACGAATTTAAGGAGCTAGGAGCTAAATTTAAAAAGTAGGACCTCAAAAGTAGTAATCTCGGGATTGTTACCAGTGCCACGTGATAGTCAGAGTAGGAATCGCAGGATAGCGCAGATGAATACGTGGCTTGAGCAGTGGTGCAGCAGGGAGGGATTCAAATTCCTGGGGCATTGGGACCGGTTCTGGGGGAGGTGGGACCAGTACAAACCGGACGGTCTGCATTTGGGCAGGACCGGAACCAATGTCTTAGGGGGAGTGTTTGCTAGTGCTGTTGGGGAGGAGTTAAACTAATATGGCAGGGGGATGGGTACCAATGCAGGGAGACAGAGGGAAACAAAAAGGAGGCAAAAGCAAAAGACAGAAAGGAGATGAGGAAAAGTGGAGGGCAGAGAAACCCAAGGCAAAGAACAAAAATGGCCACTGTACAGCAAAATTCTAAAAGGACAAAGGGTGTTAAAAAAACAAGCCTGAAGGCTTTGTGTCTTAATGCAAGGAGTATCCGCAATAAGGTGGATGAATTAACTGTGCAAATAGATGTTAACAAATATGATGTGATTGGGATTACAGAGACGTGGCTCCAGGATGATCAGGGCTGGGAACTCAACATCCAGGGGTATTCAACATTCAGGAAAGATAGAATAAAAGGAAAAGGAGGTGGGGTAGCATTGCTGGTTAAAGAGGAAATTAAGGCAATAGTTCAGAAGGACATTAGCTTGGACGTTGTGTACAGACCTCCAAACAGTAGTAGTGATGTTGGGGAGGGCATCAAACATGAAATTAGGGGTGCATGCAATAAAGGTGCAGCAGTTATAATGGGTGACTTTAATATGCACATAGATTGGGTTAACCAAACTGGAAGCAATACGGTGGAGGAGGATTTCCTGGAGTGCATAAGGGATGGTTTTTTAGACCAATATGTCGAGGAACCAACTACGGGGGAGGCCATCTTAGACTGGGTGTTGTGTAATGAGAGAGGATTAATTAGCAATCTCATTGTGCGAGGCCCCTTGGGGAAGAGTGACCATAATATGGTGGAATTCTGCATTAGGATGGAGAATGAAACAGTTCATTCAGAGACCATGGTCCAGAACTTAAAGAAGGGTAACTTTGAAGGTATGAGGCGTGAATTGGCTAGGATAGATTGCCGAATGATACTGAATGGGTTGACTGTGGATGGGCAATGGCAGACATTTAGAGACCGCATGGATGAACTACAACAATTGTACATTCCTGTCTGGCGTAAAAATAAAAAAGGGAAGGTGGCTCAACCGTGGCTATCAAGGGAAATCAGGGATAGTATTAAAGCCAAGGAAGTGGCATACAAATTGGCCAGAAATAGCAGCGAACCCGGGGACTGGGAGAAATTTAGAACTCAGCAGAGGAGGACAAAGGGTTTGATTAGGGCAGGGAAAATGGAGTACAAGAAGAAGCTTGCAGGGAACATTAAGACGGATAGCAAAAGTTTCTATAGATATGTAAAGAGAAAAAGGTTAGTAAAGACAAACGTAGGTCTCCTGCAGTCAGAATCAGGGGAAGTCATAACGGGGAACAAAGAAATGGCGGACCAATTGAACAAGTACTTTGGTTCGGTATTCACTGAGGAGGACACAAACAATCTTCCGGATATAAAAGGGGTCGGAGGGTCTAGTAAGAAGGAGGAACTGAGGGAAATCCTTATTAGTCGAGAAATTGTGTTGGGGAAACTGATGGGATTGAAGGCCGATAAATCCCCAGGGCCTGATGGACTGCATCCCAGAGTACTTAAGGAAGTGGCCTTGGAAATAGTGGATGCATTGACTCTGGATCAGTTCCTATGGAGTGGAGGGTAGCCAATGTAACCCCACTTTTTTAAAAAAAGGAGGGAGAGAGAAAACAGGGAATTATAGACCGGTCAGCCTGACATCGGTAGTGGGTAAAATGATGGAATCAATTATTAAGGATGTCATAGCAGTGCATTTGGAAAGAGGTGATATGATAGGTCCAAGTCAGCATGGATTTGTGAAAGGGAAATCATGCTTGACAAATCTTCTGGAATTTTTTGAGGATATTTCCAGTAGAGTGGACAAGGGAGAACCAGTTGATGTGGTATATTTGGACTTTCAGAAGGCTTTCGACAAGGTCCCACACAAGAGATTAATGTGCAAAGTTAAAGCACATGGGATTGGGGGTAGTGTGCTGACATGGATTGAGAACTGGTTGTCAGACAGGAAGCAAAGAGTAGGAGTAAATGGGGACTTTTCAGAATGGCAGGCAGTGACTAGTGGGGTACCGCAAGGTTCTGTGCTGGGGCCCCAGCTGTTTACACTGTACATTAATGATTTAGACGAGGGGATTAAATGTAGTATCTCCAAATTTGCGGATGACACGAAGTTGGGTGGCAGTGTGTGCTGCGAGGAGGATGCTATGAGGCTGCAGAGTGACTTGGATAGGTTAGGTGAGTTGGCAAATGCATGGCAGATGAAGTATAATGTGGATAAATGTGAGGTTATCCACTTTGGTGGTAAAAACAGAGAGACAGACTATTATCTGAATGGTGACAGATTAGGAAAAGGGGAGGTGCAGCGAGACCTGGGTGTCATGGTACATCAGTCATTGAAGGTTGGCATGCAGGTACAGCAGGCGTTTAAGAAAGCAAATGGCATGTTGGCCTTCATAGCGAGGGGATTTGAGTACAGGGGCAGGGAGGTGTTGCTACAGTTGTACAGGGCCTTGGTGAGGCCACACCTGGAGTATTGTGTACAGTTTTGGTCTCCTAACCTGAGGAAGGACATTCTTGCTATTGAGGGAGTGCAGCGAAGGTTCACCAGACTGATTCCCAGGATGGCGGGACTGACCTATCAAGAAAGACTGGATCAACTGGGCTTGTATTCACTGGAGTTCAGAAGAATGAGAGGGGACCTCATAGAAACGTTTAAAATTCTGATGGGGTTAGACAGGTTAGATGCAGGAAGAATGTTCCCAATGTTGGGGAAGTCCAGAACCAGGGGACACAGTCTAAGGATAAGGGGTATGCCATTTAGGACCGAGATGAGGAGGAATTTCTTCACCCAGAGAGTGGTGAACCTGTGGAATTCTCTCCCACAGAAAGTTGTTGAGGCCAGTTCACTGAATATATTCAAAAATGAGTTAGATGAAGTCCTTACTACTAGGGGAATCAAGGGGTATGGTGAGAAAGCAGGAATGGGGGACTGAAGTTGCATGTTCAGCCATGAACTCATTGAATGGCGGTGCAGGCTAGAAGGGCCGAATGGCCTACTCCTGCATCTATTTTCTATGTTTCTATGTTTCTATGTTTCTATGTTTCTATGTTTCTATGTTTCTATGATACTGGGATGCCATTGAGGAGCACTTTCATCATTATCGGTGGTGTCCTGGTATATGAACTGTATATATGTGCTCCACATGAACTCACTGAACTTCAGCTTCCAGCGATTTACCCCGGTATTCGTTTGGCCTCGTAGGGCTTACATCAGGCCCGTCCTCCTCGTACGTCAACCTGCCTGCAGGCTTCCTGCACATATGGAGCAAGTGACCGTTGACGTTGCAGTTTCTGCAGATATATTGCTGATACCTGCAAGCTCTGGCTGGGTGTTTGCCTCCACACCTCCAGCATGATCTGGAGGCCCCGTTGTTGGAAGCAAAAGGTCCATTACCAGTCGATCATCTCTGACTGTCTCTGTAACTGTCCTTAAGCGCACCATTAACAGATGTTGATGGCCCCATTACTGGCCGCATTGTCCATTGCGATGGCATAAATCACCGTTCAGCTAGCCATTGTCTCTGTTGAATTCCCCCTTTGGGTTCGACTACATGCTGGGGCATGTCCAATTGCCCTTGTCTGCCTAGAGAACTGTGTGCCGCGTTAACAATGTTGACTCCCTGGTCGTTTGCCGTATTTGAGCCAAGATTTTTGTCATACATCATTCTGGTCTCTTCCTCCCCTGAGATAAATGTCTGGGCTATCAGAGCCGCCACTTCCAAGGTCAAGTCTTTGGTCGCAATCAGTTTCCTGAAAACCCCAGCGTGCCCAATGCCCTCAATTTAAAAAAAAGTCTCACAGCATCTCCGCTCTGCATGCATCTGGTAACTTACATAGGCTCGCCAGTCACCGGAGATCTGCCAGGAAGTCTGGAACGCTTTGCCCTTCTCGCCGCCGGTGCGTATAAAACCGGTGTCTCGCTATGTGCATGCTGCTCGCCGGTTTAAAGTGTTCCCCGATCAACTTACTGAGCTCTTCGAACGTGTTGTCCTCCGGCTTCTCTGGCGCTAGAAGGTCCTTCATCAGGGAGTACGTTCTGGATCCACAAACCGTCAGGAGATGAGCCCTGCGTTTGTCGGCCGAATCCTGTCCCAACCATTCCTTAGTCACAAAACTTTGCTGTAGTCTCTCAATAAAGTCGTCCCAATCATCACCAACACAGTAATCTCTTCTGTGCTGATAGTGGCCATGCTCGTGTGGTTTAAATCCCAGTTTCTCGTCGCCAATGATATATCCTTACTGTACAGTATAAATGCACACGCGGCCCATACTTGAGAGAAGGTCACTCTGTGACCAGTAACCTTTATTACCAAGACCTCAAGTGATGAAGGTGGGTGGAGCTTCCCCTTTTATACCTGAAAGTTCAGGTTAGGAGTGTCTCCCACAAGTTCACCCCCTTGTGGTCAATGTTCTCAAGGTGTTCAACTTAGGTCAGCTTATACATGGGTTACAATGATAGTTGAATACATGACAACTACCTTTGAAGTCCTACTTTTTAATTTAACTCCTCGCTCCCTAAATTCAGCCTGTAGGACTTCATCCCATTTTTTTTACCGATATCGTTGGTACCTATATGCACCACGACAACTGGCTGTTCACCCTCCCTTTTCAGAATGTCCTGCACCCGCTCCGAGACATCCTTGACCCTTGCACCAGGAAGGCAACATACCATCCTGGAGCCTCGATTGCGGTCACAGAAACACCTATCTATTCCCCTTACAATAGAATCCCCTCCCACTATAGCTCTCCCATTCTTTTTCCTGCCCTCCTGTACAGCAGAGCCACCCATGGTGCCATGAACTTGGCTGCTGCTGCCTTCCCCTGATGAGCCACCTCCCTCAACAGTATCCAAAACGGTATGTCTGTTTTGGAGGGAGGTGACTGCAGGGGACGCCCTGCACTATCTTCCTTCCCTTGTTCTTCCTGATGTTCACCCATTCCCTGTCTGCCTGTGTAACCTTTACCTGCGGTGTGACCAACTCACGAAACATGCTATTCACAACATCCTCAGCATCACGGATTCTCCAGAGTGAATCCATGCGCAGCTCCAGTGCCGCAATGCAGTCTGACAGGAGCTGCAGCTGGACACACTTCCTGCACACATAGAAGTGTCCCTGATTTCCCACATAGCACAGAAGGAGCATGACATGGGTCTGGGCTCTCCTGCCATGATTTAACTCTTAAACTAATTTAATTTGGCAACAATGCCAAAGGTTTCTTACTGATAAGAAAAGAAAAAGAAAAAGATAAAATACTCACCAATCCACCAGCCAATGTCTTACCCGCTTGGCTGTGACGTCACACTTCTATTTCTTTTTACTTCTTCATTTACTTTTGTCCCTTCACCAACTGATGTACCCGACGGCCGCTGCTCCTGGTCTTTTATAGGCCTCGATCCTCAACCTCCCGCTCCCAACTGCCGCTGCTCCTGGCCTTTTAAAGGCCTTGATCCTCGACCTCCCGCTTCCGACTGCCACTGTATCTTGTTTAGCTTTGTCCATTGTTTCATCACACAAGCTGTTGTCCAAGATATAGAAACATAGAAAATAGGTGCAGGAGTAGGCCATTCGGCTCTTCGAGCCTGCACCGCCATTTAATGGGTTCATGGCTGAACATGCAACTTCAGTACCCCATTCCTGCTTTCTCGCCATACCCCTTGATCCCCCGAGTCGTAAGGACTACATCTAACTCCTTTTTGAATATATTTAGTGAATTGGCCTCAACAACTTTTTGTAGTAGAGAATTCCACAGATTCACCACTCTCTGGGTGAAGAAGTTTCTCCTCCATCTCTGTCCCAAATGGCTTATCCCTTATCCTTAGACTGTGACCCCTGGTTCTGGACTTCCCCAACATTGGGAATATTCTTCCTGCATCTAACCTGCCTAAACCCGTCAGAATTTTAAACGTTTCTATGAGATCCCCTCTCATTCTTCTGAACTCCAGTGAATACAAGCCCAGTTGATCCAGTCTTTCTTGATATGTCAGTCCTGCCATCCCTGAAATCAGTCTGGTGAACCTTCGCTGCACTCCCTCTATAGCAAGAATGTCCTTCCTCCAGTTAGGAGACCAAAACTGTACACAATACTCCAGGTATGGCCTCACCAAGGCCCTGTACATCTGTAGTAACACATCCCTAGTTATCACTGGTTTCTTGCCACACAAGCTATTGCCCGAGCTATTGTCTTATTTCTCCCTGTCTTCCTCGTGCTCCTCTTTCAGTCCCCCCTTTTAGCCTTTGGCTATAATTGGCCCAAGGTAGCCACTAAGTGTCATACTGAGTTTAAGTCCTGATAGTCTGGAGAAGTTTGCTCCAATCTGTACATGTTCACCGGTATATGGCTCTCCATGTTCAAGCAGTTGTGGCTTTTGCCAACTTTCTGATTCTTTGTCACCTGTATTTGTAACAGCAGCTTGCTATCAGATTTATAGTGATTATTACCTGGAGGGATACCAGGGTGTGAGACACTATTCTTATCCAGCGATGTATTTGGACAGTCATGCCGCAGTTCCATGCTATACTGTACCACGGGGGAGAGCCCAAAGTTTCGACGTCCTTCCCAGTTCTCCTGATTTCTTCTTGTATCTGGTGGTATTGCTTCACCATTTTCTCAAGCCTATTTGCTAACTGGGTGAAGTGTCCAGGGAGTTTTGGGATTTTGGGTCCCAAGGGAATTAGATATTCCTGCAAGTTCCCTTTTATCCTCTCCGTGGCATTGAACATCATCTGTTGTCTTTTGTATATTACTATCAGTTGCTGATGTGTACTCGTGGTTGGTGTTTGTGGGTCGAAACAGAATCTCACCGCGTTGATCGGGCATAAGAGGGGTCTGTAGACATACTGTTTTACACTCGTCGTCGCACAGTACTCCCCTTAACCTGGTAGGCAATGTGGGTTGGCTCATCTTGGGCCTGTATCACTTCCACAGTGCAATTTGTGGTAGTATTAAATCCGCAAAGTGCCTGGGTTCCAGTCCCAACTGGGTGTGGGCACATTGCTGTGTTTTCATACTCCTTGCATCCTGTCAGTGATATTCCTACCAGGGTCTGTCCCATCCCAGGTGCTGGCTCCTTCTTAGTGGCATGGTTAAAGGTTGGGTAATATCTGACGTGTACTTTTTCCTGATTTACCCCGATATTTTCCACTTGGTACAATGGGTAAGGTTTTTGGCACTCGGCCATGGCTGGGATCATCATGATCATTCCGAGGTATTGTGTGTGATTTGTCACACAATTCGTATCAGTGGGTATACTCGGATGACCCCTCGGAGCTGGCATGCTGTCAGATTGCTTGGATCACTGGCCGTGCCTTTTACTTCGGTTATGTCTTTAATACTCTTATGAATGACTCCACGAGGTCTCGTATTGTACTTGAGCTGGTGTGACCTTAGTCCCATTTATTGTAACTCCAGAGTGAGGCACAAGCATGGTGGGTAGTCGTTTATACTGGGCCCTGCACACCTATGCAGGTGACCCTCAGGCCCCCCACTGCAGTACCCTCTGGTGGCACACCTTATGTGACGATACAGTTAGTACACATGATCTACATACACGAAATCACTCCCCACCCGAAGTCTTTAATGCAAATTGACTCTTACATTGACGGTGACCTGGGCTTTGCTCTTCCTGGTTAACCATTGGAGCGTCACTTCTAGCTTGGGTGGGTTGGGAGTGAGATTTGTTGCCAGTGGAGGTCCCCATGGTTTATGGTTGTGAGTCCATGACTATCCATTCTCCCCCCCCCCCACACAGAGATCATGCTAATGGCCTGTTGCATGCAAGTTGCATTCAAGTTCATCACATGGTTTTACATTTACATCTTGGTACATTTGGGTGGATTACAGTTGCATTTCTTTTTGTGTGATACATTTACATGATCAGTACAGGTACATAAGGACAGTCTAGCTCCAGCACGGCCGGATGAGATCTGGGTCGTCTGGTGGCGGCGCAGCGCCTCATGCTAGTGGGTCTGTGGGCGAGGTGAGCTCGAGTTGCCGGAGCTCAGGGTTCTTGCCATTGCTCCTCGTGTCGGGCAGGCCCAAAGACAGCTGATAAGTCTGTGACCTCCCTGTCCTTTTTGTTTGCAAAGTGTCATAGAAACATAGAAAAATAGAAAATAGGTGCAGGAGTAGGCCATTTGGCCCTTCGAGCCTGCAACACCATTCAATAAGATCATGGCTGATCATTCATCTCAGTACCCCATTCCTGCTTTCTCTCCATACCCCTTGATCTCTTTAGCTGTAAAGGCCATATCTAACTCCCTCTTGAATATATCTAACGAACTGGCATCAACAACACTCTATGGTAGAGAATTCCACAGGTTAACAACTCTCTGAGTGAAGAAGTTTCTCCTCATCTCGGTCCTAAATGGCTTACCCCTTATCCTTAGTCTGTGACCCTGGTTCTGGACTTCCCCAACATCGGGAACATTCTTCCTACATCTAACCTGTCCAGTCCCATCAGAATTTTATATGTTTCTATGAGATCCCCTCTCATTCTTCTAAACTCCAGTGAATACAGGCCCAGTCGATCCAGTTTCTCCTCATATGTCAGTCCTGCCATCCCGGGAATCAGTCTGGTGAACCTTCGCCGCACTCCCTCAATAGCAAGAACGTCCTTCCTCAGATTAGGAGACCAAAACTGAACACAATATTCTGGGTGAGGCCTCAACAAGACCCTGTACAACTGCAGTAAGACTTCCCTGCTCCTATACTCAAATCAACTAGCTATGAAGGCCAACATGCCATTTGTCATCTTCACCACCTGCTGAACCTGCATGCCAACCTTCAATGACTGATGTACCATGACACCCAGGTCTCGTTGCACCTCCCCTTTTCCTAATTTGTCACCATTCAGATAGTATCCTGCCTTCATGTTTTTGCTCCCAAGGTGAATAACCTCACATTTATCCACATTATACTGCATCTGCTTTGCATTTGTCCACTCAACTAACCTGTCCAAGTCACCCTGCAGCTTCTTAACATCCTCCTCACAGCTCACACTGCCACCCAGCTTAGTGTTATCTGCAAACTTGGAGATATTACACTCAATTCCTTCATCTAAATCATTGATGTATATTGTAAATAGCTGGGATCCTAGCACTGAGCCCTACGGCACCCTACCAGTCACTGCCTGCCATTCTGAAAAGGACCCGTTTATCCTGACTCTCTGCTTCCTGTCTGCCAACCAGTTCTCTATCCACATCAATACATTACTCCCAATACCATGTGCTTTAATTTTGCACACCAATCTCTTGTGTGGGACCTTGTCAAAAGCCTTTTGAAAGTCCAACTACATCACATCCACTGGTTCTCCCTTGTCCACTCCCCTAGTTACATCCTCAAAAAATTCAAGAAGATTTGTCAAGCATAATTTCCCTTTCATTAATCCATGCGGACTTGGACCGATCCTGTCACTACTTTCCAAATGCGCTGCTATTTCATCTTTAATAATTGATTCCAACATTTTGCCCACTACTGATGTCAGGCTAACTGGTCTATAATTCTCCGTTTTCTCTCTCCCTCCTTTTTTAAAAAGTGGTGTTACATTAGCTACCCTCCCATCCATAGGAACTGATCCAGAGTCCATAGACTGTTGGAAAATGATCACCAATGCATCCAGTATTTATACGGCCACTTCCTTAAGTACTCTGGGATGCAGACTATCAGGCCCCGGGGATTTATTGGCCTTCAATTCCATCAATTTCCCTAACACAATTTCCTGACTAATAAAGATTTCCTTCAGTTCCTCCTTCTCGCTAGACCCTCGGTCCCCTAGTATTTCCGGAAGGTTATTTGTGTGTTCCTTCGTGAAGACAGAACCAAAGTATTTGTTCAATTGGTCTGCCATTTCTTTGTTCCCCATTATAAATTCACTTGATTCTGACTGCAAGGGATCTACATTTGTGTCTTCACAAATCTTTTTCGTTTCACATATGTATAGAAGCTTTTGCAGTCAGTTTTTATGTTCCCAGCAAGCTTCCTCTCATACTCTATTTCCCCCCTCCTAATTAAACCCTTTGTCCTCCTCTACTGAATTCTAAATTTCTCCCAGGCCTCAGGTTTGCTGCTTTTTCTGACCAATTTATATGCCTCTTTCTTGGATTTAACACTATCCCTAATTTCCCTTGTTAGCCACGGTTGAGCCATCTTCCCCATTTTATTTTTACTCCAGGACCCTAGTCTCTGAATTAACTGTGTCACTCTCCATCTTAATAAAGAATTCTATCATATTATGGTCACTCATCCCCAAGGGGCCTCGCACAACAAGATTGCTAATTGGTCCTTTCTCATTACATATCACCCAGTCTAGGATGGCCAGCCCTCTAGTTGGTTTCTCGACATATTGGCCTAGAAAACGATCCCAAATACACTCCAAGAAACCCTCCTCCATCATATTGCTACCAGTTTCGCTGCTGCTTCCTGGGAAGCAGTCTGAGCGAGTGAGCGTTTCGCCTAAGCGATGGTGGGGCTGCCTCGTCTTGTCTAGCAGTTTGCAGGGGACTGCTGATTCGCTTTCCTTGAGGGCACTGTTGTGAGCATTCTCTAGTTTGGGATCCTGGCTGGTCCAGGTCCTGTTCGGTAGAGCCCATGCGGATATCCCTTCGCTCATGGGCATTGCCGTGGTGGCGAGTGGGTTTGTGGGCTGCGTCTTTTCCACCCGGGTGGTGGGCGACGGTAGCCGACTGCGAGCATAGGCGCAGTTTACTGTTTCTGGCCCATGGCAGTTCATGCTATCGGGTGCCTGCAATGTTAAACCGATCTGAGGCAGGGTATCGCTACCGGTGCCTCTGCTCTCCGGGGATCGTTTACTCTGTGGCTTGTCTATTTCTGTCAGCTGTGGGGATACTTTATGATGCATCATTCTGGTCCCGGGGATGCAGGCTACAGCATTGGGTAGCCCACTGGACCTGTATACGACCCTTAGATGTTCGCCTGCTACATTGGCTGTTTTGCAATTTGCACCCGATGTCGTTCAACAACATTTTGTTCATTACAGCTGGACTTTTACATTGGTTACCAATTTCAAGCAGTTCATTCAAAAATGGCAGGTTGCTGGCCTCCTTTAAAATGGCCTGACTACTTTTACCCCAATCGTCTTCCTTGCATGGAACCACGTGTCGTTGCTCCATTAGCGCTGCACCTCATGGTTTGGACACCATCTTTTCCCTGTCCATGATGTCGATTGCTTTGATCTTCTTTCCCAGGGATTCTGCTACTGAAGCTGGGAAGGCGCTCTCGGATCCAATCTTTCTCCCCAGGAGTCCTGCCACTGAAACCGGGAAGGTGCGTTACGGTCATCTCGGCCGGATCATCGCCACGCAGTCGTGATGAACGATCTGTGCCTCGGGGGCTGTGCGGATCTGCTCTCCGGTACCTGGTCCAACTGAAGGTGAGGGCTTGCTCTGCCTCTGAGCATGGGAGACATTGATCGCTGGAGGGATGAAGTCTTCCCAGTTCCAATGAATCTTCTCCATCCATCTTCTTCCAAGTAGCATTGGTCCATCACCTGAAACAATCCACAATGGTAAATTGTGCACTGCGCCATCCTGGGATATACTTACATCCGCACTACCTACAACTGATATCAGTTCCTTGGTGTAGGTGGCAGCTTTGCCTGAACCGGGACCAGCTTAGGTCATTCAGCTTGATCGTTCCATAGCTTCTCAAAGGCTTCCTGGATCATTACTGACTGACTCGCCCCCGTGTCCACAGAAACATAGAAATATAGAAAGTAGCTGCAGGAGTAGGCCATTCGGCCCTTCGAGCCTGCACCATCGTTCAATATGATCATGGCTGATCTTGCATTCAGTACCCCATTCCTGCTTTCTCTCCATACCCCCTGATCCCTTTAGCTGCGAGGGCCACATCTAACTCCCTTTTGAATATATCTAACGAACTGGCCTCAACAACTCTCTGTGCTAGAAAATTCCACATGCCCACAACTCTGAGTGAAGAAGTTTCTCCTCATCTCAGTCCTAAATGACTTACCCCTTATCCTTAGACTGTGTCCATGGTTCTGGACTTTCCCAACATCAGGAACATTCTTCCTGCATGTAACCTGTCCAATTCCATCAGAATTTTATATGTTTCTATGAGATCCCTTAATTCTTCTCACTTCCATTGAATACAAGCCAAGTCGATCCAGTCTTTCTTCATATGTCAGTCCTGTCATCCCGGGAATCAGGCTGATGAACCTTCACTGCACTCCCTCAATAGCAAGAATATCCTTCCTCAGATTAGGAGACCAAAACTGTACACAATATTCAAGGTGTGGCCTTACCAAGGCCCTGAACAACTGCAGTAAGACCTCCCTGCTCCTATACTCGAATCCTCTCGCTATATAGGCCAACATGCCATTTGCTTTCTTTACTGCCTGCTGCACCTGTATGCCAACCTTCAAAGACTGATGCACCATGACACCCAGGTCTCGTTGCACCTCCCCCTTTACCAATCTGTCATCATTCAGATAATAATCAGCCCTCCTGTTTTTACCACCAAAGTGGATAACCTCACATTTATCCACATTATACCACATCTGCCATGTATTTGCCCACTCAGCTAACCTGTCCAAATCACCCTGCAACCTCTTAGCATCCTCCTCACAGCTCACACTGCCACCCAGCTTAGTGTCATCTGCAAACTTGGAGTATTCACTAATCTTTCTCTCTTCACATATCTGTCGAAGCTTTTGCAGTCAGTTTTTATGTTCCCTGCAAACTTACACTCATTCTTTTCCCGCCCCCCACCTCCTAATTAAACCCTTCGTCCTCCTCTGCTGAATTCTGTATTTCTCCCAGTCCTCAGATTTGCTGCTTTTTTTGGCTAATTTATATGCCTCTTCCTTGCATTTAACACTAATTTCCCTTGTAAGCCACGGTTGAGCCACCCTCCCCATTTTATTTTTTATGCCAGACAGGGATGTACAATTGTTGAAGTTCATCCATGTGATCTTTAAATGTCTGCCATTGCCTATCCACCGTCAAACCTTTAAGTATCATTCGCCAGTCTATCTTAGCCAATTCACGTCTCATACCGTCGAAGTTACCTTTCTTTACATTCAGGACCCTAGTCTCTGTATGAACAGTGTCACTCTCCACCTTAATGAAGAATTCTACCATATTATGGTCGCTCTTCCCCAAGGAGCCTCGCACAACAAGATTGCTCATTAATTCTCTCTCATTACACAACACCCAGTCTAGAATGGCCAGCTCTCTAGTTGGTTCTTCGACATATTGGTCTAGAAAACCTTCCCTTATACACTCCAGGAAATCCTCCGCCACCGTATCGCTACCAGTTTGGTTAGCCCAATCTATATGTAGATTAAAGCCACCCACGATAACTGCTGTACCTTTATTGCACGTGATACGTCCTTACTATACAGTATAAATGCACACGAGGTCCATGCTTGAGAGAAGGTCAGTCTGTGACCTGTCCTTTATTTCAAAGCACTCAAGTGCAGGAAGTGGGTGGAGCTTCCCCTTTTATATCTGAAGGTCTAGGTTCGGAGTGTCTCCCACAAGTTCACCACCTAGTGGTCAGTGTTCTCACAGTGTACAACTTAGGTCAGATTATACATGGGTTACAATGCTGATTGAATACATGACATCACCTCCCTCCCCGCCAAAGTCTTATTGGGATCACAGGTTGAGTCTCTCTGGTAGTTTACGCTCCCTTGTAGAGCGCCTGAGTTGGGGCTCCGGTTGTTGGGCGCTGGCCTGAGTGTCTGCTGTTTGCGGTGCCTCAGGCCTGACGGGACTGCTCACAATGACTGGGCTCTCCTCCCTTTGGTTCCTGTGTTCAGTCACCTGTGGTGGAGTGAACTCTATATCGTGTTCTTCCTCTGCTTCTTCTATGGGGTTGCTGAACCTCCTTTTTGTTTGATCCACATGTTTGCGGCAGATTTGTCCATTGGTAAGTTTAACTACCAGAATCCTATTTCCCTCTTTGGCAACCACAGTGCCTGCGAGCCATTTGGGCCCTGCAGTGTAGCTGAGGACAAACAGGGTCATTTACATCAATACATTGCGCTCTCGCGTTCCTGTCATGGTAGTCATATTGTGACTGGCGCCTGCTCGCGACAATTTCTTTCATGGTGGGGTGTATAAGGGATAAGCAGGTTTTGAGCGTCCTTTTCATTAGCAGCTCTGCGGGTGGAACCCCTTTGAGCGAGTGTGGTCGGGATCTGTAGGCCAACAGGAGGCGTGATAAACGGCATTGTAGGGAACCCCCTTGGATTCTGAACATCCCCTGTTTGATTATCTGCACTGCTCGTTCTGCCTGGCCATTTGAGGCTGGCTTGAACAGTGCCGTTCTAACATGGTTAATTCCATTGCCTGCCACGAAGTCCTGGAATTCAGTGCTTGTGAAGCACGGGCCATTGTCGCTGACCAAGATGTCCGGTAGACTGTGGGCAGCGAACATTGCCCGTAGACTTTCTACCGTGGCAGAGGATGTGCTTGAATTTAAAATGTCATACTCGATCCATTTGGAGTAGGCGTCTACTACAACCAAAACATTTTTCCTATGAAAGGACCTGCGTAGTCCACATGGATGCGTGACCAAGGCTTGGCGGGCCACGGCCACGGGGTAAGGGGGCTTCCCTGGGCGCATTGCCCAGCTGGGCACGTGTTGCACCTGCGAACACACAGTTCCAGATCTGCGTCTATCCCTGGCCACCAAACGTGTGACCTGGCAATTGTCTTCATCGTGACAATGCCCGGGTGCTCATTGTGGAGTTCTCTGATGAACACCTCTCTACCCATCTGGGGCATGACTACGCGGTTTCCCCACAGTAGGCAATTGGCCTGAATCGAGAGTTCATCCTTGCGCCTGTGAAATGTTTTACATTTCTCAGGGCATGCCCTGTACGTGGCTGCCCAGTCCCCATTCAGGACACATTTCTTGACTAGAGACAATAGCGGGTCTCTATTTGTCCAGACTTTAATCTGACCGGCTGTCACGGGTGAGCCTTCGCTTCCGAAAGCTTCAACAGCCATGACCATCTCAGCAGCATGCTCGGTAGCCCCCTCAGTGGTGGCTAGTGGGAGCCTACTGAGTGCATCGGCGCAGTTTTCGGTGCCCTGTCTGTGCCAAATTGTGTAGTCATAGGCGGCTAACGTGAGTGTCCACCTCTGTATGCGGGCCGATGCGTTTGCATTTATGGCCTTGTTGTCGGCCAAAAGGGACGTTGGGGGTTTGTGATCTGTCTCCAGCTCAAATTTCCTGCCAAACAGGTACAGGTGCATTTTCTTTACCGCATATACACATGCGAGCGCCTCCTTTTCTACCATCCCATAGCCCCTTTCTGCCTGGGACAGACTTCTGGAGGCATAAGCTACTGGCTGTAACTGACCCTTGGCATTGACATGCTGCAACACACACCCGACACCATAGGACGACGCATCGCACGTTAACTTTCTTACATGGGTCATATAGCGTTAACAGATTGTTGGAACATAACAAATTGCATGCTCTATTAAAAGCCCTTTCCTGGCTGTCCCCCCAGACCCATTCGTGACCTTTGCATAGGAGCACGTGTAGCGGCTCTAGCAGCATGCTCAATTTGGGAAGAAAGTTACCAAAATAGTTCAGGAGCCCCAGGAATGAACGTACTCCGTCGTGTTACGGGGTCATGGTGCTCTCTGGATCGCTTCCGTCTTGGACGCAGTAGGGCTGATCCCATCTGCTGCTACCCTCATCCCCAGGAATTCTACCTCTGGAGCTAGGAAGACGCACTTCGCCTTTTTCAGTCGCAGCCCTACCCGGTCCAGTCTGCATAGCACCTCCTCCAGGTTGTGGAGGTGTTCTTCAGTATTGTAACCCGTAATGAGGATGTCGTCCTGAAAAACCACCGTCCCTGGAATCGACTTGAGGAGGCTTTCCATATTTCGTTGGAAGATCGCGGCGGCCAAGCGAATCCCGAACAGACATCTGTTGTACTCAAACAACCCCTTGTGTGGCGTGATGGTGGTCAGCTTCTTTGACTCACTCGCCAGCTCCTGGGTCATGTAAGCTGAGGTCAGGTCCAATTTTGAAAAAAGTTTGCCACCGGATAGCATCGCAAAGAGGTCCTCCGCTCTCGGTAGCGGGTACTGGTCTTGGAGTGACACCCGATTGATGGTGGCCTTGTAATCGCCACATATCCCGACCGACCCATCCGCCTTGAGCACCGGCACGATCGGGCTCGCCCAGTCACTGAATTCGACTGGCGAGATGATGCCTTCCCTCAGCAGGCGGTCCAATTCGCCTTCTATCTTTTCCCGCATCACGTACGGCACCGCTCTGGCCTTGTGGTGTACTGGCCTGGCGTCCGGGTTTATGTGAATCACTACCTTGGCCCCCATGAAAGTGCCAATGCCGGGTTGAAATAATGAGTCAAATTTGTCCAGGATCTGTGAGCATGATACTCGCTCCACAGAGGAAATTGCATTGACATCGCCCCATTTCCAGTTCATGACAGCAAGTCAACTCCTCCTCAGTAGTGCGGGACCGTCCCCTGGGACAATCCAGAGTGGCAGTCTGTTCTCCGAATCTTTGTGGGTCACGACTACCGTGGCGCTGCCTAGCACCGGAATGATCTGCTTTGTGTAAGTCCGTAGCTGTGCGTCAATCGGCGATAATTTTGGCCTCCTGGCCTTGGATACCCACAACTTTTCGAACTATTTGATACCCATCAGAGATTGGCTGGCCCCCGTGTCTAGCTCCATTGATACTGGGATGCCATTGAGGAGCACTTTCACCATTATCGGTGGCGTCCTGGTGTATGAACTGTATACGTGCTCCATATGAACTCGCTGAACTTCAGCTTCCAGCGATTTCCCCCAGCATTCATTTCTGCAATTTCTGCAGGTATTTTGCTCACCTCTGCAACTTCCGGCTGAGTGTGTGCCTCCACGCCTCCAGCATGAGCTGCTGTTTGAAACAAAAGGTCCCTTGCCAGTCGATCATCCCTGACTGCCCCTGTTATTGTCCTTGAGTGCGCCATTACCAAATGTTGATGGCCCCATTACTGGCCGCATTGTCCCTTGCAATGGCGTGAGTCGCCGTTCAGCTTGCCATTGTCTCTGTCGAACTCCTCGTCTGGGTTTGACTACATGTTGGGGTATGCCCGACTGCCCTTGTCTGCCTGGAGAACTGTGTGCTGCTTTAACAATGTTGAATCTCTGTCCCAACCATTCCTTAACACAGTACCTCTCATCTGTTCTGCTAGTGGCCATGCTCGTGTGGTTCAGATCCCAGTTTCTTGTCGCCATTGAAACGTCCTTACTATACAGTATAAATGCACACGAGGCCCATGCTTGAGAGAAGGTCAGTCTGTGACCTGTCCTTTATTTCATAGCACTCAAGTGCAAGAAGTGGGTAGAGCTTCCCCTTTTATATCTGAAGGTCTAGGTTAGGAGTGTCTCCCACAAGTTCACCACCTAGTGGTCAGTTTTCTCACAGTGTACAACTTAGGTCAGATTATACATGGGTTACAATGTTGGTTGAATACATGACCGCACGCATCCCTAATTTCCTGTTTGATGCCATCCCCAATTTCACTATGACTGTTTGGTGGTCTGTACACAACTCCCACTAGTGTTTTCTGCCCTTTGGTGTTCCGCAGCTCTACCCATACAGATTTCATCTCATCCACGCTAATATCCTTCCTTAATATTGCGTTAATCTCCTCTTTAACCAGCAACGCTACCCCACTTCTTTTTCATTTCTGTCTATCTTTCCTGAATATTGAATACCCTTGGATGTTGAGTTCCCAGCCTTGGTCACCCTGGAGCCATGTCTCCATAATCCCAATTACATCATATCCGTTAACCGCTATCTGTGCAATTAATTCATCCACCTTATTACGAATGCTCCTCGCATTGAGCCACAGAGCTTTCAGGCTTGTTTTTTTTAACACTCTTTTTCCTTTTAGAAATATGCTGTAATGTGGCCCTTTTTGATCTTAGTCTTTTATTTTTCTGCCCTCCGCTTTTACTTTTCTCCTTTCTACCTTTTGCTTCTGACCTTATTTTACTTCCCTCTATCTCCCTGCATATGTTCCCATCCCCTTGTCCTATTAGTTTAAATCCTCCCCAACAGCACCAGCAAACACTTTCCCTCGGACATTGGTTCCAGTTCTGCCCAGGTGCAGACTGTCCAATTTGTACTGGTCCCACCTCCCTCAGAACCGCTCCAATGTCCCAGGAATTTGAATCCCTCCCTCTTGTACCATTCATCTTAGCTAACCTGCTATTTGTACTCTGACTAGCACGTGGCACTGGTAGCAATCCTGAGATTATTATCTTTGAGGTCCTACTTTTTAATTTAACTCCTAGCTCCCTAAATTCAGTTTGTAGGACCTCATCCCGCTTTTTACCTAAATCGTTGGTACCTATATGCATCACAACAACTGACTGTTCGCCCTCCCCCTCCAGAATGCCCTGCAGCCGCTCAGAGCCATCCTTGACCCTTGCACCAGGGAGTCTCATTTGCGGCCGCAGAAACTCCTCTCTCTTCCCCTTACAAGAGAGCCCCCTACCACTACAGCTCTCCCACTCTTTTTCCTGCCCTCCTGTGCAGCAGAGCCACCCATGGTGCCATGAACTTGGCTGTTGCTGCCTTCCCCTGATGAGCCATCTCCGCCAAAAGTATCCAAAGTGGTATATCTGTTTTGGAGGGAGATGGCCACAGTAGACTCCTGCACTACCTTCCTACTACTTCTCTTCCTGATGGTCACCCATTCCCTATCCACCTTTGTAACCTTTTACCTGCGGTGTGACCAACTCTCTAAATGTGCCATCCACGACATCCTCAGCATCGCGGATGCTCCAGAGTGAATCCACCCACAGCTCCAGTTCCGCATCCCGCAATGCATCGGTGAGGGATGCGCCGCATTCACACGGTCCTGCCAGCCTCCTGAGGTCGGCAGCATACTTCGCGATTTCCTGGCCCTCGGGGCGGCGGTGTGTATAAAATCGATGCCTGGCCGTGAGGATGCTCTCCTTCAGTTTGAGTTGGTCCTGAATTAGCACTTTCAGCTCCTCGTATGACTTGGTCATTGTTTTCTCTGGTGAAAGCAAGTCCCTGACAAGGCTGTAGACCACGGGCCCACAACTGGTCAACAGGATAGCTCTGCGCTTATCTGCCAACGTGGCCGGATCATCGCCTACCAGGTCGTTTGCTACGAAATATTGGTCGAGCCACTCCATAAAGGCTTCCCAATCTTCACCCTCTGAGAACTTTCCTAATGGACCAACGTTAGTCATTTTTGCGTGAATGTTCGTAATCTCATCGCCTGTTGTTATGTCTTTAATACTCTTATGAATGATTCCACGAGGTCTAGTATTGTACTTGAGCTGTTGTGACCTTAGTCCCATTTATTGTAACTCCAGAGTGAGGCACAAGCATGGTGGACAGCCTTTTATACTGGGCCCAGCACACCTATGCAGGTGACCCTCAGGTCTCCCACCGCCGTGCTCGCTGGTGGCACACCTTTTGTGACTATACAGCTAGTATACATGGTCTACATACATGACAACTTCCTCGTTACTAATCCAGCTAGGGTCCTCTCCCTGCTTCAGCTGGTCTATATTGGCATGGACTTAACCCATGCCCCATAGGCGTGACCAAGCATTTTCTTTTTATTTTCTCGCTGGTTGTGTTTTAGCATCTATTAGACAGTTGGCGCTCTTTGCATGTGCCTCTCGGATGTGGGTTATTCCCAACAGGTTTCCACTGTGTTTGTCCCCAGCTGACTTCCCTTTTGAGCCTCGATGTTTGTTTGTGTCAATACCCACTTTAGTTTGTCATTTAATCTTCCTAGGTCCACTGCCTCGATATCTAGAGTATTGACTCGTGAAGTTCCCATGTAGAACACGGTCCCCACATCACCCAGTGTGCTCCTTTTCTTCCTGCCCCACTTTCTTTCTCCTTTATTATGCACTCCGACACTTCAGCAGCTTGGTCTATAACATTTTTTATCAGCGTTTTATATAGCTGTTGGGTTTGTGGGCTACACCATGTTGGGAGGTATATCCACGCCAGATATAATACTACAGGCACAAGCTCGTGGTGTACATTATCATACAATATTCTCCCATTGTCCACCAATACCAGCTCACCTGAGGAACCTGGGGTTGTCTCCGGACACTCCCAGGCTTTCAGTGTCATAGTGGTGCTGTGTTTCCTTTGGTGAAGAGGGATCATTTACCGTGTTCCGCACATTTTACGCATACTGGTGGCCCTGTACTTGCCTGGATTGTTCCATTAATACATGTTACACCGCCCTCCATTTTAAATCATATATCGGAGTGGAATTGTAAACGTTCACCCTCGCTGATAGTTAGCCCAAAGCTGATGACCCATAATAACAGCATCATGGTTGCGGTTTACCTGTGAGGATATAATATGGTCTTGGTCGTCACCAAGAATTAGTGTCCAGTGTTTCCACTATCCCTTTCCATTCATATCTATAAATGCACACGTTTCGCTTGTCAGTATTACTTCATGGGTCCAGTCCACCGCGGGGCAAACTCTGGTCGCCCAGGCAATGTTTGGACCATTACTGAATCCCCTACCTATGGTAGGGGTTCTATTGGTTCTGTATTTTTGCTTTCCTGATCTTTAATAACCTGTTATTCCCTTACCTCCTTTCACAGAGCTTTCAGCTGTTCATCTAATATTTTAACAATTTTTGATTTGACCCCTGATTGGTCCTAGTTCTGCGCTTCCTGTGGAGGTTCCTTCAGGTAAGCATATGGCGCGTTCGGTCATTAACTTGTATGGGGTCAGTCCGGTTGTCCGGTTGGGTGTTGCTCATAGGTGCAATAATATACATGGCAATACATCTGACCATGATTTTCCCGTTTCTGTGATAGCTCTGGCTATGGCTGTTTTTAAGAGTTCGGTTCATATGTTCAACCATTCCTGAGCTTTGTAGGTGATACGGTATATGAATTATATTCATTTCCTCTGATCCAAAGGCTGCTGCGGCTATTTGGACCACTGTTCCCGTTTCTGCTGCCTTACGGGCGGCTGTGTCGGCTATCTTGTTCTCCCTTTGGATCTCATCTGTCACCCTTTGGTGTGCTTTTACCTTGATTATCGCTGCCTCTGTGGGACCCTTTGCGGCTTCTACAATATTTTTTACTATGTTCTCATGTCTGATAAGTCCGCCTCCGGAGGTGATGTATCCTCTTCGACTCCAGGTGGTTATGTAATCATGTACCACGGCAAAGGCGTACCTACTATCTGTTTAAATGTTTACTCGCTTTCCATTTGCTAATTCTAGGGCTCGAGTTAGGGTGACTAGTTCGGCTACTTGTGCTGACATAGATCCTTCTAGCCTCCCTTTCGCTTTCACTTTTTCATCCTGATTTACCACTGCCCACCCGGTATGTGCTTCCCCATCTATATATTTTCTAGATCCATCCACGTCTCGGTTAGATAGAGAGTGGCAGATACTCATTTCTCTCGTTTTTTTGCCAAAATTCGGCATTACCCTGTCTAGCTTTTATTTCTGGGAGTAATTGTAATAACTTCAACTTTTTGCTGGGGGAGAATGATGCATATGTAGTCCGAATTAGATCCAGTCCTGCTAGCACCAGCAGGACAGCAGCTGGTTGAGCGGATGCTCCTGGGATGAATTCCGTTTTAATAGGGGCAAGTGGGAATGGTTTGCCATAGGGGGCTGGTGCATCCCATCCTGGGTCCCTATTATAATCTGCTGCTGCCTTTCCTAAATCTCCCCAGTTTATGGATCTGTCATTGTCATTATCGTTATCTGTCCTGTCTGGTGCTGTCGGCACCCTGGGTGACTGTGATACAGTCGCGCTTGTGCAGTGTTTCTAGACAATTGCTTGCTTCCTGGTTGCGGCTGCCTCGTTAACTCTTCAACATGCTTCATAATATGTGTGGGTTACTAATACGAGTGCTTTCTCTTCCTTATGTTTCTTTTCGCCTTCCCATCACCATTTTTATTCAGCGGGAACTGCAGTGGGATCCCATTTTTGTTTCAACATTTTTTCCTCAAATTTTCTTGTTTTTATCAGCTAAATACTTGGTTAAGGATCCTTCTGGTCCCCCTACAAGTCCTTCTCTCCCATGGTTATTTGTTGTCAGTGATATCTCTCTTTTCCAAACTCTTCCCGAGCGAGACGAACATTTGCAACTTATACCGACTTTATATGTTCAATCACAACATTCTAAACAAATATATATATTACCGATTTCCTATGGGAATTTGCTGTCAGTGATATCTCTCTTTTCCAAACTCTTCCCAAACGAGACGGATGCTTGCAACTTATGCCGACTTTATATATTCAATCGCAACATTCTTAACATATATTTATATTACCGATTTGATCCAAACAACCCAATATCACTTAAGTTGTTTACCTGAGGTAGCCATAGACTGTGTGTAGTCTCGTTCAGACCTGCAGGATCGTATCTCTCAGGCAGCTGACACCAGACAGACTTCTACTTGTCCTATCTGCACGTGGTAATTGAAAATGTACTCACGCGTTTGACATGTTTCCGTCTGCCATCTGCTTGGGATCCTGCCAACTACGTCAATTGTTGTGGAATATTTTACAATACTCAACACAAGTCTGATATCGAGGGTACAAACAGTCTTTTTTCACACACATGGGAGACAGCCTGCGTTCTGTCTTTAGCCAAGCTTCTCCAAATTGATACAGCATGCACATGATTTTTATACATTCAAATGATGCATTGTACAATGTCCCCGCCTACCTTCTAGAACATTCCATATAACATCATTAGTCTTATTTCCTGTTACTACCAGGTGTCCACCTTAGTTTAGATAATAGTTAGACAGTAGGCAGTTGCGATCAGCATTAGATAACAGTTAAACAGTCGCTCTATAGCCATTTGCAGTCAGCAGTTAGCATGACCTATGACACATAGGCTGTTGTAACCGTTTGCTGCTGGCAGTTGAAGTCAGCTCATTTTGCTAAATCATATTTCACTTTATCTTGTTTAGCCTTGTCCATTGTTTCACCTCACAGGCTATTGTCCAAGATGGTTAGCACATTTAGTTTAATCATATTTCGTTGTATCTTGTTTAGCCGCGTCCATTGTTTTGTCACACAAGCTGTTGTGCAAGATATCACTGGTTTCTTGCTGCACAAGCTATTGCCCGAGCTATTGTTTTATTTCTCCCTGTCTCCCTCGTGCTCCCTGCTCAGACACTGTCCAAAATATTAACCTGTCTATTTCTCTCTACAGATTTTGATTGACCTGCTATGCATTTCCAGCATTTCCTATCTTCCTTTGATCTATAGCATTTGCAGTTTTTGGCTTTTTGTTTGCTGTGAGTACATAATTACCTTTATGGAGCATCACAGTGGATGCTGCCAGGGATTTAATGGGAAATAACTTGCATATTATGAGATTCAAATCTGGAGATTACAATGATACAAGTCAGAATGATTAAAGAAACTTGTGCTGATTAAACATAAATTGTTGAATGCTGGGAAAGGAGCCACAGGGGTGTACTTCAATTAAGGTCACAATCGGACAGCACAGGAAGATTTAAGGGTATTCCAGTTTCCTTGAGACTGAATGATAGCCGTTGGCACCATCCATAGCTGAATCTATACCCATTCATTTTTGGATGGAAATAGTAACTAAAAAAAATGGATCAGTAACATTTTCTTTAATCACCACACTGCTTGTGAGATTGAAAGTTGTAAGGGAGGTGCTGGTGAGAATCACTGCATTTAAAATGTTTATAAAGCACAATAAAATCATATAGGTATGTACCAAGTTGAACAACATTCAAACAACGATCTACTGTATTGATGCATGATTATTATTTTCCCTGCATCAGTAACACGCATCACTGTATTCTATGGATAGATTCTGCATAGTAATAAATTGGATTTTCATAGTACCTGTATTGAATTTCTACCACTGTTAAATTAAAGCTTAACGCGAGTATGCCTTAAAATCCAACTGAATTTATGATGCATATGGTGCTGTAATTGTGAAATTGAATTGAGTATATTTGGCAGTAGATGCACTGGAGAAGGTGCAAGAAAGATTTACAGGGATGATACCAGAACTGAGGGGATAACTATCAGGAAAGACTGAATAGACTGAGCCTCTTTTCTCTCTAGAAAAGAGAAGGCTGAGCGAAGTCTTCAAACTTATGAAGGCGTTCCTTAGGGTAGACGTAGAGAAGATGTTTCCATTTGTGGGAGAAACTGAAACTAAGGATCATAAAGATCAGATAATCATTAATAAATTCAATAAGGAATTTAGGAGAAATTTCTTTAGTCAAAGTGGTAAGAATGTGGAACTCACTACCACATGGAGTCATTGAGACAAATAGCAAAAATGCATTTAAGGGGACGTTAGATAAGTACATGAGGGCAAAAAGGAATAGAAGGATACATTGATAGGAGAGATGAAGTAAATAGAGTAGGAGGAGGCTCATGTGGAGCATAAACACCAACATAGACTGGTTGAATCAAATGGCTTGTTCCTGTGCTGTAAATTCTGTGGGCTAGAATTTCCTAACAACTTGCCAGCGCCCGATTGCCATCCAAAAGACCGCTAAGATTCCCAAGATTATCGCCGGCGTAAACTTCCCCTCCAAAAAATAAAAAAATCCGGCCAGCGATAAAAATGGGCGTTGCGCCCCGATTCTCAGCAAAAAAATCGAATTTAGAATCGATTGGGCGGTTCCTAAAGAAAATGGGCGATATTTCAAAAAACTTAAAAAATTTACCCCGAGGCTGCGGATTAGGCCTAGGAGCAGAAAAACACGAAAGATTTTTTCAAAAAACAGAACATAAAAATTCATAAAAACATTCTCAAGACCCTTTTAACCTAAATCACCACAACAGCATTTTAAAATAATGAGTAAAAAAACAATTACTGACCTTTTTCTTGCACAGCTACTCACTTACTGCCCAGCTCCACTGATTCTCGTCGGCGTTTTTTTTTATACTTACCTACAGGTCACTGCTGAGCCAAATATCGCACCAGGACGATATCAGGACAGTGCTCGCCGGTGGTCCACTCCCCAGCGGTACCTCGAAACCGCCGGCATAACGTAGGTGGTCAATTTCTCGCTGACCTGGTTATCGTCCACAATGGCCAATACCCCCGCCCAGATTGCAGTAAAAACTAGTACACTAATGTCTTTCAGGGAAAATGAATCTGCCATTCCTACCTGGTCTGGCCTACGTGTGATTCTCGTCCACACAATGTGGTTGACTCTTAATATCCTCTGAAGCGGCTTAACCAGCCATTCTATTGTCCGGGCAATTAGGGATGGGTAATAAATAGGGCTTTGTTTTCCCACATCCTGAAAACAAATTTGTAAAAAGTATGCTGATTCAGGAGCTGCTGCTGGCTGAAGTTAATTGGATCCACTCCCAACAATTAGTTACCGCTGTTAATCCATTGGCATTAAAATTTTACCTGTGTGTCATAAATGCAAATTGGTATTACTGTTGCCAAATTAAGCATTTGCAGCTAGATTGCAGTTACTCACACAGGGCTCAATTTTCCCCAATGCCGTTTTTTGGCGTATTGCCAGAGTTACGCCTGTTTTCCGTGGCCCCAACCACTCCAAAAAGAAAGTAGCAAGTTTCCCCGCTCTATTTTTTGAAATTGGTGCCGCGCAGCCTGTTCTGTAGCCTCGGGGGGTGGAGCCTAATGTCTGCGCCGAAAAATGATGCCACCCCTTCTGCGCATGCACGGGAAAAAAAAAGGACGTGTTTGACGAGATTCCTATGGGTGCGTATTCCCAGTACTGCTCCCGGTCTACGTTCGGCCATTTTTAAAGAGCCAGTTGTATGTGAGAACTTTAATTCTCATTGGAAAAATTGGAGCTGCAATACAAGATGTAACGCGGCGCAAGGACCAAGAATTTCTCACAGGGTGAAGTAGAGGCACTAGTTACTGTGATTGAGGGCAAATGGCATGAGCTGGACACCAGAAGAGGTCACATAAAAATTCCACCAAATGAAATGTAGAAACGCTGGAACCAACTTGCAGATTACTGTGCAATGGTGACCACCCTGAGGTTTGGAGGCCAGTGCAAAAAGAAGTGGCAGGACTTTGGTCAAGTAGTTAGTGTAAGTACTATTTTCATTTATTCAATGGAATTGCAATTGTAAATGTATACCAGCTGTATATGTCCCACCCAGCAGAAAGACACCCTCTCTAAAAAGTTATGTTTTCATCTTTGCAGAGGAAAGTGGCACACAACAATTGAGAAAGAACTCGAACAGGAGGAGGCCTGGCAAATCTGCAGCCATGGAAGAGAGAGTTGTTGCTTTGATGGGTCCTGCCTGGAGAAAAGCAACCACCACTGCACAAGTTGGGCCCATACTCGAGGGAGAGGGTTAGTCCTGCAAATTTCACAGCCTGGCTTTGCTAAATGTTAAGTACTGCCTAGGCTAGCCATAATTCGGTTCATGGGGTTGTCTCCATCAGCTATGCTTCGGTTGATGCAATGTGCTATCATTCATCGATGTCCTTCCAATCAGCCTGCTGCCTGCGCTGTGTGAGCCTACTCATGCCACCCACCCTGCCCCCTCCTCTGCTGCTAACCATTTGATCACTCCAGGACGCCATCAGTGGAGAGGGTGATGAGGTAGCAGGACTGTCAGGAGAAGTAATAACACTCTCACGAGAAATGGGAATACTGTCTGGGAATATGAGGGAGGGAATGTCTCAGTCAGCTGAAACAATGTCGGTGCACATGAGGGAAGGAATGTTGCAGCTAGTTGACACACTGTTGCTCAACATGAGGGAGAGCATGTCACAGGTAACTGAGACATTGCCGGCGATCATGAGAGAGGGAATGTTGCAGGTAATTGAGACACTGTCAGGGCACATGAGGGAGGGAATGTCGGAGTTAGCTGCTGCAACAAGGGAACACGCCCAGACCCCACACCCATGGACTGAATCAACTGCCACTCCCACTCCAATCCCCAGACCAGTCTCTGAGGAGGCCCAAACCGGGCCCTCCACATTACGCCTGCCCCCCCCCCCCACCCCCACCGCCCCATTAAGAAGTGCGCATTACCCGAGATGTTCGCAAGAATAAGCTTGGTACCAATCCGAGAAACGCTGTGCCACCGCCTGCGGGCAGGGGTGGAGTCACCAAGACCAAGCACAGCGGGCGATCATAGAATAAGGTGGAGAAGAGATGGGTGCAGCCTTTCTTTGCTGCTGCTGTTGTTACTATTGTTGTTACTGTTGTAACTGTTCTCAAATTAAAAGGTTTTTGTAAGTTATGTAAATTTACAAGTTTAGAAGTTTTTAAGTCATCTTAGAGTTTGTAAGTGATTTTAAAGTTTATAAGTGATCTTAACTGAAAGCTTTATAGTTTGATACAAGTTAATTTAAGTACAAAGAAATGTTTGTTAAACTTTTGAATAAAATATATTTTACATTATAACTGAATCATTGACATTATGTGTTCCATTATTAACAACTTTTTGAAGTAAACAAGAATCATTTCCATCATTTGTTCCATTAACACAACACAACATTATGGAACAGGTCCAAACAGTAAACATGGTCCATGTGGAATAGTTGCCGCTGAGCCTTCAGGCAGAAAAGCGTTCATGGATGAGCTGCTGGCACGAGGCTCGAGCAATCGTTAAAGGGGTACGACGGCCCACCTTCCTCCGCCGTAGTGCTTCGGGTTCAGGTACTTGCATGGCTTCCTCCTCCTCCTTCTCATCATCTGCATCTTCCTCATCATCATCAGCCACTCTCACCTCAGGTGGGTCTTCTACTACCAGTTGCTGCTGCCGCACGATGTCTAAGCTATGCAGCACACAACAGTGAACTGACTGACTAATCTCTGGAGTATTGCAAGTAGCCTCCGGAATGTGCGACATGTTGTATTCCCGGTCAGCTTCCATCCGGGTTACACGTAGGGGCATCATGAGCCAGGTGGCGAGGCCGTACCCTTTGTCTCCCAGTAGCCAGCTCTGCCCTTCTAACTGCTGCTGAAACATGGCAGATATAATGCTCTCACGTAGGATGAACGCATCATGGGTGCTTGCTCCCAGGCTATCTTGCGTCAACTGACATGATGCGATACATGTCATCACACACGAGCTGCACTTTAATGGAATGGAAGCCTTTTCTGTTCCTGTATATCTCGGAATCCTCCAAAGGTGCTCGCAAGGCAATGTAGATATACTCAATGCACTCCTGTACTTTTGGGAAGCCAGCAATCCTGGAGAAGCCCACAACCCTTTCATGCATTGCCTGGCCGGTCATGGGGAATTTTATTAGTCATTCCTCCGGGCATATAGTGCAGCAATCACCTGCTGAATGCAGATGTGTGTTGAATGTTGAGAAATTGTGCACACATCCCCAGTTGTAGCCTGGAACAATCCAGATGCATAGAATGAAAGTGCAGCTGTAACCTTCACTTCAACTGACAAAGCAGTCCTCCTGACATTTCTAGGCTGCAGGTCTGCTTTTACTAACTCACAGATCTCAGTTATAACTTCTTTGCGGAAACGCAGCCTTCTGACACAGTTTGCATCACTCAGGTACAGGTACGAACACCTGTCTCGATATACCCGATGTGGGCAAGGCCTCCTGCCTATCACCCTACATGCTCTGATGTTCCTGATGCGATGACATCGAATGAATTGTCTCTTCCCCAGCACCACCATGCAGAAGGCTTGCACAAGGTATGGCATTGTCAGTATTGCCCCCATGATTAAATTGTACCTTTGCAGGAAGCTCAAAACAGCGGACAGGACAAGGTTCTTTGTTCTCTCTCCCCAAGGTCGACACCCTAGTATGGACCACACCCAGGTCTGAGCAGGCGCAATGATCAAGAAACATCCCCCCCCCCCCCCCCACCCCAGGCGGCTTTTGATGCATATTGTAAGGCTTCTCATGCCTTCCATTCTCATTCCACAACCCCTCCACTCCCCCGGGCTTGTTTTCAAGCCGAGCCCTGAGCCCCTGTGTCCGGGCGAGGGACCAATTCTGCTGGCCGACGCTCCAACCTTCGACCACTCGGTGGTGGCGTGTCCGTTTAAAAAAAAAATGAAAACTTAAAGAATTCCATTAAACTTCCATTTCTTGCATTTTAAGTTTTAAAAATTTAAGCTTGATTATGGATATTTATGTGTTCTTGACTCCCTCCAAAACTTCACATAAAAACAATGGTGTCTTTATGCGCCGATTTTTTGATGTGCACTGGTTTTCTTTAAGTGCCCAGAAGGCTTTTCGGAAGTGGTCACATACACCGTCTTCGGAGAAATTGAAATCGGCCAAACTTGCATAATTGTGAAAAACTGACGCAGACGTCAGGTTACGCCCCCTGTGATGCAAAAGAAAACTAACCTAAAAAAATTGTAACTAACTGAGTTACGCTGGCGCACAAAGATTGGGGCAACTTGGATTTTTAAATTTAGGCCTAAAAAAGCGGCACACGCCAAAACAATGCGCAAATCACTGGAGAAAATTGAGCCCAAAGTGTAAGTCCGCCTTTGCACCAGATCAGTTATCACCCTAAAGGGTTTGAGTGTAAAATGCCTGAAAAGCTAAGTAACAGAAGTGTTATTTCTTACAAGTTCCATTTTCTAAGTTATTAAAATAAATATGCAAGGTATAATTTTTGCACCATCTTGTCGAATCTTTATATCCAAACACCTTTTAAATGGCTTAAAAATTTTTTTTTCTAAATTATCAACCGGCATAGCCTGTTTGAACCGAATGGCCTATTTACATATTTGTAAATGCATCACGCACTGGTGTAAGTAGCATCAACCAACATCATTATAGCATTTGTGTGTGATGTTATTGTGAAGAAAATGATGCATGACTCGTCTGCCTCCCGAAACAACAAAAGACATTTTCCACTTTGTCATGGAGATAATAGTCTTAAATTTCTGGATCTAGTGTTGACCGATTTTTTGCAGCTGCTTCCTACTCACATGTCAGATAACTGAAAATGGAAAGAATAGTTAATGGGAAAGCTTACCAGGAATGATGAGGTAAATGGTAAAATAAATGAGTTTGGAGAAACAAATATAGCCTGCCCACTAGTACTCCTGTCAAAAAAAGTTTTTTTTAACATTTCAGGGCCATGGATATTCCAGATAACTGAATTCCTTTTTGCTCTATATTCAAAATTTCAGGGTGCCTATTCAATTAAAGTTTTAAATGATTGACCTCATGTAAGGATCCCCAAACTGGGGGAGGGTGGGGGTATCCATAATTGTCATTTTTCTATGCCTTAAATGTGTCTATGAGCACCAAGTCCCTTGGATTGGTTCTCAGTCTTTGAGAGATTGTCTATATATTAGTCGATTTCCTGTGCCATTGCACATGGGGAGTAGAGAGCACGTGTAGTCTCCAGGTGTAACAGGGTTAGAGGGCAGAGGATAATTGGACCAGGGTATGTAGACGTAACTCAGACCTCGGAAGCCTTCAACACCCTTCAACAGGATCCACGCTAACCCACTTCTACTCTTGCAGGAGAAGCTCATGCACAATAGTAGGGAGAGTCCAAGAGCAGGATGATACATAAGAACATAAGAAATAGGAGCAGGAGTAGGCCATACGGCCCCTCGAGTCTGCTCCGCCATTCAATAAGATCATGGCTGATCTGATGTCCTGTCTTAGTGCACATTTTCACACCGATGGAGGAGGCTGCTATCAATATAACTTGCATAGAGAGGGCACACAACATTGGAGATGTGCAGCAGGGTATTTGGACATTTTCCTGTCCTTCACTCTTGAAACATAAATCTCTCAATCACACACTCAGCACGACCAGAGCAAGTAAGTGCACTATGAGCTCATACGGGGTGATAATTAGAAATTGTTAATACCCTTGACAATTCTAATCCTTTTTGAAATCTTTGTGTGCAGAGAGTGTTTCTGAAGTAGCTATGACCCTGCCATGTTAGTTGACATAAATAACAATATTGGTCCTTGGGTGGATATTGTTTATTTGAGGGAGTAAGGACTTGGAGAGATGTTGCATATTATTGTTAATGCAGGGGAGCAGGGATTCTATAGCTGAAATGCTGTTCCGGGAACTGTTGGAGCTCTCCAGCTTCCTGTCTATCCTCTTGGTCACCAGTGTCCTTTCCCTCATCTTGCTGAAGATCCTTGTCCAATGTGACAGTCTCCCCAGAGAAGTCTCCTTATGCACTACTGCTCAGATATGAAGGTACAGTGTCCTGGGCCTATACACTCTGCGAGGGTAAGGATTCCTGCAAGCATACCTCCTTCTATGCTTTCCATGTAGCTGCAGCCATGTGCGTTCCTTCCCATTAATCCTCCTCCTCTTCCTCTGCTCAGAGTGGAATTGCCAGAAAACCCCCCATTATGAAAATTGTGTGTTGCTGGAAGCCCCTTAAAGGTTCAGCATGTTCTACAAGCACTTTGAATTGTCTAAGTAACCAAAAGTCACAATGTAGTAGAAGCAAAATGTATCCCAGTACTTGCTACCAGTGTGGATGAGAATAAAGGTTGCAGGGAGGATGGGCAAATTGACCAGGGAACTGTGGTGCAGGAGGCCATTCAATTGGGGGGTTGAAAAGGAATGGTGTGGTATAGTCAGGGAGATAGATATGTTCTCTGCTGCTGCGACCAAAGTCCCAGCTGTGTTGCCTGCCCTGTGCCGGGGTTAAAGACATGTCCACATGGCTGGAGAAGAACTGGAGCAGGAGGGGGAGGATCCAATTGTCATGGTCCACATAGGAACCAACTGCATAGGTAGAACTAGGCCTGAGATGCTGCTGAGGGAGTTTGAGGAGCTCGGGTACAAATTAAAAAGCAGAACCTCAAAGGCTCAGGTAGTAATCTCTGGATTACTACCTGAGCCACGCGCAAATTGGCATAGGATCAAACAGATTAGAGGTTTAAACGCATGGCTGAAAGAGCAGTGTGGGAGGCAGGGGTTTTGCTTCATGGGGCACTGACACCAGTACTGAGGAAAGATGGAGCTGTTCCGTTGGGACCGACTCCACTGAAACCGACCTGGGACGAGTGTCCTGGCGAATCAAATAACTAGGACTGTAGATAGGATTTTGAACTAATAAGGTGGAGGGAGTGCTCAGATAAGGGTAAATTTATAAGTCTGAAGATAAAAGTCAAGTCTGTAGAACATAGTAGCGATTTGGGTATAATCAAGCAGATTTTCCGGAAGGGAGAGAGTATTTAATAACGGTAATAGAGCATCAGCGACGAAGGCCACATCAGAGAAAAATAGTAAAAAGTTAAAATTAAAGGTGCTATATCTGAATGCCAGTAGCATTCATAACAAGATAGATGAATACGTAAGAACATAAGAAATAGAAGCAGGAGTAGGCCATTCAGCCCTTCAGCGTACTCTGCCATTTATCAATATCATGGCTGATCTTCTACCATAACTCCACCTTCCCACACTATCCCCATATCCCTTAATTCTCTTTGTTCACAAAAATGTATCAATCTCTCTCTTGAATATACAGCCTGCCAACCTGAAAAAGTCCCGTTAATTCCTACTCTGTTTTCTGTCCATGAACCAATCCTCAATCTATACTAATCTACTACCCCTACCTAATACCATGGGGCCGAAATTCAGTGCAGCCAAAAAGTTGGTAGTATTAAGGCATTTTTTCCCTAATTAGCGCTGCAAAGTTTGTGCTGGCCATTGGATCCAAATTCAGCCTTTTGACCACAAAAAAGTGTTCCAGTCTTATTAGCCTTTCAAACCTGAAAGTTCGCAGTCTTAATTGGATTTCCCACGGGAAATTCACCCTTGGGGTGATGTGGCAGCTGCCATTGCAGCACAGGCGTGAGGGAATTACCGTATCGGTGCTGCTTGCGCTGCTCTGCAAGAGTCGACAGAGTGTCTAAGTGCTGTCATATCTGGTGTCTTTCAGACTGTGGCTGCTTGCAGCAGCCTCAGCTGGATGCCCCCCGAGACCTCAGTGTTGCTTTCGTGGCTGGGTCCACCACGGGCCACGGGGGCGCCTCAGCACCGACCTGAGCTCCCTCAAATTAGTGGTGGTGGTATTGTGCCGCCCCTGGTGTGTTACTCAGGCTCCTCGTGCCAGGATACGGATGATCGCTCCCTCTGGCTTGCAGCATTCCTGGCCCTCCACCAGCGTCTCCACGCATGGCCTCGCCCGAGCCAAGTCAGACTGAACCCTCCCAGGAGGGTGTTGACCAGTCTCCAGCCGGCCCTTCCAAGCCCAAAGCTGCTCGAGGGCATCCTAGAAGGACACATGCAGCTTCCACACAGGGAAAACAGCAGCCTTCCCAAATCCATGAGGCAGCCCACAGGGGAGACACTGAGGCGAAGTCACAGGTTAGGCATGCATAAGATCATCATCAATGTCCTGTATTTCACCATTTTGCAATGACAATAGTTATGTAACTGTAACTCATGCACACTGTACCTGTACCCTTGAAATGCACACCCTGACCACAGGGGGTGACCCTGCGGAAGACACTCCTTACCTGAGTTTCCAGGTATAAAAGGGGAGGTCCCACCCAGGGTCAGCACTCCTTGGTCCTAGGAATAAAGTGAAGGTCACACAGTGACCGTGTCTGATACATACATGCCCCGTGTGAGTTTGTAACAAGGTGCAGCGACACTACATTTGGCGACGAGAAACGGGAATCACCGAACCACGAGGATGGCCACCGGTGGCACAGAGGAACGCCACTGTGTGGGTGAGGACTGGGACGACTGTGTGGAAAGACTGCAGCAGAGCTTTGTCACAAAGGACTGGCTGGAAGAGACAGTGGCTGACAAGCGGAGGGCGCATCTATTGACCAACTGTGGTCCACAGACGTATGCACTGATGAAAGACCTGCTCGCACCCCAAAAGCCGGCGGACAAGTCCTTCGAAGAGCTCAGCCAGCTGATCAGTGAGCATCTCAAGCCGGCAAGTAGCGTACACATGGCCCGGCACCGGTTCTACTCTCACCAGCGTCGGGAGGGTCAAAACGTCTCGGACTTCGTGGCGGAACTACGACATTTGGCCAGTCTCTAAGTTTTCCGATGTCTGCAGTGGGGAGATGTTAAGGGACTTTTTCATCAAGGGCATTAATCATACCGGTATTTTCAGGAAGCTCATAAAGACTAAGGATTTGACTTTAGAAGGGGTGGCGTTGATAGCTCAGACCTTTATGGCAGGGGAAGAGGAGACCAAGCTAATTTACGCACGCAGCCCTGGTTTTAACGTTGCGATGAACCAGGGAGTTAATGTTGTAAAAGTGATACAGAACCCCGCAGGCAGGCAAGGGCAATTCGACACCGCCCAGGCAGGCAGGCAAGGGCAATTCGACACCGCCCAGGCAGCAACAAGCTCCAGGGTGGGCCCACAATAGGGACAATGGAAAGGGGATCAGCAATTCACGCCATCACGAGGAACAATGCATCCTGTGATGGGACCATTAACACCCTCCATCAGAGTGCTTAGAAACAGCCAAATGGGCCATCAGAGAGGAATGCCTGGGAATAGTCCTTTTGTTAACAGCAATCTCAGCTCATGCTGGAGGTGTGGGTTAGACACACTGCCAAAAGCTGCAGGTTCCAGCTTGAAACCTGTAGGATTTGTAATGTCAGTGGACACTTGGCCAGGATGTGCAAAAAGGCAGTAGCGAGGCTAGTCTGCGAGACAGAGGAACCAGATGAGGGGTCTGCAATGCAGGATGAGGCCTGGAGAACAACCATGGATGCTGAAGTTCAGAGAGTTCATGTGGCTGACGTCCACAGCTCATACACTAAAACGCCACCCATGATGATGAAAGTTTTACTGAATGGCATCCCGGTGCACATGGAGCTGGATACGGGAGCTAGCCAGTCACTCATGAGCACCCAACAATTTGAGAGACTATGGCCACACAGAGCTAGCAGGCTCAAACTGGAACGCAATGAACAGCTACGTACATACACCAAAGAGATAATCCCAGTGCTGGGCAGTGCAAACTTGGTGGTAACGCATAATGGATTACAGAACTGGCTGCCATTCTGGATTGTTCCGGGAAATGGCTCCGCGCTTTTGCAGAGGAGTTAGCTAGCTGAGATGAATTGGAAATGGGGGGATGTGCACGCCATTTCATCCGTGGAGCGAAGTTCATGCTCGCAGGTATTGCAAAAATTCGAGTCACTCTTTCAACCCGGTGTCGGAACGTTCAAGGGCACTAAAGTAGTGATACACATCACTCCGGTCGCCAGACCAGTGCACCACAAAGCCAGAGCAGTGCCGTACGTGATGCGTGAGAAAATTGAAAGTGAACTGGACAGGCTGCTCAGAGAGGGCATAATTTTGGCCATTGAATTCAGCGACTGGGCAAGTCCCATCGTTCCCATCCTTAAAGCGGATGGCTCGGTTAGGATTTGTGGCGACTACAAAGCCACCATCAACCGAGTGTCGCTGCAAGACCAATACACACTTCCGAGAGTGGAGGACCTCTTTGCCACGCTGGCAGGTGGAAAGCTGTTCACGAAGCTGGACCTCACTTCGGCCTACATGACTCAGGAACTGGCGGAAGATTCCAAGCTTCTGACCACCATCACGACGCACAAAGGATTATTTGTCCACAACAAGTGCCCTTTTGGCATTTGTTCGGCAGCGGCTATCTTTCAGCGAAACATGGAAAGCTTGCTCAAGTCCATCCCTGGAATGGTCGTATTCCAAGACGACATCCTTATAACGAGTCGAGACACCGAGGAACACCTCCGCAACCTGGAGGAGGTGCTACGCCGATTGGATCGGGTAGGCTTGCGGCTGAAAAAGGCCAAGTGTGTGTTTTTGGCCCCAGAGGTCGAGTTCCTGGGCAGCAGGGTTGCCGCAGACGGGATCCGGCCCACTGAATCAAAAAATGAGGCGATTTAGCGGGTGCCCAGGTCCGGCAACACGTCGGAGTTGCGATCATTGGGAACTTTCTGCTGAACTTAAGCCATTACGCATGCTCCTCCGTAAAGGATGTGAATGGTTTTGGGAGGATTGTCAAGAATGTGCTTTCAATAAGGCGAGGAACCTGCTGTGTTCCAACAAACTGTTGACTTTGTATGACCTCTGTTTTAAAAAAAAAACAAACTGGTTTTAACATGCGATGCGTCATCCTACGGGGTTGGGTGTGTGTTGCAGCAGGGTAACGATGACAGCCAACTCCAACCGGTGGCTTATGCCTCCAGGTCGCTCTCCCAGGCAGAGCAAGAAGGAGGCACTCGCATGTGTGTACTGTGTGAAAAAGATGCACCAGTACCTTTTCGGTAGACAGTTTGAGCTAGAGATAGACCACAAGCCGTTAACATCCCTGTTGTCCAACAGCAAGGCTGTCAACGCTAATGCGTCAGCTCGCATACAGCGATGGGCCCTCACGCTGGCTGCATATGATTACACCATATGGCACTGGCCAGGCACCGAAAATAGCGCTGACGCACTCAGCAGGCTCCCACTGGCCACCACCGAGGGGGCGTCGGAGCAGAGCGCTGAGATGGTCATGGCTGTTGTCACTGCGAGCTCCCCCATCACATCCCAACAGATCAAACTCTGGACCAACAGGGACCCCCTCCTATCCATGATAAAGAAATGTGTCCTAACTGGGAATTGGGCGCCCGCACACAGGGCGTGCCCCGAGGAAGTCGGGCCGTTTCAGAGACGGATGGATGAACTCTCCATCCAAGCCGACTGCCTGTTATGGGACAGCCGGGTAGTCATGCCCCAGAAAGGAAGGGAAGAGCAAGCACCCTGGCATCATGTTAATGAAGGCCATTGCCCAGTCACATGTATGGTAGCCGAGGAGTGACTCAGACCTGGAACACTGGGTTCGCAGGTGCACGACGTGTGCCCAGCTAGGCATTGCCCCCAGGGAGACGCCACTCAGCCCATGCCCCTGGCCCACCAGGCCATGGTCAAGCATTCACGTAGACTATGCGGGCCCGTTCATGGGGTAAAATGTTCCTTATGGTTGTCGATGCATACTCGAAGCGGATCCACTTCATCATATTGAACTCGTGCACGACCTCCATCACTGTGGAGAGTCTGCGTATGGTTTTCACGACCCACGGCTTGCCGGACATCCTGGTTAGCGACAATGGCCCGTGTTTTACCAGCCATGAATTCCAGGAGTTTATGTCGGGTAATGGGATCAAGCACGTCCGGACAGCGCCGTTCAAGCCGGCTCCCAATGGCCAGGCGGTCCAAGTCATAAAGCAGGGCATGCTACGCATCCAAGGACCCTCCCTTCAGTACCACCTATCGCGCCACCTGCTGGCCCACAGGTCCCGGCCGCACTCGCTCACGGAGTCCCGCCAGCGGAACTCCTCATGAAACGCACGCTCAAGACGCGGCTGTCCCTCATTCACTCAGACCTGGAAAACATTGTTGAGGGCAAGCGCCAGTCCCAAACTGAGCTCCATGATCAAGGCTCAAGGGGGAGGTATATAGAAATAGATGACCCGGTATTTGTTCTTAACCATGCTTTGGGACCCAAATGGCTTGAGGGCACCGTAATTGGCAAAGAAGGAAACAGGTCATGGTGGTCAGACTAAACAATGGGCAGATATGCTGCAAACACTTGGACCAAGTAAAGACAAGGTTCAGCATAGACACGGAGGAACCGAAGAAGAGCATGAGATGGCACCCACACCACTGCCAGCGCACGAGCAACAAAGAGAGCCCTCAGCATGCACAGTCCCTGCAGCCAACCCGGACAGGCCGGAATCACCTCAAGTGACAGACGTGTGCTGATGCTCAGCCACCAGAGCCACAACTGCGGCGCTCCACGAGAGAGCACCGACCACCCGATAGACTTAACCTCTGAAACTAAAAGACTTAAGGGGGTTGGTGATGTCATGTATTTCACCATCTTGCAATGACAATAGTTATGTAACTGTAACTCATGCACACTGTACCTGTACCCTTGAAATGCACACCCTGACCACGGGGTGAGCCTGCGGGAGACACTCCTCACCTGGGTTTCCAGGTATAAAAGGGGAGGTCCCACCCAGGGTCAGCACTCCTTGGTCCTGGGAATAAAGTGAAGGTCACAGAGTGAACGTGTCTGATGTATACATGCCTCATGTGAGTTTGTAACAAGGTGCAGAGACACTACAATCGGCAGCCCCTCGAAATTGAGAAGGAGTTGCTTCCAGTCTAAAAGTGAGTTCTCAGCTGGCTGTTCAATGCAGGACCTACAGTCTCTGTCACAGGTGGGGCAGACAGTGGTTGAAGCAAAGGATCCACGTTGTCCAAGCCCTCACTGTGGATTTTGATAACCGGGGGCAGTGCTGTGTAGTGGGTTCAGGTTGGTAGAGGACCCTTGTCTTACAGATGTTTAGTGTAAGGCCCGTGCTTTCGTACGCCTCGGTGAAGATGCTGACAATGGCTTGAAGTTTAGCCTCCGAGTGTGCGTAAACGCAAGTGTCGTCTGCGTACTGTAGTTCGATGATAGCGGATGGGATGACCTTGGATCTAGCCTGGAGGCAGGGGAGGAGGAACAGATTCCCATTTGTTACCGCTCGGAATGCTGAGCTGGGGCAACGTTCCCAGTCTCAGCCCCTGGAATGAGATTTCCGTTTTCTCTCTGTGAATCTCGGGATCTCTATTTCTCTCTCTCGTTTTTTTTCCCCCCTTTTCTCTTTCTCTCTTCCTATTTCTCCATTTCTCTCTCTCCCAATCAAATTTTCTCATTCTGTTTCTCATTCCCTTTCCTCACTTCTATCTCTTTTTCCTTTCTCTTTTGCTCCCTCTCTCCCTCTCTCCCTCTCTCCCTCTCTCCCTCTCTCTGCCTCTCTGCCTCTTTCTCTCTCTCTCTCTCTCTCTCTCTCTCTCTCTCTCTCTCTCTCTCTCTCTCTCTCTCTCTCTCCCCTTGAGCACAGATTCTGTGCTGAACATCCTCAGGTTTGGATCTTACCATCTTGTCTCTCTCCGCTCCCATGGCTCCGAGATCTCTGCCACTCTGAAGGGCTGGCTTTTTCAGTCTGAAAATGGGTCCTGGGGCAGAGTGGCAGCAGTGCACACTATTAGGGCATCACTACTGTCGCAAGCCCCACACTGCCACGAGAGTCGGCGATGGCCCACACCGCTGCAAGACCTCCCGGGCCAAATCTATGTCGGGGCGGCCAGTTGAGCCCAAAGTGGCAGCCATTCAATTTTGATGAATGGCCGCCACAAACGGGCAGTCATGGTCCTTCCCGGGACCTGAATTTCAGGTCCCATGAGTCCTAATTTTGTGTAATGACCTCTTGTGTGGCACCTTATCGAATGCTTTTTGAAAATCCAAAGGTTCTGTATTGGAGACACGTACCTGGTCCCCGACGGCAGCCGTGATCCAGCCCGATCATCATCATCATCATAGACAGTCCCTCGAAGCGAGGGTGACTTGCTTCCACACCAAAAAGGGATGAGTTCACAGGTGTTTCAATGAGGGACCTAATATTCCAGATCCTGAACTACATCGTGAAGGGTGGAAGATGCCGGTGCTTGGATTTTCTTAATGTGTGGTGGCCGTTGCACACCAGCCTCCACACGGGCTTGACAGAGCTAGGTCTTGGTCCAGTGGCAAGGATTACCCAAGACTAACTGGAGACCAGCTCTGCTGCACAGACTGAGCGCGCACACATATCGCAGTGTGGGCTGGACCGTGCTGCTCCTGGGCCCCTCGCCTCTTCTGGACTCCAGATTCACGCCTTCCTGGGCCCGGGTCACTTCCCTCTATGGACTCTTGCCACTCCTTCGCCCCTCTTGCTGTGCCTGCCCGCACTGCAATCAGCGACCTGACTTCGTAGCCGTCTCCCTCCTGCAGCAGCATGCGCTGCTCCCTGCAGTGGTATGCCGCCATACACTACTCCCTCCAATGGCCCCGGTCTGCTGATGGTCTTGCAGGCCTGGACTGTGCCGATTTCCAGGCCGGGCCACCGCATGCTGCTCTCTCCAATGGCCCCGGCCTGCTGATGGTCTTGCAGGCCTGGACCACACCGATTTCCAGGCCGGGCCACTGCATGCTGCTCTCTCCAATGACCCCCGCACTGCAACCCAATGCACTGCAGCAGAATGCCGGCTGATCGACCGAGGCGGCCAAAAAATCTGAAAAATTAAGAAACAGCATTGTAGAAATGTTTTTACTTACCTTGGCCAGCTCGCCTTTAACTTTCAGCAAAGGATGACCAAGAAATTGATTACAAGGGAGAAAATAGAACATGAGAGTAAGTTAGCAAATAATATAAAAACAAAAAGGAAGAGGTTATATGTGGGTCCCTTAGAGGCAGAGACAGGAGAAATTATAATGGGGAATAAGAATATTTTCTTTCTGTCTTCACAGTCGAAGGCACAAAGAACATACCAGAAATTGTGGGGTACCAAGGGGAAATAAGAGTGAAGAACTTGAAGTAATTAATATTAGTAAAGAAAAAGTACTGGAGAAATTAATGGGACTAAAAGCCAACAAATCCCTTGGACCTGATGGCCTACAGCCTAGAGTTTTATAAAAGGTGGCTGCAGAGATAGTGGATGCATTGATTTTCATCTTCCACAATTCCCTAGATTATAGAACACTCCCCATTACTTGGAAGGTAGCAAATGTAATCCCGCTCTTCAAGGAATGAGAGAGAAAACGGAACTATAGGTCAGTCAGCCTGACATCGGTCATAGGGAAAATGCTAGAATCTATTATTAAGGACGTGGTACCAGAGCACTTGGAAAGTCAATATGATTCGGCAGAGTCAGCATGGTTTTATGAAAGGGAAATCATGTTTGACAAATCTATTAGACTTTTGAGAGTGTAGCTAGCAGGGTAGATAAGGGAGGGGGGGGGGGGGACCAGTGGGTGTATATTTGGATTTCCAAAAGGCATTCGACAAGGTGCCATGAAGGTTCACTAGATTAATTCCTGGGGTGAGAGGACTGTCCTACGAGGAAAGACTAAGTAGAATGGGCCTATATTCCCTGGCATTTAGATGTGATCTCATTAAAATGTATAACATTCTTAGAGGATCTGACAGGGTAAATGCTGAAAGGCTGTTTCCCCTGGCTGGAGACTCTAGAACTAGTCTCAGGATAAAGGGTTGGCCATTTAGGACTAAGATGAGGAGAAATGTAATCACTCAGAGGGTTGTGAATCTTCAGAATTCTCTACCCAAAGGGCTGTGGCTGCTTAGTCATTGCGTATATTCAAGATTGAGATAAATAGATTTTTGGGCATTAAAGGAATCAAGGGATACGAGGATAGGGCAGGAAAGTGAGGTTGATATAGAAGATCAGCCATGATCTTATTGAATGGCAGAGCAGGCCCGAGAGCCATATGTCCCGCTCCTATTTCTTATGTTCTTGTGTTCTCCCAAATCTTTCCAGTGCTTTAGCTGTACTGCTGATATTTGTGGATGGGTATGCAATTAAAGTAACACACGGGTACAGACCAAAATGGCATCAGGATAATCTCCATTTGACCCTGATTTAAATATATTTATTAGGCCCTGCCTGTTCTGCGCAGGAGTACTGGCCCAACTAAGTGAAGGTCCACCTGAAAATAAAAGCGGGCAGACCTCCAGTGACATGATTGTGTTTATTTTTTAATTTGCATCCTGCTACTGTCCTGTTTACATCTAAAATTGGGCCGGCAGCAAAATGAAAATAGGCCCATGGACTTTTAGGTTCTGTGGTAAATAAATCATTTGGAATATAGTATCGGTAGTGCACAACTAGAGTCTTTTCTCATTGTTGGCAAGAATCCCAACAATCATGATTTCTGCAGAGACCCAGGGAGCAGAGATTTTTTGTAATTAATGCCAGAGGTAGCAGCAGCTTCGATAACCTCTTTATCTTCACTGCAAGATTGCCCAACAAATAAAAATGGCAATCAAGCAATGAATCGGACCATTCTCCCAGAACCCCCTGCTAACCCCCACCACAGTAACAAATAATTGGTTAACATCTTTTTCCAGGAAACCACAATGATTAAAAAGAATAGGATAGAACTAGGTAACTTGAGACATAATAATTAGTTGGCACCATTCTTGGGTTTTGAAAGCCTGTAGATTGTAGGAATGGAAAATTCAGTTCCACAGACTTGAGGTTTCTGGAAAGAATGAGTTTGAGTAGGAAGCCGTGTAATGTTACATTCTGTAACTGGAGCTTTCTGTAAGCTTACTTATAGAATTTCCACCATTCCCACAACAAGGACACAAGCTAAACATTGTCTAACAGCTACTACGTCACTGCTTATAATCCCTGCCACTAAGCCTGGTACACTTTTCAGGGTCAGCGAGAGGTTCCCGAAGTTTACTAATTCAAGTTGGCACCCACACCAATAGGGGTGCATCTTGGGCACTCGTCAGTTGGGGAGGTGACAAAATTTGGCGAAGACTGTTCCCTGCTTCGAAGGGGTTGGAAGGGGTGCATAGTTACCCATCAGTTCCCTTTATAATGGGGCCAAATTTGTCTCTCTTCTTTGGGGGTCCAGGTAAAGTCCCACTAGCCAGTTAGCTAGTATGCCATTTTGTACTGGCCTACTGGTAGATTTCCAAACTGGTGACAAGGAAACATCTGGCTTGGGAGCCTCCCCCCATCAGCCACATCTCCTTTGATAGGAGTGACCTTGTTTGGGGCTGAAAGATTCTATCCAAACAAGGCCCCATGGAAACTTGTGGGGAAAGCCAGGATCAGGCATATGAGTCCCAGCATAATCTCTGACTTTTCTACCACCTTCCTATTGGAAGCGCCATGGATTTTCAGTCCTCCGATATTAAAGCCGCTCCATACCAGTCTGCTACTGTGTGTAATATTGTAACTGTGCTAAAGTATTAGGCTGGACTGAAGCAGAATATTAACTGTCACAGATCGGACCACGTGGACTGCAAAAGGTCAAGTCAGATCATGGATTGAGCTTCGGAAACCAAGGCCTAGGATTATCCATTAAAAATTCACATTGAACACACAAATGAAAATGTGATGGTGGGCGGTGAAAGCTAATGCATCGCGGGCACTAACTTCCTGTATTAAAAACAGAAAATGCTGGAAATCTCAGCCGGTCAGGCAGCATCTGTGGAGAGAAAAACAGAGTTAACGTTTCAGGTCGATGACCCTTCCTCAGTACCTCCTGTATTATTAGGTTCAGTGGCCTCGGGTATACTATGTGCCTGATGCATACAACATGCCAAAGTGTGACCCTGAACTGCTTTGAGCACTTGGAAGCTTTAAATGAGGGGTCCTCCCAATATTGCGATTAAAGGCATAAGCATTGTCTGATAGGTAAAATAGATTTGATGCTCAGCATGTCCAACCAAAGCAGCACTCGACAAAGCAAATAGACTTCAGAACTATATAGTCAAAACAGTAGCGTACAAGTTCGAAGAAGTCATGCTTAACCTGTATGCTGTTCTGCGCAGACCATACCTAGAGCACTATGTGCTGTTCTGGTGACTGAGACACAGGAGATATTTAAACTCTCAAGGTATTTCAGAGAAGAGCCAGGAAACTGATCTATAGGGGGGAATTTAACCCCCAAAAGCAGGTGGGTTGGGGTCAGGAAAGAGGTTAAAGAGTTCAAGATCTGAATCCCGACCCCAAACAGTTTTAATGGAGGCAGGATTGTCACTTTAAATATTATGAGGCTGTGTGCCTCATGGTGATCCCGCATTTTAAATTGAACTGTGTACAGGCAAGTTTCCCGGGCCTCGAGGAACCCACCAGCTAAAGGAAGGGAGTACTGCTGGATCCAGGAGGTAAGCGCCTTTCCACTTACCTGCTGAATTCAGCGTTCCTGATTTTCCAACCCCCTGTGATCCGACACCCCCAACCCTTCCGATCACTGATCAATTTTTTTTCTGCAGCTCCCCGAGCCCACCAAATATCTGCAGCACATAGATCCATCTGATGATCTCCGGCCTTCTGACACCCCTCCTGTGATATCTTTATACGGTTACTCAAGCACACACCTTACAAGATGGCTCCTTAACAAATTGTCATCATGCGACCTTGCACATGACCTTTTATTGTTAATACATTAGTAGTCCAGTAGGTGGAGCTCTATAACACCTCCCTCCCTCCTCTCGGCGGCCTGGTGCCGCAGGCTTACCCACCTGACGCCCAGCCAGCTTCTCCTTCTGGCTGGCTACAGGAGGGAAACAGAGATTCAAAATATTAATCGGGCCCGACTGTTAAATTCAGCAGGGCCTGAGGGAAACCCGTTCTCCCGGGTTTCTGCATCGCATTTCAGCACCACCCCCTCCTGCTCCTTACCCGCCTCCAAATTAAAATTCCGGCCCTAGTGTTAATGCAAGAATAGACTGCAGAAACGTTGGCTTTTCAGCCTTGAAAGGAAGTGACTGAGAGGTGACCTTATAGACATATCCAAGATAATAGATGATATGAAAAAGGTAAATCTGGCAAATGATTTCAAAATAAATTGTGTGACTCGGGCAAGGGGACATAGGTTCAAACTAGTGAAGCCATATTTAGGACCGATGTTGGGAAGTTCTTTATGCAAAGAGTGATCAATACTTGGAGTGGACTTCACGTAGATCAGTGGCGATGAAATCCCTTGAAACTTTTAAGAAAAACTACACGGTGTGATTCTCAAAGGAAGCCATCACCGAACTTGAAGCTCGTCAGATTTGAACCTATGTCCTCCAGCTGCAAGCCAATTAGCCTGCATACATTTACATCATCTGTGCTGCTCAGCAGTTTGTAGACTGGATCAAGTCCCTCTTTCATCTTTATCCAATGAAAAAAATTGTCCAACTCTCCAAATCTTTTCTGATAATTCAGACCCCTAAACCTTGTCATTATTTTATCTCTTTTTGAAAGGTAAACTGACCAGAATAGTGAAAAACATTGTAAATATGTTCTCACCAATGAACTATACAAGATTTCAATCCCAGAAGATTACTAAATTGAAAATGTTCCAACTTTGAATTTTTGCAGCTCATCGAAGTGAGAGTTGTCAGTGAATGGTCCATTGCAGATTTTTTGACCATATTTCCACAGGGAGGATTGGAAAAAATAATGTATTTTTAACACTTAGTTTTTTTTTAAAGATTTCAAAAGAAAAAACACAAGCTGCAAAAATGTCCCCAATGTTAACTGAAGCAAGACATTGAACTGTTGCCAAGTACAACTGGGAACAATAAGGGAGCCATTGTCTCATCCTAGGAGCTCTCAACCATCATCGACACCATGCGTGAGGTGGGATAGAATGTCCCTTCCGGTTGATCTTTGCATGTAGCTAGTTTCAAAGGGTGGCAGCGCAGCAGCAGGTGTGATTAGTAGCTCTTTTGGCTATTCCTTGGACAGGGGAGGAGTCAGGAACCAAAATCCAACTTTTTATGAGGACAGAAAAGAGCCGATTTAAAGCTTCATGTCTGAGTAGTCAGGCCTTGGTTAAAGAGGAAAACTGTGAGAGCTGATAAGCTTTCGGCAACAGAGAGAGCTGTGAAAGCTTATGCAAGCTCAAGCACAGCAGAATGCAAGGGCGTTATTCTGTTTAAATTATGATTCATTGATCTGGGGGAAGTATAGCATCTTTGTTATTTTATATTATTACATGAAGACAAGGTGTATTGTTTGAAATCATAACTGTCGCTCTATATGGTCACCTGTGGGGGGGGAAAAACTACTTGATTCATCTCACCAAGTGTTCGCTACGTTTGACATCAAGATAATGAGGGTATGCTATTATATACCTGGGTTCCTATCATACAAATACATATCAGATGGCGAGGGTTAACTCCCATAGAAGTAAGATGCTTAGACTGTGAGTAACTGATGCCAATTAACCTGAGAAGGGATCCACAGTAAACCTAAATTTGGAACAAATATTTTTTCATGTAGCACAGGTAAAAGTAAAGCTTCCAAAAATATGCTGTAACCCCCAACCTGAAAAAAGTATGTGAGAATTTTCCATTTCCCCCACCAGACATCTGTGTGGTTATCTTAGTAAGGATGCAAATTTAATGGTAAATAATGAGGAGTTTTATGCTGTGAATCTGTGATCACCAAGAAGTGAGTTGAGACTACCCAAACTTATTTCACATTCACCCTCATGCAAGCAGAGAGAGGAGACTTTGATATCGCTATCCTGAATAAAGCATTAGCAAAAGCATGAGAAAACCAAGAGTTCTGATGGGCAGCCACAGATAAGTGTTTAGCTGGATCAGCAGATTATATTAGGTATGAATCCTCGGACTTCTGCTCATCACAGAAATTGTAACTAACATTGTTAACACCAAATTATGTAGGGAAGAAAATGAAATAGTTCAAAGACTTAGCAACTAGGCAGATGAATAATAAGCAAAATTTAATATTGCAAAATGTAAAATGACAAAGCGGTACCAAAAAGCAATTATGATTACACAATGAAGAAAATATCGTTAAGATGACTGAACTAAAAGTGAAAATTAAACAGAAAAAGGAGGGTTATTATTGTGTATCTGTAAAGCATGCACTCCCATGTTCCGCCACCAGGGAGTGCATCCCCTGAAGTCCCAAGGGATCCCAGCATCCGTTGGGAGCACTGTATATCAGGCATGTTCCTCACTCTGGAGTGTCTTCATAAAGACTGAGGTCACTGTTATTTTAACCTCCCTGTGTGCAGTCTCATCCGTGTTAGGAACACAACAACTGGCAACGAGTACACGAATCCAACACAAAGATGCAGCAAACTGTGGGCATCTTGAAGAAGTTCTCGGAGGGTCAGGACTGGGAAGCCTATGTCGAACGGCTAGACCAGTACTTTGTAGCCAACGAGCTGGATGGAGAAGGAAGCGCTGCAAAAAGGAGAGCGGTCTTCCTCACGGTCTGCGGGGCACCGACCTACAGCCTCATGAAAAATCTTCTGGCTCCGGTGAAACCCACAGATAGGTCATTGTTTTGGATCGATAATAATAGACCCAGGTTCGGGATCTGGATGAATGTTAAATAAGAGACAAGACAAATGAAGTAAAGATAAAACACCGTTTACTGAGAGAAAAGAAACATAATACAGTTTATGAAGAAAAGAGAAGTATGATAAGATGCAACAAAGCTCACAGCCTTCGGCCTGTCGGGAACTCCGCAACGACGGCTGGTCAGGAGCCTTGGGGGGTCCCGGCACTGCTCGCGAATCACGGTCCAAGGTGAAGTTCAAAGAGCTACTGGACAGTTCCGTTCCTTTATACTATTGAACAAACATGGGTGCATGTGGCTTATGGTCAACTCCTAATCTGTAAGGCCCCAGCTGTTCTTCCACAAAGCATGAGACCTCAAGGCGCCGACCGTCCCATAAACAAGATGGTGTGCGCATCAAGATCTCTCTCTCTCTCTCTGCATCAACAATATTCCACGAGGCATGAAGCAGAAAACACACTGTAAATGTCAGAATATCATAATTAACCCTATGTGATCAACCCTATACAATACAATCCACCCTTGATATTTAGACATTCTAAGTAATATAATCGAGTTGAAGGCATAATGCATCAGTTACACGTTGAGTCTGCGTAAGCAACGCCCGCAATCTACACCAAAGAATACATACGAGCAGTAATATCAGTAATCTGGGACAGCGGTTGCCAGGGGAGGGGCAAATTTGTTCAGTTGTCGGTAGTCCACAGTCATCCTCCAACTTTTGTCGGGTTTCTGCACAGGCCAAACAGGGCTATTGTAGGGGGACACCACATGTCTAATGATACCCGCCTCCAAGAGCCCTTGTATGGATTCCCCTATTTCTTTGTGTCCCCCAGGTATTCGGTACTGTTTCATAGTCACTATACGCGATGACCGTGGTATTACCACTGGTTCCCACTTTGCTTCCCCTGCAATCACAGTGATCGCCCGTATCCCAAATGAGAATCGCCCGAACGAAGTGTTGTGTGTGGTTCCCTTTAAAAGGTCCATCCCAATAATATGTTCCTTTACTGCCGATATTAAGACCCAGCACGGAGACCCATTTCCCAACGCCATTCTGATAGTTGTTCGGACAGCGGGCGTTTCTGCCCCTCCGAACCCATTAATCATCTGTTAGATCTCTTAATTTCCAATGAAATATGAACTCCAGTTGTAGTTTTAATATAACTTTATTTTGGCAGCAGCAACAAGCTTCTGGCTTTAAGCCAGGCCTTTGTCCTTCTGAGACCACATGGCCAAAATGGCTGTACTTATACCTGGTTCAATTTACAGAAAAGAACTTGCCTTCTTTGACCTTATTGGCTCAATTGATAGTCTTTTAACCTTTAATTGGCTCGCTACCCAAGGTCCTAAAATGTCAAGTTGATTGATGACTTAATGCAATGTGGTCTCTATGTTTTCTCAAAAACTGCAGCCAAACTGCAGAGCTTGAATTCTCTATCATCATCATACAGGTCCCTGTGTGTTTCCTAGGATTTCCATGGATAATAGTAACTTCTGCCCCTGTGTCTAGTAAAGCCACATCTCTGTGTATTTCCCCCCTCCCTTCCCGCCAATGTATCGTAATCGGAATGTGTGGCCTCAGATCCCCGGGAGCTTGGGTTGATGTGATTCTAACGGGGAGTACTCCTGGATCCCGGCCACACCCCTAGTCGAGGGGATTACTAGCCTTCCACAGCTCTTCTACGTTGGGATATAGGCTAGCGGGAGGTGGTTTCTCCGACTTATCCGTTATCCGACTTAGTCTCCCTTACCTCCTTCCTTTCACCCTTCCCTGTTCCCGGGACGCAGTGTTGCTTCCACATAGAATACATTGCTCCTGTTGGGATTCCATCAATTTTTTCCTTGGGGACCCCTGCCTTCAGTAAAGCCGAGAACATGTCCCTCCGCGTAATTCTTTTTTTTGTCTTTCCTGACCCTGTACCTTTCCCAGAGGTCGAACCTTGTCGCTGGTCCCAATCTCCCTCTACATTAGCCATTCTCGACTCTCGCACACTATCTTCTACATCCTCTAACTGTCCTAACAATAGGCAAGCGTGCCCCACCCGCTGCCCTTGGGCTGGTCCCAATAATGCGAGTAGCATAGCCCTCATCATAGGAGGGCCTCTCTTCATCTGGCTTATGGCCAACTCCTAATCTGTAAGGCCCCAGCTGTTCTTCCACAAAGCATGAGACCTCGAGGCGCCGACTGTCCCATAAACAAGATGGTGTGCGCATCAAGATCTCTCTCTCTCTGCATCAACAATATTCCACGAGGCATGAAGCAGAAAACACACTGTAAATGTCGGAATATCATAATTAACCCGATACAATACAGTCATATGAGGAGCTGTGTACACGAGGGAGAGGGTGCTGATGGCGAGGTATCGGTTCTATACGTACCAGCGATCTGAAGGTCAGGAAGTGATGAACTATGTCGCCGAGCTAAGGCGACTTGCAGGACAATGTGAGTTTGATGGCTACCTGGAACAAATGCTCAGAGACTTTTTTGTACTGGGCATTGGCCACGAGACCATCCGACAAAAACTGATGACTCATCAGGGGAGGGCAGCAGCAGCCAAGTTCATGGCACTGTGGCTGGCTCTGTTGCACAGAAGGGCAGGAAAAAGATTGGGAGTGCAATAGTGATAGGGGATTCGATGGTGAGGGGAATAGATAGGCGTTTCTGCGGCCGCAACCGAGACTCCAGGATGGTATGTTGCCTCCCTGGTGCAAGGGTCAAGGATGTCTCGGAGCGGGTGCAGGACATTCTGAAATGGGAGGGAGAGCAGCCAGTTGTCGTGGTGCACATTGGTACCAACGACATAGGTAAAAAAAGGGATGAGGTCCTACGAAAAGAATTTAAGGAGCTAGGAGCTAAATTAAAAAGTAGGACCTCAAAAGTAGTAGAAACATAGAAAACATAGAAAATAGGTGCAGGAGTAGGCCATTCGGCCCTTCTAGCCTGCACCGCCATTCAATGAGTTCATGGCTGATCTCGGGATTGCTACCAGTGCCACGTGCTAGTCAGAGTAGGAATCGCAGGATAGCGCAGATGAATACGTGGCTTGAGCAGTGGTGCAGCAGGGAGGGATTCAAATTCCTGGGGCATTGGAACCGGTTCTGGGGGAGGTGGGACCAGTACAAACCGGACGGTCTGCACCTGGGCAGGACCGGAACCAATGTCTTAGGGGGAGTGTTTGCTAGTGCTGTTGGGGAGGAGTTAAACTAATATTGTACGGGGATGGGAACCTATGCAGGGAGACAGAGGGAGACAAAAATGAGGCAAAAGCAAAAGACAGAAAGGAGATGAGGAAAAGTGGAGGGCAGAGAAACCCAAGGCAAAGAACAAAAAGGGCCACTGTACAGCAAAATTCTAAAAGGACAAAGGGTGTTAAAAAAGCAAGCCTGAAGGCTTTGTGTCTTAATGCAAGGAGTATCCGCAATAAGGTGGATGAATTAACTGTGCAAATAGATGTTAACAAATATGATGTGATTGGGATTACGGAGACGTGGCTCCAGGATGATCAGGGCTGGGAACTCAACATCCAGGGGTATTCAACATTCAGGAAGGATAGAATAAAAGGAAAAGGAGGTGGGGTAGCATTGCTGGTTAAAGAGGAGATTGATGCAATAGTTAGGAAAGACATTAGCTTGGATGATGTGGAATCTATATGGGTAGAGCTGCAGAACACTAAAGGGCAAAAAACGTTAGTGGGCGTTGTGTACAGATCTCCAAACAGTAGTAGTGATGTTGGGGAGGGCATCAAACAGGAAATTAGGAGTGCATGCAATAAAGGTGCAGCAGTTATAATGGGTGACTTTAATATGCACATAGATTGGGCTAGCCAAGCTGGAGGCAATACGGTGGAGGAGGATTTCCTGGAGTGCATAAGGGATGGTTTTCTAGACCAATATGTCGAGGAACCAACTAGGGGGGAGGCCATCTTAGACTGGGTGTTGTGTAATGAGAGAGGATTAATTAACAATCTCATTGTGCGAGGCCCCTTGGGGAAGAGTGACCATAATATGGTGGAATTCTGCATTAGGATGGAGAATGTTGGAAAATGACTGTCAATGCATCCGCTATTTCCAAGGCCACCTCCTTAAGTACTCTGGGATGCAGTCCATCAGGCCCTGGGGATTTATCGGCCTTCAATCCCATCAATTTCCCCAACACAATTTCCCGACTAATAAAGATTTCCCTCAGTTCCTCCTCCTTACTAGACCCTCTGACCCCTTTTATATCCGGAAGGTTGTTTGTGTCCTCCTTAGTGAATACTGAACCAAAATACTTGTTCAATTGGTCTGCCATTTCTTTGTTCCCCGTTATGACTTCCCCTGATTCTGATTGCAGGGGACCTACGTTTATCTTTACTAACCTTTTTCTCTTTACATACCTATAGAAACTTTTGCAATCCGCCTTAATGTTCCCTGCAAGCTTCTTCTCGTACTCCATTTTCCCTGCCCTAATCAAACCCTTTGTCCTCCTCTGCTGAGATCTAAATTTCTCCCAGTCCCCAGGTTCGCTGCTATTTCTGGCCAATTTGTATGCCACTTCCTTGGCTTTAATACTATCCCTGATTTCCCTAGATAGCCACGGTTGAGCCACCTTCCCTTTTTTATTTTTACACCAGACAGGAATGTACAATTGTTGTAATTCATCCATGCGGTCTCTAAATGTCTGCCATTGCCCATCCACAGTCAACCCCTTAAGTATCATTCGCCAATCTATCTTAGCCAATTCACGCCTCATACCTTCAAAGTTACCCTTCTTTAAGTTCTGGACCATGGTCTCTGAATTAACTGTTTCATTCTCTGGATCAGTTCCTATCGAGTGGAGGGTAGCCAATGTAACCCCACTTTTTAAAAAAGGAGGGAGAGAGAAAGCAGGGAATTATAGACCGGTCAGCCTGACCTCAGTAGTGGGTAAAATTATGGAATCAATTATTAAGGATCTCATAGCAGCGCATTTGGAAAATGGTGACATGATAGGTCCAAGTCAGCATGGATTTGTGAAAGGGAGATCATGCTTGACAAATCTTCTGGAATTTTTTGAGGATGTTTCCAGTAAAGTGGACAAAGGAGAACCAGTTGATGTGGTATATTTGGACTTTCAGAAGGCTTTCGACAAGGTCCCACACAGGAGATTAATGTGCAAAGTTAAAGCACATGGGATTGGGGGTAGTGTGCTGACGTGGATTGAGAACTGGTTGTCAGACAGGAAGCAAAGAGTAGGAGTAAATGGGTACTTTTCAGAATGGCAGGCAGTGACTAGTGGGGTTCCGCAAGGTTCTGTGCTGGGGCCCCAGCTGTTTACATTGTACATTAATGATTTAGACGAGGGGATTAAATGTAGTATCTCCAAATTTGCAGATGACACTAAGTTGGGTGGCAGTGTGAGCTGCGAGGAGGATGCTATGAGGCTGCAGAGTGATTTGGATAGGTTAGGTGAGTGGGCAAATGCGTGGCAGATGAAGTATAATGTGGATAAATGTGAGGTTATCCACTTTGGTGGTAAAAACAGAGAGACAGACTATTATCTGAATGGTGACCGATTAGGAAAAGGGGAGGTGCAACGAGACCTGGGTGTCATGGTACATCAGTCATTGAATGTTGGCATGCAGGTACAGCAGGCGGTTAAGAAAGCAAATGGCATGTTGGCCTTCATAGCGAGGGGATTTGAGTACAGGGGCAGGGAGGTGTTGCTACAGTTGTATAGGGCCTTGGTGAGGCCACACCTGGAGTATTATGTACAGTTTTGGTCTCCTAACTTGAGGAAGGACGTTCTTGCTATTGAGGAAGTGCAGCAAAGATTCACCAGACTGATTCCCGGGATGGTGGGACTGACCTATCAAGAAAGACTGGATCAACTGGGCTTGTATTCACTGGAGTTCAGAAGAGTGAGAGGGGACCTCATAGAAACGTTTAAAATTCTGACGGGTTTGGACAGGTTGGATGCAGGAAGAATGTTCCCAATGTTGGGGAAGTCCAGAACCAGGGGTCACAGTCTAAAGATAAGGGGTAAGCCATTTATGACCGAGATGAGGAGAAACTTCTTCACCCAGAGAGTGGTGAACCTGTGGAATTCTCTACCACAGAAAGTAGTTGAGGCCAATTCACTAAATATATTCAAAAGGGAGTTAGATGAAGTCCTTACTACTCGGGGGATCAAGGGGTATGGCAAGAAAGCAGGAAGGGGGTACTGAAGTTTCATGTTCAGCCATGAACTCATTGAATGGCGGTGCAGGCTAGAAGGGCTGAATGGCCTACTCCTGCACCTATTTTCTATGTTTCTATGTAGAGACACTGACCCTCAGTAAGGCCATTGCGATAGCACAGGCGTTTATGTCCACCAGTGATAACACCAAACAAATCTCTCAGCACACAAGTGCTAGCAATGTTCATAAATTAACTGGAACTGTGTTTGCGAGCAGAAATGTATAGGGCAGAAACCACGAGTCTGCAACTGGCAGCAGGCCTCAGGTGACCCAGATGACTCAGAGTCCGCAACAAAGAATGAATGCAAGGCAATTCACATCTTGTTGGCGTTGTGGAGGCTACCATTCAGCCTATTCATGCCACTTCAAAGGGCATGTTTGCAAGAGCTGTGGAACAATGGGGCACCTCCAACGAGCTTGCAGACAAGCTGCAAGCTCTGCAAAATCTGCTAACCACCACATGGCAGAGGAAGATCGGTCCATGGTGGATCAAAGCAATTTCGAGCCTCAGAGAGAGGAGGCAGATGCTGAAGTGCACGGGGTGCACACATTTTCAATGAAATGTCCACCTATAATGCTAAACATAAAATTGAATGACTTACCTGTAGCCATGCAACTGGACACTGGCGCTAGCCAATCCATCATGAGTAAAAAGATGTTTGAGAGACTGTGGTGCAACAAAGCACTCAGACCAGCCCTGAGCCCCATCCACATGAAACTGATAACATACACCAAAAAGCTTATCACTGTCCTGGGCAGCGCCATGGTCAAGGTCACCTACGAGGGCACGGTGCACGAACTGCCACTCTGGATTGTCCTGGGCGATGGCCCCACACTGCTTGGAAGGAGCTGGCTGGGCAAAATCCGCTGGAACTGGGATGACATCGGAGCGCTATCACATGTCAATGAGGCCCCATGTACCCAGATTCGAAACAAATTTCCTTCCCTTTTTGAGCCAGGCATTGGAAACTTTTGCGGGGCGAAGGTGCGGATCCACTTTGTCCCAGAAGCACGACCCATTCACCACACGGTGCGAGCGGTACCTCACATGATGAGGGAGAGAGTGGAAATCGAGCTGGACAGGCTGCAGCGCAAGGGCATCATCTCCCCAGTGGAATTCAGTGAGTGGGCCAGCCCGATTGTTCCAGTACTCAAAAGTGATGGCACGGTCAGGATTTGCAGCGGTGATAAAGTAACCATTAATCGTTTCTCGCTACAGGATCAATACCCGCTACCTAAGGCAGACGACCTATTTGCGACACTGGCAGGAGGCAAGAAATTCACCAAGCTCGACCTGACTTTGGCCTACATGACGCAGGAGCTGGAGTAGTCTTCGAAGGGCCTCACCTGCATCAACACGCACAAGGGACTGTTCATCTACACAGATGCCCGTTTGGAATTCGGTCGTCTGCAGCGATCTTCCAGATAAACATGGAGAGCCTACTCAAGTCGATACCACGCACAGTGGTTTTTCAGGACGACATATTGATCACGGGTCAGGACACCGTCGAGCACCTACAAAACCTGGAGGAGGTCCTCCAGCGACTGGATCACGTAGGGCTGCGGCTGAAGAGATCGAAATGCGTCAACATGGCAACAGAAGTGGAGTTTTTGGGGAGAAAGATCACGGCGGATGGCGTTCGGCCCACAGAAGCCAAGACAGAGGCCATCAGGAACACGCCCAGGCCACAGAACGTTACGGAGCTGTGGTCGATCCTGGGACTCCTCAACTAATTTGGTCACTTCCTACCGGGTTAAGCACCCTCTTAGAGCCCCTACATGTGTTATTGCGAAAAGGTGAGAACTGGGTATGGGGGAAAAAAACAAGTAATTGCTTTTGAGAAAGCCAGAAACATTTTATGCTCCAACAAGCTGCTTGTATTGTATAACCCGTGTAGAAGATTTGTGCTAGCATGTGATGCGTCCTCGTACGGAGTCGGGTGTGTATTACAACAAGACAACATTGCAGGGAAGTTGCAACCTGTCGCCTATGCTTCCAGGAGCTTGTCTAAGGCCGAGAAGGCTCATAGCATGATTGAGAAAGAGGCATTAACGTGTGTGTTAGAACATAAGAACATAAGAATTAGGAACAGGAGTAGACCATCCAGCCCCTCGAGCCTGCTCCACCATTCAACAAGATCATGGCTGATCTGGCCGTGGACTCCGCTCCACTTACCCGCCCGCTCCCCGTAACCCTTAATTCCCTTATTGGTTAAAAATCCATCTATTTGAATATATTCAATGAGCTAGCATCAACTGCTTCCTTGGGCAGAGAATTCCACAGATTCACAACCCTCTGGGAGAAGAAATTCCTTCTCAACTCGGTTTTAAATTGGCTCCCCCGTATTTTGAGGCTGTGCCCCCTAGTTCTAGTCTCCCCGACCAGTGGAAACAACCTCTCTGCCTCTATCTTGTCTACCCCTTTCATTATTTTAAATGTTTCTATAAGATCACCCCTCATCTCCAGAATCAGCCTAGCGAATCATCTCTGTACCCCCTCCAAAGCTAGTATATCCTTTCTTAAGTAAGGTGACCAAAACTGCATGCAGTACTCCAGGTGCGGCCTCACCAATACCCTATACAGTTGCTGCAGGACCTCCCTGCTTTTGTATTCCATCCCTCTCGCAATGAAGGCCAACATTCCATTCGCCTTCCTGATTACCTGCTGCACCTGCAAACTAACTTTTTGGGATTCATGCACAAGGACCCCCAGGTCCCTCTGCACCGCAGCATGTTGTAATTTCTCCCCATTCAAATAATATTCCCTTTTACTGTTTTTTTTTCCCAAGGTGGATGACTTCACACTTTCCGACATTGTATTCCATCTGCCAAACCTTAGCCCATTCGCGTAACCTATCCAAATCCCTTTGTAGCCTCTCTGTGTCCTCTACACAACCCGTTTTCCCACTAATCTTTGTGTCATCTGCAAATTTTGTTACACTACACTCTGTCCCCTCTTCCAGGTCATCTATGTATATTGTAAACAGTTGTGGTCCCAGCACCAATCCCTGTGGCACACCACTAACCACCGATTTCCAACCCGAAAAGGACCCATTTATCCCGACTCTCTGCTTTCTGTTAGCCAGCCAATTCTCGATCCATGCTAATACATTTCCTCTGACTCCGCGTATCTTTATCTTCTGTAGTAAACTTTTGTGTGGCACCTTATCGAATGCCTTTTGGAAATCTAAATACACCACATCCATCGGTACACCTCTATCCACCATGCTCGTTATATCCTGAAAGAATTCCAGTAAATTAGTTAAACATGATTTCCCCTTCATGAATCCATGTTGCGTCTGCTTGATTGCACTATTCCTATCTAGATGTCCCGCTATTTCTTCCTTAATGATAGCTTCAAGCATTTTCCCCACTACAGATGTTAAACTAACCAGCCTATAGTTACCTGCCTTTTTGTCTGCCCCCTTTTTTAAACAGAGGCGTTACATTAGCTGCTTTCCAATCCGCTGGTACCTCCCCAGAGTCCAGAGAATTTTGGTAGATTATAAAGAATGCATCTGCTATAACTTCCACCATCTCTTTTAATACCCTGGGATGCATTTCATCAGGACCAGGGGACTTGTCTACCTTGAGTCCCATTAGCTGTCCAGCACTACCTCCCTAGTGATAGTGATTGGTCCTCCCTTCCCACATTCCCGTGACCAGCAATTTTTGGCATGGTTTTTTTGTCTTCCACTGTGAAGACCGAAGCAAAATAATTGTTTAAGGTCTCAGCCATTTCCACTTTTCCCATTATTAAATCCCCCTTCTCATCTTCTAAGGGACCAACATTTACTTTAGTCACTCTCTTCCGTTTTATATATCGGTAAAAGCTTTTACGATCTGTTTTTATGTTTTGCGCAAGTTTACTTTCGTAATCTATCTTTCCTTTCTTTATTGCTTTCTTAGTCATTCTTTGCTGTCGTTTAAAATTTTCCCAATCTTCTTGTTTCCCACTAACCTTGGCCACCTTATACGCATTGGTTTTTAATTTGATACTCTCCTTTATTTCCTTGGTTATCCACGGCTGGTTATCCCTTCTCTGACCGCCCTTCTTTTTCACTGGAATATATTTTTGTTGAGCACTATGAAAGAGCGCCTTAAAAGTCCTCCACTGTTCCTTAATTGTGCCACCATTTAGTCTGTGTTTCCAGTCTACTTTAGCTAACTCTGCCCTCATCCCACTGTAGTCCCCTTTGTTTAAGCATAGTACACTCGTTTGAGACACTACTTTCTCGCCCTCAATCTGTATTACAAATTCAACCATACTGTGATCACTCATTCCGAGAGGATCTTTTACTAGGAGATCGTTTACTATTCCTGTCTCATTACACAGGACCAGATCTAAGATAGCTTGCTCCCTTGTAGGTTCTGTAACATACTGTTCTAAGAAACAATCCCGTATGCATTCTATGAATTTCTCCTCCAGGCTACCCCGTGCGATTTGATTTGACCAATCGATATGTAGGTTAAAATCCCCCATGATTACTGCCGTTCCTTTTTCACATGCCTCTATTATTCCCTTGATTATTGTCCACCCCACTGTGAAGTTATTATTTGGGGGCCTATAAACTATGCCCACCAGTGACTTTTTCCCCTTACTATCTCTAATCTCTACCCACAATGATTCAACATTTTGTTCATTAGAGCCAATATCATCTCTCACAACTGCCCTGATATCATCCTTTATTAACAGAGCTACCCCACCTCTTGTCTATCCTTCCGAGTTGTCAGATACCCCTGTATGTTTAATTCCCAGTCTTGGCCATCCTGCAACCACGTTTCTGTCATGGCCACCAAATCATACTCATTTGTAATGATTTGTGCTGTCAACTCATTTACTTTATTTCAGGGTAAAGAAAATGCATCAGTACCTGTTTGGCCTCAAATTTGAGCTGGAAACTGATCACAAGTCCCTCATATCCCTGTTCACTGAAAACCAGGGGATAAATACTAATGCCTCAGCCCATAAACAAAGGTGGGCACTCGCGCTATCAGAGTATAACTATACCATCCGCCACAGGCCAGGCACCAAGAACTGTGCGGATGCTCTCAGTTAGCTACCATTGCCACCACGGGGGTGGAAATGGCGCAGCCTGCAAACCTGTTGATGGTGACGCAGCCCGCAGACTTGTTGATGGTCATGGAAGCGTTTGAAAATGATAAATCACCTGTCACGACCCGCCAGATTAGGACTCAACCACGTGGGGCTCAGGTTAAAACGCTCGAAGTACGTTTTCTTGGCGCCTGAAGTGGTGTTCATGGGAAGGAGGATTGCGGCAGATGGCATTAGGCCCATCAACGCGAAGACAGAGGCGATCGCGAACGCCCCAAGGCCACAGAATGTGACGGAGCTGCAGTCATTTCTGGGACTCTTGAACTACTTTGGTAACTTCTTACCGGGTCTCAGCACACTGTTAGAACCACTACATGTCTTACTATGAAAAGGGGATGAATGGGTTGGGGCAAAAGCCAAGAAAATGCCTTTGTAAAAGCGAGAAAATTGTTATGCTCAAACAAATTGCTTGTGTTGTATGATCCATGTAAGCGTTTGGTACTAGCATGTGATGCGTCGTTAAATGGCGTTGGGTATGTATTGCACCAAGCTAATGATTTTGGGAAACTGCAATCGGTTGCTTATGCATCCAGGAGTCTAAGGCTGAGAGAGCCTACAGCATGATTGAGAAAGAAGTGTTAGCGTGTGTCTCTGGGGTAAAGCAAATGCATCAATACTTGTTTGGGCTAAAATTCTAATTGGAAACTGACCATAAGCCACTAATATCCCTGTTTTCCGAGAGTAAATGGATAAATACCAACGCATCGGCCCGCATCCAGAGATGGGTGCTCACGTTGTCTGCATACAACTACGTCATCCGCCACAGGCCAGGCATAGAAAACTGCGCCGATGCTCTCAGTAGGCTGCCATTGCCCACCAGTGTCCCAGTGGAAATGCAGGAAGAGATAAAGCCGTTCCAGGGCGCAAAGATGAAATGTCTATACAGGCAGACTGCCTTCTGTGGGGCAATTGAGTAATGGTCCCCAAGAAGGGCAGAGACACCTTCATCAATGACCTCCACAGTACCCGTCCAGGCATCGGAATGATGAAAGTGATAGCCAGATCCCACGTGTGGTGGCCCGGTATTGATGCGGAATTAGAGTCCTGCATTCACTGATGTAATACATGCTCGCAGTTAAGCAATGTACCCAGGAAGGTGCCGCTAAGTTTATGGTCTTGGCCCTCCAAATCGTGGTCTCGGGTACACGTCGACTATGCAGGCCCGTTCTTGGGTAAAATGTTCCTTGTGGTTGTAGACGCGTACTCCAAGTGGATTGAATGTAAGATAATGTCGGCCAGCACGTCCGCTGCCACTACTGAAAGCATGCGGGCCATGTTTGCCACACACGGCCTACCCGATGTCTTGGTGAGTGACAATGGGCCATATTTTACCAGTGCTGAGTTCAAAGAATTCATGACCCATAACGGGATCAAATATATCACATCTGCCCCATTTAAGCCAGCGTCCAATGGTCAGGCAGAGAGAGCAGTGCAAACCATCAAGGAAGGCTTGAAGAGGGTAACTGAAGGCTCACTGCAGACTCGCCTATCCCGAGTCCTGCTTAGCTACCGCACGAGACCCCACTCACTCACTGGGATCCCACCTGCTGAACTGCTCATGAAAAGAGCACTTAAGACAAGGCTCTCATTAGTTCACCCTCATCTACATGAACAGGTAGAGAGCAGGCGGCTTCAACAAAGTACATACCATGATCGCGCAAATGTGTCACCCGAGATTGAAATCAATGATCCTATATTTGTATTGAATTATGGACAAGGTCCCAAGTGGCTTCCCAGCACTGTCGTGGCCAAAGAAGAGAGCAGGGTGTTTCGGGTCAAACTTTCAAATGGACTCATTCACCGAAAACACTTGGATCAAATCAAACTCAGATTTACGGACTTTCCTGAGCAACCCACCTTGGACCCTACCTTTTTTGATCCTCCAACATACACACCAGTGGCAACCAGCATCATGGTTGACCACGAAGCAGAACCCATCATCCACAGCAGCCCAGCAGGACCCAACACACCAGGCAACCCAGCAAGGCCAGCTGCACAGCAGCCCAGCGAGGGCCAAACAAATGATTCAACAATACCAGCTTTCACACTGAGACGATCAACCAGGACAAGAAGGGCCCCAGATCGACTCACATTGTAAATAGTTACACTATTGACTTTGGCGGGGGAGTGTAATTATATATGTAAACTTATATTTACTCTGTACAGCCACCAGAGGGCTCATCCCCTGGAGGCCCAAGGGATCTCATAATCCCTTGGGAACACAGGTATTTAAGGAGGCCTCACAGGTTGGAGAGGCACTCTGGAGACCTGCACTAAAAGACTAAGGTTACACATTACTTTGAGCTCACAGTGTCCAGTCTGATTCTTCCTCCATACATAAACAGGGAGGACTAATATGGAAAGACAGTAGACTATTAAAAGGCACTAGTTTGAAAAATGTAAATGAGCAGTAAGACCTTGGTGTCCACATGCACAAATCCTTAAAGGGGCACAGCAAGCTGATAAGCTGGTTAATAAACATATGGGTTATAAATGGAGGAAAAGAATATAAAAAGCAAAAAGATCATGCTCGAACTTTACAAATCACTCGTTAGGCCTCAGCTGGAGTATTGTAGACAATTTTGGACACCACACTTCAGGAAAGGTGTAAAGGCCTTAGAATGGGTACAGAGGAGGTTTACTAGCACGTTACCAGGGATGAGGGACTTCAGTTATGCGGAGAGCTTGGAAAAGTTAGGACTGTTCTCCTTTTGAACAGAGAGGGATAAGAGATGACCTAATAGAGCTTTTTAAGATGATGAGAGGTTGTGATAGAGGAAAAACTATTCCCTCTGGCGAGTGATTAATAATCAATGGTCATAAATTTAAAATCATTGACAGATGAAAATAATTTTTTCATGGAGTTGTCAGGATCTGGAACATTCCACCTGAAAAGGTGGTGGAAGCTGATTCCATAAATATTTTTAAAAGGGAGTTGGACAGGTACTTGAGGATGAGGCACTTCGAGGTACGGACAACAAGGAGGATGTGGAACTAAGCATGACTGCTCTTTCAAAGTGCCAGCACAATGAGTTGAATTACCTCCTTCTGTGCTGTTAAGTTTCTATGATTCTATGAGTAATGTAATGACTGGCTAAACAGACAAAATATGAGTGTAACATAGAAACATAGAAAATAGGTGCAGGAGTAGGCCATTTGGCCCTTCGAGCCTGCACCACCATTCAATAAGATCATGGCTGATCATTCCCTCAGTACCCCTTTCCTGCTTTCTCTCCTTACCCCTTGATCCCCTTAACCGAAAGGGCCATATCTAACTCCCTCTTGAATATATCCAATGAACTGGCATCAACAACTCTCTGCGGTAGGGAATTCCACAGGTTAACAACTCGCTGAGTGAAGAAGTTTCTCCTCATCTCAGTCCTAAATGGCCTACCCCTTATCCTAAGACTGTGACCTCTGGTTCTGGACTTCCCCAACCTCGGGAACAATCTACCCGCAACTAACCTGTCCTGTCCCGTCCCGTCAGAATCTTGTATGTTTCTATGAGATCCCCTCTCATCCTTCTAAACTCCAATGTATAAAGGCCCAGTTTATCCAGTCTCTCCTCATATGTCAGTCCAGCCATCCCGGGAATCAGTCTGGTGAACCTTCGCTGCACTCCCTCAATAGCAAGAACGTCCTTCCTCAGATTAGGAGACCAAAACTGAAATGTAGGGCACCAATTGCAAAATAGGTTAGGTATGCATGTGTAGATCCCTGGAATATAAGAAGGATTTATATTAGTTACTTTCACATTCCTTGGGACATCCTAAAGAACTTCAAGCCAATATCCTACTTTTGAAGTGAAGTCACTTTTGTGATGTAGGCAAATATAGCAGCCAATTTGAGCACAGCAAGGTCCGAAAAACAGCAATGAAGTAAATGATCAGTTAATCTGTCTTGGGAGTGTTGGTTCAGAGGTGATGTTGGCTAGAACACCAGGAGCTAAGACTTGAATCTACTAAACAGTGCGAGATTGTGAGCGGAGATAAAAGGGCGCGAGAGGAGCAGCCCAGCGACAATCGACTCAACAGCTAGCTGCAGAGCACCAACTGACCTGGGAGGGTAAGAAGTAAAAAGAATCAAAGTGTGACATCACATGGAAGCAGAGAAGTGGTTGGTTGGTCAGTATTTCTCTCATTTTCTTGGGCATTGGTTTAAATGAAGAGCTGGGATTAAAAACTAAACGTTCAAAACTTGAAAACTCAATTAATTAAATACAATGGAAATGGCAGGGGAAGCGATGTGTTACTGCTACAACATGTGGGAGCTGGTGGACACCATTGAGGTCCACGGCGACCACATCTGCAGTAAGTGTTGGCAGCTCGAGGATCTACGGCTCCCTGTTGATGAGCTGGAGTCCGAGCTGCAGACACTACGACACATCAGGGAGGGGGAAAGTTACCTGGACACTGCGTTCCAGGATGCAGTCACAGCCCTTAGATGAATTAATTCAAGTTTGGCCTGTGGTCAGGGACAGGAGGGTGTGACTATGAGTGAGGCAGGTATGGGAACCCAGGATGTCGTGCTGGAGGAGCCTCAGCATTGGCTCTTGTCCATCAGGTACAAAATTCTTGCTCCCTGTGTGGACGAGGGCAGGGACTGCAGGGAGGATGAGCAAACTGGCCACAGCACCGTGGTACAGGGGGTCATTCAAGTGGGTGGAGTAAAAAGAAATGTTGTATTGGTAGGGGACTGTATAGTTAGGGGGATAGATACTGTTCTCTGCAGTCGAGAGTGTGAGTCCCGAAGGCTGTGTTGCCTACCTAGTGCCAGGGTTAAGGTCATCTACTCTGGGCTGGAGAGGAACTTGGAGTGGAAGGGGGAAGATCCAGTTGTTGTGGTCCACGTAGGTACCAACAACAGATAGAACAAAGAAAGAGGTTCTGCTGAGTGATTATGAGCAGCTAGGGGCTAAATTAAAAAGCAGAACCACAAAGGTAATTATCTCTGGATTACTACCTGAGCCACAAGCAAATTTGCATCGGGTAAATAAAATCAGACGATGAAAACATGGCTCAAAGACTAGTGTGGGAACAATGGGTTTTGGTTCATGGGGCACTGGCACCACTACTGGGGTAAGAGGGAGCTGTTCCGATGGAACTGGCTTCACTTGAACTGTGCTGGGACTAGTGTCCTGGTGAATCGAATAACGAGGGCTGCAGAGAGGGCCTGAAACTAAATAGTGCTGGGGTGTGTTCAGGTGAGCGAAAATTTTAAAAGTTAAAGAGAACGGAGAAGGCGGTAGAGCAGGGTACTGGTGGGGGAAATGACAACCAGAGTGTGACAGGAAGGGACAGAATATATAAACAGAAAATGGGGTCAAAGCAGGGAAAAATGGTAAAAAGACTAAATTAAAAGCTCTTTATCTGAATGCATGCAGCATTCGTAACAAGATAGATGAGTTGACGGCACAAATAGATATGAATGGATATGATCTGCTAGCTATTACAGAGACGTGGTTGCAAGGTGACCAAGGCTGGAAACTGAATATTCAGGGATATTTTACAATTCGGAAGGATAGACAGAAAGGAAAAGAAGGTGGGGTAGCTCGGTTAATATAAGATCAGTGCAGTAGTAAGAAATTATATTGGCTCAGAACATCAAGATGTAGAATCAGTTTGGGTGGAGATAAGAAATGATCAGGGGAAGAAATCATTGGTGGGTGTAGCCTACAGGCCCCCTAACAGTAGCTACACTGTTGGACGGAGTATAAATCAAGAAATAAAGGAGGTTTGTAAGAAAGGTACGGCAATAATCATGTGTGATTTTAATCTTCATATTGATTGGACAAATCAAATTGAGGAAAGGTTCATAGAGTGTATCCCAGATGGTTTCCTGGAACAGTATGTTGCGGAACCAACCAGGGAGCAGGCTATCTTGGATCTGGTACTGTGTAATGAGACATGATTAATAAATGATCTCATAGTAAAGGATCCTCTGGGAAAGAGTGATCATAGCATGGTTGAATTTCAAATTCAGCATTAGGGTGAGAAAGTTGAATCTCAAACCAGTATCCTGATCTTAAATAAAGGAGATTACAAAGGAATGAAAGCAGAGTTGGCAATAGTGGATTGGAAAAATAGATTAAAGTGTAACATAGAAACATAGAAACATAGAAAATAGGTGCAGGAGTAGGCTATTCGGCCCTTCTAGCCTGCACCGCCATTCAATGAGTTCATGGCTGAACATGCAACTTCAGTACCCCATTCCTGCTTTCTCACCATACCCCTTGATTCCCCTAGTAGTAAGGACTTCATCTAACTCCTTTTTGAATATATTTAGTGAATTGGCCTCAACAACTTTCTGTGGTAGAGAATTCCACAGGTTCACCACTCTCTGGGTGAAGAAATTCCTCCTCATCTCGGTCCTAAATGGCTTCCCCCTTATCCTTAGACTGTGACCCCTGGTTCTGGACTTCCCCAACATTGGGAACATTCTTCCTGCATCTAACCTGTCTAACCCCGTCAGAATTTTAAACGTTTCTATGAGGTCCCCTCTCATTCTTCTGAACTCCAGTGAATACAAGCCCAGTTGATCCAGTCTTTCTTGATAGGTCAGTCCCGCCATCCCGGGAATCAGTCTGGTGAACCTTCGCTGCACTCCCTCAATAGCAAGAATGTCCTTCCTCAGGTTAGGAGACCAAAACTGTACACAATACTCCACGTGTGGCCTCACCAAGGCCCTGTACAATTGTAGCAACACCTCCCTGCCCCTGTACTCAAATCCCCTCGCTATGAAGGCCAACATGCCATTTGCTTTCTTAACCGCCTGCTGTACCTGCATGCCAACCTTCAATGACTGATGTACCATGACACCCAGGTCTCTTTGCACCTCCCCTTTTCCTAATCTGTCACCATTCAGATAATAGTCTGTCTCTCTGTTTTTACCACCAAAGTGGATAACCTCACATTTATCCACATTATACTTCATCTGCCATGCATTTGCCCACTCACCTAACCTATCCAAATCGCTCTGCAGCCTCATAGAATCCTCCTTGCAGCTCACACTGCCACCCAACTTAGTGTCATCCGCAAATTTGGAGATACTACATTTAATCCCCTCGTCTAAATCATTAATGTACAGTGTAAACAGCTGGGGCCCCAGCACAGAACCTTGCGGTACCCCACTAGTCACTGCCTGCCATTCTGAAAAGTCCCCATTTACTCCTACTCTTTGCTTCCTGTCTGACAACCAGTTCTCAATCCATGTCAGCACACTACCCCCAATCCCATGTGCTTTAACTTTGCACATTAATCTCTTGTGTGGGACCTTGTCGAAAGCCTTCTGAAAGTCCAAATATACCACATCAACTGGTTCTCCCTTGTCCACTCTACTGGAAACATCCTCAAAAAATTCAAGAAGATTTGTCAAGCATGATTTCCCTTTCACGAATCCATGCTGACTTGGACCTATCATATTACCTCTTTCCAAATGCCCTGCTATGACATCCTTAATAATTGATTCCATCATTTTACCCACTACCGATGTCAGGCTGACCGGTCTATAATTCCCTGTTTTCTCTCTCCCTCCTTTTTTAAAAAGTGGGGTTACATTGGCTACCCTCCACTCCATAGGAACTGATCCAGAGTCAATGGAATATTGGAAAATGACTGTCAATGCATCCACTATTTCCAAGGCCACCTCCTTAAGTACTCTGGGATGCAGTCCATCAGGCCCTGGGGATTTATCGGCCTTCAATCCCATCAATTTCCCCAACACAATTTCCCGACTAATAAGGATTTCCCTCAGTTCCTCCTCCTTACTAGACCCTCTGACCCCTTTTATATCCGGAAGGTTGTTTGTGTCCTCCTCAGTGAATACCGAACCAAAGTACTTGTTCAATTGGTCCGCCATTTCTTTGTTCCCCGTTATGACTTCCCCTGATTCTGACTGCAGGGGACCTACGTTTGTCTTTACTAACCTTTTTCTCTTTACATATCTATAGAAACTTTTGCAATCCGTCTTAATGTTCCCTGCAAGCTTCTTCTCGTACTCCATTTTCCCTGCCCTAATCAAACCCTTTGTCCTCCTCTGCTGAGTTCTAAATTTCTTCCAGTCCCCGGGTTCGCTGCTATTTCTGGCCAATTTGTATGCCACTTCCTTGGCTTTAATGCTATCCCTGATTTCCCTTGATAGCCACGGTTGAGCCACCTTCCCTTTTTTATTTTTACGCCAGACAGGGATGTACAATTGTTGTAGTTCATCCATGCGGTCTCTAAATGTCTGCCATTGCCCATCCACAGTCAACCCCTTCAGTATCATTCGCCAATCTATCCTAGCCAATTCACGCCTCATACCTTCAAAGTTACCCTTCTTTAAGTTCTGGACTATGGTCTCTGAATTAACTGTTTCATTCTCCATCCTAATGCAGAATTCCACCATATTATGGTCACTCTTCCCCAAGGGGCCTCGCACAACGAGATTGCTAATTAATCCTCTCTCATTACACAACACCCAGTCTAAGATGGCCTCCCCCCTAGTTGGTTCCTCGACATATTGGTCTAAAAAACCATCCCTTATGCACTCCAGGAAATCCTCCTCTACCGTATTGTTTCCAGTTTGGTTAACCCAATATATGTGCATATTAAAGTCACCCATTATAACTGCTGCACCTTTATTGCACGCACCCATAATTTCATGTTTGATGCCCTCCCCAACATCACTACTACTATTTGGAGGTCTGTACACAACTCCCACTAACGTTTTTTGCCCTTTGGTATTCTGCAGCTCTACCCATATAGATTCCACATCATCCAAGCTAATGTCCTTCCGAACTATTGCCTTAATTTGCTCCTTAACCAGCAATGCTACCCCACCTCCTTTTCCTTTTATTCTATCTTTCCTGAATGTTGAATACCCCTGGATGTTGAGTTCCCAGCCCTGATCATCCTGGAGCCACTTCTCCGTAATCCCAATCACATCATATTTGTTAACATCTATTTGCACAGTTAATTCATCCACCTTATTGCGGATACTCCTTGCATTAAGACACAAAGCCTTCAGGCTTGTTTTTTTAACACCCTTTGTCCTTTTAGAATTTTGCTGTACAGTGGCCCTTTTTGTTCTTACATAGAAACATAGAAACATAGAAAATAGGTGCAGGAGTAGGCCATTCGGCCCTTCTAGCCTGCACCGCCATTCAATGAGTTCATGGCTGAACATTCAACTTCAGTACCCCATTCCTGCTTTCTCGCCATACCCCTTGATCCCCCTAGCAGTAAGGACCTCATCTAACTCCTTTTTGAATATATTTAGTGAATTGGCCTCAACAACTTTCTGTGGTAGAGAATTCCACAGGTTCACCACTCTCTGGGTGAAGAAGTTCCTCCGCATCTCGGTCCTAAATGGCTTACCCCTTATCCTTAGACTGTGACCCCTGGTTCTGGACTTCCCCAACATTGGGAACATTCTTCCTGCATCTAACCTGTCTAACCCCGTCAGAATTTTATATGTTTCGATGAGGTCCCCTCTCATTCTTCTGAACTCCAGTGAATACAAGCCCAGTTGATCCAGTCTTTCTTGATAGGTCAGTCCCGCCATCCCGGGAATCAGTCTGGTGAACCTTCGCTGCACTCCCTCAATAGCAAGAATGTCCTTCCTCAGGTTAGGAGACCAAAACTGTACACAATACTCCAGGTGTGGCCTCACCAATGCCCTGTACAACTGTAGCAACACCTCCCTGCCCCTGTACTCAAATCCCCTTGCTATGAAGGCCAACATGCCATTTGCTTTCTTAACCGCCTGCTGCACCTGCATGCCAACCTTCAATGACTGATGTACCATGACACCCAGGTCTCTTTGCACCTCCCCTTTTCCTAATCTGTCACCATTCAGATAATAGTCTGTCTCTCTGTTTTTACCACCAAAGTGGATAACCTCACATTTATCCACATTATACTTCATCTGCCATGCATTTGCCCACTCACCTAACCTATCCAAGTCGCTCTGCAGCCTCACAGCATCCTCCTCGCAGCTCACACTGCCACCCAACTTAGTGTCATCCGCAAATTTGGAGATACTACATTTAATCCCCTCATCTAAATCATTAATGTACAGTGTAAACAGCTGGGGCCCCAGCACAGAACCTTGCGGTACCCCACTAGTCACTGCCTGCCATTCTGAAAAGTACCCATTTACTCCTACTCTTTGCTTCCTGTCTGACAACCAGTTCTCAATCCATGTCAGTACACTACCCCCAATCCCATGTGCTCTAACTTTGCACATCAATCTCTTGTGTGGGACCTTGTCGAACGCCTTCTGAAAGTCCAAATATACCACATCAACTGGTTCTCCCTTATCCACTCTACTGGAAACATCCTCAAAAAATTCCAGAAGATTTGTCAAGCATGATTTCCCTTTCACGAATCCATGCTGACTTGGACCTATCATGTCACCTCTTTCCAAATGCACTGCTATGACATCCTTAATAATTGATTCCATCATTTTACCCACTACCGATGTCAGGCTGACCGGTCTATAATTCCCTGTTTTCTCTCTCCCTCCTTTTTTAAAAAGTGGGGTTACATTGGCTACCCTCCACTCCATAGGAACTGATCCAGAGTCAATGGAATGTTGGAAAATGACTGTCAACGCATCCACTATTTCCAAGGCCACCTCCTTAAGTACTCTGGGATGCAGTCCATCAGGCCCTGGGGATTTATCGGCCTTCAATCCCATCAATTTCCCCAACACAATTTCCCGGCTAATAAGGATTTCCCTCAGTTCCTCCTCCTTACTAGACCCCCCGACCCCTTTTATAACCGGAAGGCTGTTCGTGTCCTCCTTCGTGAATACCGAACCAAAGTACTTGTTCAATTGGTCCGCCATTTCTTTGTTCCCCGTTATGACTTCCCCTGATTCTGACTGCAGGGGACCTACGTTTGTCTTTACTAACCTTTTTCTCTTTACATACCTATAGAAACTTTTGCAATCCGTCTTAATGTTCCCTGCAAGCTTCTTCTCATACTCCATTTTCCCTGCCCTAATCAAACCCTTTGTCCTCCTCTGCTGAGTTCTAAATTTCTCCCAGTCCCCAGGTTCGCTGCTATTTCTGGCCAATTTGTATGCCACTTCCTTGGCTTTAATACTATCCCTGATTTCCCTTGATAGCCACGGTTGAGCCACCTTCCCTTTTTTATTTCTATGCCAGACAGGAATGTACAATTGTTGTAGTTCATCCATGCGGTCTCTAAATGTCTGCCATTGCCCATCCACAGTCAACCCCTTCAGTATCATTCGCCAATCCATCTCAGCCAATTCACGCCTCATACCTTCAAAGTTAGCCTTCTTTAAGTTCTGGACCATGGTCTCTGAATTAACTGTTTCATTCTCCATCCTAATGCAGAATTCCACCATATTATGGTCACTCTTCCCCAAGGGGCCTCGCACAACGAGATTGCTAATTAATCCTTTCTCATTACATAACACCCAGTCTAAGATGGCCTCCCCCCTAGTTGGTTCCTCGACATATTGGTCTAAAAAAACATCCCTTATGCACTCCAGAAAATCCTCCTCCACCGTATTGCTTCCAGTTTGGTTAGCCCATTGCCTTGGGTTTCTCTGCCCTCCAATTTTCCTCATCTCCTTTCTGTCTTTTGCTTTTGCCTCCTTTTTGTTTCCCTCTGTCTCCCTGCATTGGTTCCCATCCCCCTGCCATATTAGTTTAAATCCTCCCCAACAGCACTAGCAAACACTGCCCCTAGGACATTGGTTCCGGTCCTGCCCAGGTGCAGACCATCCGGTTTGTACTGGTCCCACCTCCCCCAGAACCAGTCCCAATGCCCCAGGAATTTGAATCCCTCCCTGCTGCACTACTGCTCAAGCCACGTATTCATCTGCGCTATCCTGCGATTCCTACTCTGACTAGCACGTGGCACTGGTAGCAATCCCGAGATTACTACTTTTGAGGTCCTACTTTTTAATTTAGCTCCTTAAATTCGTTTCGTAGGACCTCATCCCTTTTTTTACCCATGTCGTTGGTACCAATGTGCACCACGACAACTGGCTGTTCTCCCTCCCTTTTTAGAATGTCCTGCACCCGCTCCGAGACATCCTTGACCCTTGCACCAGGGAGGCAACATACCATCCTGGAGTCTCGGTTCCGGCCGCAGAAACACCTATCTATTCCCCTCACCATTGAATCCCCAATCACTATCGCTCTCCCACTCTTTTTCCTGCCCTCCTGTGCAGCAGAGCCAGCCATGGTGCCATGAACTTGGCTGCTGCTGCCCTCCCCTGATGAGTCATCCCCCTCAACAGTACCCAAAGCAGTGTATCTGTTTTGACGGTTGATGATCAGTGGCAGACATTGAATATGATAGTTCATAACTGGAATATATTCCAGTGAGAAGAACATAAGACCATAAGAAATAGGAGCAGAAGTAGGCCATACGGCCCCTTGAGCCTGCTCCGCCATTAAATAAGATCATGGCTGATCTGATGATGGACTCAGGTGCACTTCCCTGCCCGCTCCCCATAACCCCTTATCCCCTTATCATTTAAGAAACTGTCTATTTCTGTCTTAAATTTATTCAATGTCCCAGCTTCCACAGCTCTCTGAGCCAGCGAATTCCACACATTTACAACCCTCCTGAGAGAAGAAATTTCTCCTCATCTCAGTTTTAAATGGGCAGCCCCTTATTCTAAGATCATGCCCTCAAGTTCTAGTCTCCCCTATCAGTGGAAACACCCTCTCTGTATCCACCTTGTCAAGCCCTCTCATAATCTTATACGTTTCGATAAGATCACCTCTCATTCTTCTGAACTCCAATGAGTAGAGGCCCAACCTACTCAACCTTTCCTCATAAGTCAACCCCCTCATCCCCGGAATCCACCTAGTGAACTTTCTCTGAACTGCCTCCAAAGCAAGTATATCCTTTCTTAAATATGGAAATCAAAACTGCATGCAGTATTCCAGGTGTGGCCGCACCAATACCCTGTATAGTTGTAGCAAGACTTCCTTGCTTTTATACTCCATCCCCTTTGCAATAAAGGCCAAGATTCCGTTTGCCTTCTTGATCACTTGCTGTACCTGCATACTATCCTTTTGTGTTTCATGCACAAGTACCCCCAGGTCCCGCTGTACTGCAGCAATTTGCAATCTTTCTCCATTTAAATAATAACTTGCTCTTTGATTTTTTTTTCTGCCAAAATGCATAACCTCACACTTTCTAACATTATACTCCATCTGCCAAATTTTTGCCCACTTATTTCGCCTGTATGTCTGTGTGCAGATTTTTTGTGTCCTCCTCACACATTGCTTTTCCTCCCATCTTTGTGTCATCAACAAACTTTGCTACGTTACACTCGGTCCCTTCTTCCAAGTCATTAATATAGATTGTAAATAGTTTGGGTCCCAGCCCTAATCCCTGCGGCACCCCACTAGTTACTGGTTGCCAACCCGAGAATGAACCATTTATCCCGACTCTCTGTTTTCTGTTAGTTAGCCAATCCTCTATCCATGCTAATATATTACCCTCAACCCCATGAACTTTTATCTTGTACAGTAACCTTTTATGTGCCACCTTGTCAAATGCCTTCTGGAAATCCAAATACAACACATCCACTGGTTCCCCTTTATCCACCCTGTTCATCACATCTTCAAAGAATTCCAGAAAATTTGTGAAACATGACTTCCCCTTCATAAATCCATGCTGACTCTGCCTGACCGAATTATGCTTTTCCAAATGTCCTGCTACTGCTTCTTTAATAATGGACTCCAACATCTTCCCAACCACAGATGTTAGGCGAACTGGTCTATAGTGTCCTGCTTTTTGTCTGCTTCCTATTTTAAATAGTGGCTTTACATTTGCGGTTTTCCAATCTGCTGGAACCTCCCCAGAATTCATGGAATTACATATTAAAGCAGTGGAGTGGATCTAGAGAAGGAAAGCAAAGATGCTGTTTCCGGGACCTAGCTGTGCTCAAATGCTAATTATAACTTAATCTGTCCAGATCAGCTGCCTGTTTTATGCCCTGCCAGATTTTACTTTCCATTGACTTTAACGGAAAGTAAAATCATGCGGGGTATAAAATGGGTGGCCGATTTGATCCAGTCAGTTTCCTTCTGTGTGGGTTAGCTTACAATTACCCATTGCTAAAGTCTTTTCTTGTCAGGAATAGCATTAAAGGACACAATGCAAAATTTGCAACAACAAAGAGAATCAATAATATGAATATGAATAGGAACATTATGCAAAACCAAGATGGAGAACCATGTTAAGTTGATGAAACTTAAGCAAGTGGGAATAGCTTCTTTTTGCTTCAAGTTGTTGGTTTTGTGTCCTTTTATATGTTATGCTGAGCAGTACTATACACACTACTGCAAATGCGATCTAACCAGTGCTTCATTGGAAAATAAAGCAATTAAAAATAATTAAAGTTAGATAGAAAAGATTAAGGAAGAGCAGAAAACAAGCATTCTGCTTCATCAAAAAAGAGGAAAGATGCATTTGATTTACTTCAGGACATTTGGTGGTAGCTTGGCTTGGCTCAGTTAGTGATGTACTCTGGGTTAAAAGGTTGAGTACAAATCCTGCAACAAGGCTTTAGTATATTAAGTATATCAATACTTGAATAAATAGCTCCAGCGCAGGCTGCTCACCGTTTTTTGTGTGAAAGAAACCGCCATGCGCAGCCAGTTAAAGGGACCTTGCACGAGAAGAAAAATTAGAGGGAAATGCTTGCGTGTAGTACTTGGGGAATGCTGCATTGCTGGCGGTATCGTCCTCTGGATGATAAACTGAGGTCCTCTCTGCCTGTTCAGGTAATTATTAAAGATTTTATAGCACTGTTCAAAGAAGAAAGACCTGTTCTGCTCAACATTGCTCCCTCTACCAAAAACACGTCATTCATCGTGTTGCTGTTGGTGCAGAATGGCTGCTGTTTGCCTACACAACAGATACTCCAAAAGTAATTTGTTGTGTAAAGTATATTCCGTTGTTTTGACGTGATAAAGCACCATATAAATGCAAGTAATATTATTACAATAAATCTTGTTTTTTTATCTTCATTACAAGCTTATCAAAGGTTCTGGGTTGTGCTTCTTAAAACCCAAACTGTGGCAGCCATTCTGTCTGTTTCTATCTTTGTACCTGCTGCTTGATAATGACCATACTTTGCAAATTGCGTATTCAACAATTACAGTAATTGTTCCATGATTTTGAATTGCATGTCCACAGAATACTGACATTTGTCCTTGTGCATAAGATAAATAATGTACAGATGTGAGCGTTACTGGCAAGACGCGGAGGTGGGCCACCTTTTTGAACCGCTGCTATCCGTGTGGTGGAAGTGCTCTAAAAGTGCTATTATGTAGGGAGTTCAGGATTTTGACCCAGCAACGATGAAGGAACGGTGATAGATTTCCAAGTCAGGATGGTGTGTGACTTGGAGGGGAACTTTGAGGTGGTGTCTGCTGCCCTTGTCCTTCTAGGTTATAAAGGTCGCGGGTTTGGGAGATGCTGTCGAAGAAGCCGTCGCGAGTTGCTGCAGTGCATCTTGTAGATGGCACATACTATAGCCACATTGCACTGGTGGTGGAGGGAGTGAATGTTTAAGGTGGTGGATGGGGTGCTGACCAAGCAGATTGCTTTGTCCTGGATGGTGTTGAGCTTCTTGACTGTTGGAACTGCACCCATCTAGGCAAGTGAGTCACTCACCTCTGAATACCCAGCCTCTAACCTGCTCTTGTAGCCACAGTATGTATGTGGCTGGTCCAGTTAAGTTTCTGGTCAATGGTGACCATCAGGTTGTTGTTGGTGCAGGTGGGGGATTCGCCTATGGTAATGACATTAAAGGTCAAGGGAAGGTGGTTGGACTCTCTTGTTGGAGATGGTCATTGCCTGATACTTGTGTGGTGCAAATGTTACGTGCCAGTTATCAGCCTAAGCCTGGATGTTGTCAAGGTCTTGCTTCATGTGGGTATGGACTGCTTCATTATCCGAGGAATTACAAATGGAAGTGAACACTGCAATCATCAGTAAACGACCCCACTTCTGATCTTATGAGGGAGGAAAACATCTAACAATGCTCTGAGGAACTCCTGCAGTGATGTCCTGGGGCTGAGATAATTGGCCTCCAACAACCACAGCCCTCTTCCTTTGTGCTAGGTATTACTTTAGCCAGTGAAGAGTTTTTCCCTGATCCGCATTGACTTCAATTTTACTCAGGCTCCTTGATGCCACACTTAGTCAAATGCGACCTTGAAGTCGAGGACAGTTACTCTCACCTCCCCTCATCCCTGGAATTCAGCTCTTTGTCCATGTTGGGACCAAGGCTGTAATGAGGTCTATAGCCTAGTGGTCTTGGTGGAACCCAAACTGAGCATCAGTGAGCAGGTTATTGGTGAGTCAGTGCCACTTGATAGCACTGTCGATGACATCTTCCATCACTTTGCTGATGATTGAGAGTAGGCTGATATGGTGGGAATTGACCAGATTGGATTTGTCCTACGTTTTGTGGACAAGACATACCTGGGCAGTTTTCCACATTGTTGGGTAGATGCCAGTATCGTAGCTGCACTGGAACAGCTTGGCTAGAGGCACAGCTGGTTCTGGAGCACAGGTCTTCAGCATTACAGCCAGGATGTTTTCGGGGCCTACAACCTTTGTTGTGTAAAGTGCGCTCAGCTGTGTCTTGATCACATGGAATGAATGGCTGGAGACTGGCATCAGTGATGGTCGGGACCTCAGGAAGTGGTCGAGATGGATCATCCACTTGGCACTTCTGGCTGAAGGTGGTTGCGATCACTTCAGCCTTGTCTTTTGCACTTGTGTGCTGGGTTCCGACATCATTGAGGATGGAGCTGTTCATGGAGCCTCCTCCTCCCATTAATTGTTTAATTGTCCACTACCATTCACAACTGGATGTGACAGATTTGCAGAGCTTTGATCTGATCCATTGGTTGTGGGATCACTTAGCTCAGTATATAGCATGCGGCTTCTATTGTTTAGCATGCATGTGGTCCTGTGTTGCAGCAACATCTGTTTGGCACCTCATTTTTAGATGCACCTGCTGCTGCTCCTGGCAAGCCCTTCTACACTTCTCATTAAACCAGGGTTGGTCGCCTAGCTTAATGGTAAAGTGAGGGATATGCCGGGCCATGAGTTTACAGATTGTGGTGGAATACAATTCTACTGCTGCTGATGGTCCACAGCGCCTCATGGATGCCCAGTTTTGAGCTGCTAGATCTGTTCTGAATCTATCCCATTTAGCACAGTGGTAGTGCCACACATCACGATGGCAGGTGCTCTCAGTGTGAAGACGGGGCTTCGTCTCCATAAGGACCATACGATGGTCACACCTACTAATTGGACAGTATTACATCTGCAACAGGTAGATTAGTGAGGACGAGGTCAAGTAGGTTTTTCCCTTGTATTGGTTTTCTCACCACCTGCCGCAAGCCCAGTCTGGCAGCTATGTCCTTCAGGGCTCGGTCAGTAGCGGTTCTATTTAGCCACTCTTGGTGATGGACTTTTGAAGTTCCCCCACCCAGAGTATATTCTGTGCACTCCGACCCAACTCTATACGACCGTGCTACTATCTCTCGTGGGTCTGTTCTGTTGATGGGACAGGACATACCCAGGGATAGGAACAGGAGTAGATCATTCAGCCCTTCGAGCCTGTTCCGCCATTCCATGAGATCATGGCTGATCTGTGACCTAACTTCATATACCCACCTTTGGCCCATATCCCTTAATATCTTTGGTTAACAAAAAGCTATTGACCTAGCGTCAATTGCCTTTTGCAGAAGAGAGTCCCATATTTCTACCACCCTTTGTGTGTAGAAATGTTTCCTAATTTCACAGGCCTGGCTCTCATTTTTAGACTGTGCCCCCTAATCCTAGAATCCCCAACCAGCAGAAATAGTTTCTCTCTCTCTACCCTAACTGTTCCCCTTAATATCTTGAAAACTTCGATCAGATCACCTTTTAGCCCTCAAAATTCTAGGGAATACAACCCACATTTGTGTAATCTTTCCTCGTAACTTAACCCTTGAAGTCTGGGTATCATTCTGGTAAACCTACGCTGCATTCCCTTCAAGGCCAATATATCCTTCCTACAGTGCCCAGAACTGTTCACAGTACTCCAGGTGTGGTCTAACCAGAGCTTTGTACAGCTGTAGCATAACTTCTGCCCCCTTGTATTCTCGTCCTCAAGATATAAAGGCCAGCATTCCATTAGCCTTTTTGATTATTTTCTATACCTTCTCATGACATTTTAATGATCTATGTACCTGAACCCCAAATTGGACCCCCAATTCTCTTTGAACATCCAATGTTTTTTAGCTTTTCACCATTTTAGAATGTACCCTGTTCTATCATTTTTAGGTCCAAAGTGGATGACCTCACAATTGTTTACATTGAAATCCATATGCCACAGTTTTGCCCATTCACTTAATCTATCAATATTCCTTTGTCATTTTATGCTTTCATCTACACTGCCTACAATGCTGCCTATCTTTGTGTCATCTGCAAATTTGGATATATGACTTACTATGCCATCATCTGAGTCATTAATAAATATTATGAAAAATATAGATTCCTGCAGGGCACGACTAGTCACATCTTGCCAATTTGAATAACTACCCATTATTCCTATTATCTGCCTCCTGCCGCTCAGCAAATTTCCTTACCAGGTCAATAACTTGCCTGCAATTCCATGGGCTTCTAACTTAGATAACAGTCTCTTATGTGGAACTTTATCAAATGCCTTCTGAAAGTCCATTTAAATAACATTCATTGATATTCCCCTGTCCACTACTTTAGGTTTGTCAGGCATGAACTACCTTTCACTAATCCAGGCTGGCTCTCTGATCAACTGAAAATTTTTGAGGTGTTCAGTCACCCTATCCTTAATTATAGACTCTAGCAATTTCCCAACAACAGATGTTAGGCTAACTGGTCTATAATTCCCTGGTTTCCCTCTCTCGCCATTCTTAAATAACGTTGTAACATGCGCAATTTTCCAATCTAAAGGAACAGTTCCTGAATTGAGAGAACTTTGCAGATGCCCTAATCATAATATTCTAATGTGCTCACCTACCTCTTTTAAAACCCTGGGATGGAAACCATCTGGTTCTGGGGATTTGTCACTCTTTAGTGCCATTATTTTCTTCATTACTATTATTTTACTTACATTAATTTTATTGAGTCCCTGTCCCCGATTCAATATTAGTTTCCTTGGGATTTCCGGCATGTTATCCTCTTCCTCTACTGTAAATACTGATTCAAAGTAATTATTCAACATGTCCACCATTTTCTTATTATCATTGACAATATTTAGGGGGCCAACATTGCTCCTGACCACTCTCTTTATCATAATGTAACGGTAAAAATTCTTTGTATTGATTTTCATATCCCTTGTAAGTTTCTTTTCATATTCATTTTTTGTAGCTCTTACTATCTATCTTGTGATCCTTTGCTGTTCTTTGTATCTTTCCCATTCGCCAGGATCTGTGCTATTTTTTGCATTTTTGTATACATTTTTTTTTAGTTTTATGCTATCCCTTACCTCTTTAGTCTTCCATGTTTGTTTTTTTGATAAGTAGAGTTCTTGCCGCTCAGGAGTATAAACTGGTTCTATATCGCATTAAATCTTTTTTAAACATCTCTCACTGATGGTGCTGGAGGTGTCTGGAATTTTGGCTGATAGTCATATTCACAGAATGATACCTTGCAGGTTGGTGCTTGACTAGTCTGTGGCACAGCTCTCCCAATGTTGACACAAGTCCCTAGATGTTAGTGAAGAGGACTTTTCAGGGTCTTCTGGGCTGGTTGTGCCCTCGTCTTGTCCGAATCCGATGCCTAAGTCTGGTTTTATTCTTTTATACATTTTTGTAGTGGTTTCATACAACTTAGTGGCTTGCTAGACCATTTCAGAGGGCAGTTAAGAATCCCATATAGGCCAGACGGGGTAAGGATGCCCAGTTTCCATCCCTGAAGGACATTAGTGAAACAGCTGGATTTTCACGACAATCAGAGAGCTTCATAGTCACTATTGCTGATACTAGCTTTATATTTCAGTTTTATTTAATTAACTGAATTCAGATTCACAAACTGCATGGTGGGATTTGAACTCAAGTCTCCAGATTAATAGTTCAGACCTCTGGATTATTAGTCCAATAACATAACCACTATGCTACCATACCCATTGTTAATGTTTGAAGTAATGTGCCCTGTTTCGGTTGATAACCAGCTTGTTTATGATATTCAGTTATATAATGGATCTGTATTAGAAGAGCCTGGACTGATCAGGTGAAAATTTCCATTAAAAGCTGCTATACTTGGCATGAGCCGGTAGTATAAGACAGCCTTACAGCTGTTCGATTGCAACTATGGATATCCATACTCCAGAAAGCTGCAAATCCCAACTGAAACTCTCAGCACACTAACATCTTAAAAGTGCTTCACCCAGCAAATCATTTGAATACAGCCTAGCTGCACGACGAACTGTCATATTGTATCTTGGCATTATCATTATATTTGGCAAGGTCAGTAACATTACAGGACTCAGACAGGAGTTGGCAGCAGAACAGATCGTCCATCATTTGCGGCTCATTGCCATAGTCGCACATCACTGAATTACTGTCATTGTAACCTCATTTCCCCATTATTTTTTTGAATGAACAGAAGTGGTTGAGGCATTGCCAGATTGGCCACGGTTCAGAGTCTCCAGCTGCGAGATGCTCAGCGAGTTTGATATCCAGATATCTATGCTTATTCTGTAGATGTGTTCTCTAGGCATTAATGCTCCAGTGTTTCACACTGGAGTCGAGAGAGTTGACAGAGTGCAGGAAACTATGTCTCGACTTCAGTCTACACTGAGCAGCATAGCGCTAGAACAATAGATGACGAGGATCATGAGATTGTCTATTTCTTTCGTCTCTGGCTATGGCTGCTCTTTATATGTCTGGGGGTACAATACTCAATAGTAGGTAAAGATTCTCCATTAAAGTAGGTTTTAGGCAGCCAGTAATGCATGTGGCACATGATGAACTGAGATCCATTTCTTTGCATAGGCGGAGCAAACCCACACACGGCAAACGTATTCAGCCGCAGAAAAACAGTGCCAGAACTGTAGTCCTAATGGTGTTCAGATCAGTTAGCCAGATCGTAGGATGTTATAGCTTTGGTCTTGATGTGGCCTTGTAACTTAGAGTGTGATCCAGTGTCACATCAAGGCAGGCAGGGTTGAAACAATGATCAAGTCTTTCCCCGTACCACTCAATGTGTAATTTCCATTTGGCCTCTCTATTCTTAAGGGGGAATGCATAGACCTGTGTCTTGTCCAGATTGGCTCTCAGTTGACTGGAGGTATAGTATTGTGCCAGGTCTGCTATTGTGTTGCTCAGGGTTACTTCGGTCCTATCATAAGTCTGGCTTTGAGCAGTAACACAAAGATGTCGAATTATCAGCTACTGACTCTCAGGACTGGCTACAAATTGGGCACTTGTCTGACTGCGTACTTTTTCTACTTACATTAGCTCAAAGCTACTTCTCTACTAGCATGACAAGATGGTATCTGAGGGCTAATCCTCTGACGTTGCACGGCCTGTGGGGGATCTTGCCTGCTGGAAGCGCATGTCGGAATTTCAGGATTTCCAAGCACTTAAATTAATGTCTGAAAAATCATGTACCCAAATTTCCAATATGTACTACCAGTGACTAAGGCTTCTTTCTGGCAGGAAATTAACACTCTACAACAGGGAACAGAACAAAATCAGAGCTGGGCTCAGAAATTGCAAGCCTGCCTCCCTTTGTAGATCATCCTGGACATTGTTACCTAGAAGAGTTTTGAGCGAATAGAAAAAAGTGAAATTGGAGACCTCTCCCAAGGTCAGGTTTTGGACCATCTAGTTGTTAAGGGATATGGGACAAATGCAGGTATATAGAGTTAGATCGTAGATCAGCCATGATCTCATTGAATGGCGGAGCAGGTTCGAGGAGCTGAATGGCCTACTCCTGTTTCTATGTTGTGTAAGGAGAGGATCAGGTTGCGTGTCATACATGCAATGCACAGTCAAATGGTTTGCTGGTACTCATTGGCCCAGAATTTGCGGTCAGGATGACGGCAAACTGTCAGCGTTCGCCATCACTTCACCTTTGAACCTGACCACAACTTTGCGTTTTGGCGCAAACACATGCGGAAATCCCAAAGCTGCGGTCAGTCACTGACAGCTCTAAAACAGGCTGTGCTGTGTCCCCCTCCTCGCCCCGCTCCCACAGAGCCGGCAATCTGTGTAATCAACCAAATCATTGAAACTGATGAAAACTTCGGCTCTTCCGCAATAAGTACGCTGTTAAATTCCTCACTAAAAGTTAGACCCAAAAGGATTAGGTGAAACTGGGATTTTGGCAGTGTTATTACTGCTAAACAAATGTTAAGGGCCTGGAAAACTGATTTTCAATTTGTGCAGTGTGAAATTCGCCATAGCCCTGTAATTTTTTTTTACCTTTTAAGTATTTATCAAATTCTCTTCTGAATATTACTATTGAATCTGCTTCCAGCACCCTTTCAGGCAGTGCATTCCAGATCACAACAACTCGCTGTGTAAGAAAAAATGTTTCCTCATGTCGCCTCTGGTTCTTTTGCCAATCACCTTAAATCTGCGTTCTCTGTTTACTGACCCTTCTGCCACTGGAAAAGGTTTCTCCTTATTTACACAACCTGAACACCTGTTCTGGACTCCCCCCACCAGAGGAAATAGTTTCTTTCCATCTACCCTATGGAGTCCTTTATGGCCAGTGTACATCACTCCTTGCATGAGTCTGTTACAGTGCAGCATTTAATAAGTCTCTGGTTACATGCTTGCTGTTACTATGTATCATGAATGTACACTTGGGTCTGAAGAACTGGTACCATGTAAAGCCAGGTTTGTACCTGTGTGGAACTTACAGTACTCAGTCGAGTTATTGCATATATAGCACTATGCCACATACAATGTATGCCCTGCAGCTTTATTGCCATGTACACATGTGGAGAATGCACCATGTTACAAGTTCTATTTGTGCCATGCAACTTAGACACTAGTAATAATAGTCAGCCCGAATCTGGTATACTTATCTTGGAAATCCTCATGATACATGAAAACTTCCATCTGCTTGTGCTCTCACATGCTACAAACCTTGAAATCTGCATTAACTCTCTCCGACAGCTAGTGTACACTTCCCTTTCTGCTGCCAAAGTGGGTGCCTGCCTTTGCTGGTCCAACTGCAGCAGGGTCTCCATGACATCCTCAACAAGAGGGGACCTTCTCCCCGCATCTCCTCTTCACAACATTCTTGAGGTTTTTGGCACACTTTTTGTGATTGGGGATTTCAAATGTTGACCTTTGTTCAAAAAATGGCACGAAACTTGGAAATGTAGAGTAACTGCAGGCCAGTCAGCCTGGTGACGGCAATGGGTAAACTTTTAGAGAGTTTGGTCTGGATTTTGCAGTCGGCGGCATAACTATGGATTATGCCACTGGCATCCTAACGGAATGTGAACTTGCCTGATTGGGACCCTTCATGGAGAACTTGCTGGCATATGCTGCATAGCAGAGAGCAGTGCAGTGGCCCATGGATCCCAGGGACACACCCTGTGCAGAAGGGTACCTGGGATCACGTGGACTGGTGCTCCAATCAGCAAACAGAAAGTCTCTCGCTGTTTAAAACAAAGATGTTTATACACATTAATTCTCAGAAGGCTCAAGCAATGAGGGTTTGTTTTTATCCTTCCACTTTCTGAACAGATTTCTAATAAGCTTATGCTTCACATAGATGCAAAAAAAAAATAAAACTCTCAATGTAGTAATCGTTCCTCTGACCTTTTCATGGACAATAAACACTTTTCATGGACAAAATCCAAAAATGCTTCCATTTCCAGTCTCATAGCTTTTAAAATCACTTGGATTTGTCAGGATGTATCCCCTTGCGCTGTGCAAACAGGCAGTGCGCCGTGCGCCTGTCTGCATCAGCGGTAACATTTCCAGGTGTTATTGCTGGACAGCTGGTGGGCAATTAGCCCAATTCTGCGCCATCAATTAGGATTTCCTCATCTGTCAAGTCGGAACTTGACAGATCGCAAGTTCAGTATTTAGCGCATGCGCAAGTGCATGCAAAAATCTCAAATTTACGGTTCATTTCAAAAGGTGGTATGATGGCGTACTCTTGGAGCGCATCATCATACCCACCGCAAATTCTGTCCCAGTAATCTGGGACAACATTAATTGGCTCTTGGAAAAATATGGGTTAATAAATGAAAGCCAACACAAACTTGTTAAAGGAAAATCGTGTTTGACTAACTTGATTGAGTTCTTTGATGAATTTTCGGAGAGGGTTGATGAGGGTAGTGCGGTTGATATTGTGTATATTGACTTTCAAAAGGGGTATGATAAAATACCACACAATAAACTTGTTAGCAAAATTGAAGCTCATGGGATTAAAGGGGTAGTGCTGCGTGGATACGAAATTGATTAAGGTAAAGAAAGCAGAGTGTAGTGGTGACCGGTTGTTTGTGAGACTGGAGAGAAGTATACCGTGGTCTCCCCCAGGGTGAGAGTATTAGGACCAGTGCTCTTTTTGATATATATTAATGACCTGGACTTGCGTATACAGGGCATAATTTCAAAGTTTACAGATGGCACGAAACTCGGAAATGCAGTAAACAATGAGGAGGATACTAACAGACTTCAGGAGATCTAAGGGCTAGATTTTCCATTATTTTTGCATGCATAACGTCCACTTAACATCCATTTTAATGCTGAAATGACGTGTAATGCCCAGATATCGCCCATTTAACCACAAAATGGAAACTGACGCCCATTTTTCGGAAACTTATTGCCGAGCGTTACTTTCCGCATGTGTGTAATGCCGAGAAAAAATAATACCGCCCGCCCACTTTTTTTGGGCGGATTCATCAGAATGGACAATCCCAACACCCATAATATCGGCTATCGTTACTTTCGGCTCGTAATTAACGCCAAGATTTAATAATATCGCCCGGCAACTGTTTTTTGTCGTAAAGATCAAATTTTGCCGTAACTAATGCCCAGGAGATCGTCCATCCTTACCTTCGGCACCTCGCACACATCACAACCACAATATCTCTCACTGAAAAAACCACCGGGAAAAAGTGAAACCAACCGGAACTACTCACAGCGTTATGGACGCCATGTTCTAAATCACACGTCGCATCATTTAAATGGCTGCTCTGCTTCAACCTCGGGAGAGTTCGGATGTACTCTGGAGGTCTTTGGAGGTGATGTGAACATCTGAACAAACATCTTATCATACTGTGGATGATTGGAATTTAATAGGTGTCTTAGTGGGGACACTCATTCTTTGTGAGCAATCGGTGGAAAACAGAGAGCTATTGGAACGGGGCTTGTCCTTTCTCACCCTCTCTTGATGACCACTTACACGCTGCAGACTCGAGATGGCAGAAGGTACGCTTGACAGCATCATGTGCCCAGTGTAAGACGTGACAAACCGATGAGGAGGACCAGACGTTACACCCCCCGCAAGGGAGAAGCAGTCTTACCTCAACTTGTCTGACATCACCTGCCTTCGGAGACTGCGCTTCCATAAAGAGGTTATTACTGAGATATGCCAGCTCATCAGGGGAGATTTGGAGCCTACCAGCACCATCAGGATCACACTGTCCGCCAAGGTCAAAGTCACCGAGGCACTGTCGTTCTACACGTCAGTTTCTTTTCAGGCCTCAGCTGACGACATTTGCGGTCTGTCTCAGCATGCCACACATCGCTGCATTAGACAGGCCACTGAAGCCCTTTACACACGCAGGATGGACTTTATCAGCTTCCCTATAACCAGGGAGGCTCAGACTGAGAGGGCTTTAGGATTCTACCAAATTACTAACTTCCCCAAGGTGCAGGGAGCAATAGACTGTATGCACATTGTGATGTGGGCACCTTTTCAGGATGCAGAGGTTTTCAGGAACCGGAAGGGATTCCACTCCCTGAATGTACAAGTCGTTGTCGACCACCAGCAAATTATTATAGCAGTGAATGCTACATTTCCGGGCAGCATCCATGATGCTCACATCCTGCGTGAGAGCACTGTATCTGATTTGTTTAACAATCAGCCACGAGGTCAATGCTGGATGCTTGGTGACAAAGGATACGGCCTCGCCACCTGGCTGATGACTCCCCTGCGTAACACCCACACCGAAGCCAGGAAGCAATACAACGAGAGCCACAGAGCTACTTGCAATATCGTCGATAACACCATTGGAGTGCTTAAGCAGCGCTTTAATTGCCTGGACCACTCAGGAAGCGAGCTCCAATACCACCCTGAGCAGGTAGCTCAATTCATGGTCATGTGCTCCATGCTGCACAACTTGGCTATCAGGAGGGGACAGGAATTGCCAGAAGGGACTGCCGGTCCACCTCAGGAGAGAGAAGAGGAGGACGAGGAGGCGGATGCTGACATCGGGCCAGTTAATCAGGCTGACTATGCAACGATGCCCATGCCCCCCTCCACCACAGGAAAGGGCCCGTGGTGGCATCATAGCTGCAAGACTCTTACGTCAGGAGCTCATAAATGATCGCTTTGCCTGAAAGAATATTGGTGGTATTTACAAAGCTGACACACTGCTGGGTGTGCAGGTCAGACATCAATGGTGTGCATCACCTTGATGACAGTTAATTGAAGTTAAGTGTGATTATACACTTTGATTTTAAGGAATCACTAGTGTGTAACAGTGCAGCTATCTGAGCCAATGCGTAACAAGGTTATGTTAAATAAAAAACATTTAAACCGAATATGTGTATGAAATCATAAGGATTTCTGTAAAAACCAACCCTTCGACCCCCCCCCCCGCCCCCGCTTCTCATCCCCACCTCTACCCCTTCCCCTGCTGACTCCAAGCCGCCCTTCCGAGGAGCTCCTCAGGCGCTGTTTCATTAGGGGGGATGACGGCCGAACCGCTGCTTGGATGGATACGGGAGAGGACAGTTCCGAGGTGGGAACTTGCTCAGAGCCAGAAGCAAGATGTTGCTCCTGGCTCTCATGTGTCGTTGGCAATGGGGGTGCGGCACCTTGGGGTGCAGTGCCGCGCTCCAGGACCACTGGGAGCCCTCTGCCACCAGTGTTCCTGGCTAACAGCTGCAGGGCCTTCTCCATCCCTTTCATGTTATATATTATTTGTTGGACAAAAACTCGGTTCCAACTATCTTGGTGCTTAGTAGGCTTTTTTGCTGCTGGTGAATCTCCCTTGTGCCTCCTACAACAGCCAAACAAGCACACACCACAGCCACACACGCTTTCACGTCCTCTCTGCTCCCTCTCTCTCTGTCTCCTCTCCTGCACATGTAATGATGACTCTTGTCCTCCTGAATCACAGGAAACGAGCATTGCCATGCCGTTGCTAAGGACGGTGACACTTCACGGCAGAAGGTCACAGAGATTTAACGCTAATGCCCATTTCATATCGCTCGTGGTAACTCCCAATTTTTAAAATGGAGATTAGGGGCTTTGAAAATGGGCAACAAGCCGGCGATCTGAAAACCCATTTTTACTGCCCACGCCAGAAATATCTTCCATTTTTGGGCGATCTGCACAAAAGTATAAAATCTAGCCCATAAACTGGCAAATGGGCAGACACATGGTAGATGAAATTTAACACAAAGTGTGAAGTGATTCATTTTGAAAGGATGAATGAGGAGAGGCAATATAAATTAAATGATTCGGTTTTAAAGGAGAGGCAGGAGCAGGGAGACCTGGTGGTGTACGTACACAAATCTTCGAAAGTGGCAGGACAAATTGAGAAGGCTGTTAATAAAAGCATTTGGGATCCCTGGCTTTAATAATCGAGACATAGAGGACAAAAGCAAAGAAGTTATGTTAAACCTTTATTAAACACTGGAATATTGTGCCCAATTTTGGGCACCACACTTCTAGAAGGATGTCAAGGCCTTGGAGAGAGTGCAGAGGAGATTTACTAGAATGGTATCCAGGTTGCAGGACTTCAGTTATGTGGAGACTGGAGAAGCTGGGATTGATCTCCTTAGAGCAGAGTTGATAAAAGAAGATTTGATCGAAGTATTCAAAGTCATGAAGGGTTTTGATAGAGTAAATAAGGAGAAACTGTCATGAAGGGTTTTGATAGAGTAAATAAGGAGAAACTGTTTCCACTCGCAGAACGGTCAATAAGCAGAGGACACAGATTTAAGATAATTGTCAAAGAAATAGAGTCAACATGAGGAAAATATATTATGCAGCGAGTTGTTATGGTCTGAAAGGGTGGTGGAAGCAGATTCAATAGTAACTTTCAAAAGGGAATTGGATAAATAATTAAAGGGTTAACATATGCAGGGCTATGGGGAGAGGCCTGATGGGCTGAATGGTCTCTTTCTGTGCTGTATCATTCTATGATTCTAATGAGATTGGCCTATTGCAGACGTGTAGGATCAAGTAAACAACTGTTGTTGGAGTGTGGTTCGGCCTCCATCACAAGTTCTATCCACTTATTAGAAACATATGAATTAATAGCTGCTGACATTAGCTTTATTTTTATGACCACTGACTGCAAGTGGGGTTCCACCCTGCTCTGTGTGACTGAGTAGTGCTGCTTCTGCTTTGTTGCACAGGTCGTAGTAATTTGCATAGTATGTGGACAGTGCAGCTTCTCAGGCAGGAAGGTGGCTAGTTTGTTGTTGTCAGAGGTTGAATCGTAAGACCACTGCACATCTTTTGCTTTCCCGTTGAGGAGACTATCAGGATCACTGCCATTCAGATGAGGACTTTGTTTGGGATGCGTCATTTAGAAAGAACTGTGGTAGTTGGGAAGTGGTGAGCACAATGTCCTAGCCTAGGGGTTTGTAATTATCTGCACCATCTGCTGCCGAATATTTTTACACATCACTGCACAAACAACACGCTGGCAGGAAAGTTAGGTTAGGTGGTTGGGAACACATTGCTCTCAGAACAGTTCCAAAATGGTGGGCTTGACAATTAGAGGCTATGTACCTTTTTATAATTAATGTTTTTCAAAGGTATGTCTCATTTATTTCAAAAAAAATTGTTCTGATTTTTGCTAAACATGGAATTACTGAAATAAACATTAGCACCACTGCATTCCCTGTGCAGGATTGCTCCTTTCACTTATACTAATTACAGGTTTTTACTCAGCTTTCCTTATTGTCGGAGCCTGAGTTTAATCAGATTGTTTTTAAATGACAGGTCAGACCTGCTGAGAAGAGGATTGCTCTTAAACGAATGCTGGGAATCAAGGGCTCAAGTTTCGGCTGGAGTTGCTCCTATTTTTTTGGAGCAACTAGTTTAGTATGGAGTATCTTAGAAATTGCATTTAGTTTGCTCCAATTCTAGTTAGTTGGAATAGTTCCATTTTCGAACTGTTCTTTTTTCAAAAGGGGGCATTACCAGCCACTTAAGCCTGTTTTGAAAGTTTAGGCAGCGAAAACTTACTCCAAACTAACTTAGAATGGAGTAAGTGTAGATTTTTGTACGCTCAGAAAAACCTTGCCTACACTTTAGGAATTAGGCGCAGGGAGCGAGAGCGAGAGATGGGCGGGGGGGGTGGGGGGGGGAAGGGAAGTTAGAGGGAAGTTACGGGATTTTACAAGCATTAAACACTTCACTTTTACCAATAAAGAGCCATCATCAATAATAAATGATCAATAAATCAAAAAAAAATGTAAATAAAAAATAACAAAAATAATAAAAAATCAATCAATAAATAAAAAATTTAAAGTTTCTACTCATCTACTGCAGCACCGGGAGCCCTCCAACAGCATGCTGAAGAGCTGCTCTGGCGGGGCCCGCCCCCAAGGAGTTGCCGGTCGGGTGGGCCCCCCCTGCCGATGAGGACTTTGGGTGGAGCTCACCCCCAGTGAGATGCCGGGCAGGCCCCCCCTGCCGATGAGGACTTCGGGCGGGGCCCGCCCCCGGGAGTTGCCGGTCGGGTGGAGCCCACCCCCAGTGAGATGCCGGGCAGGCCCCCCCTGCCGATGAGGACTTTGGGTGGAGCCCACCCCCAGTGAGATGCCGGGCAGGCCCCCCCCTGCCGATGAGGACTTCGGGCGGGGCCCGCCCCCGGGAGTTGCCGGTCGGGTGGAGCCCACCCCTAGTGAGATGCCGGGCAGGCCCCCCCTGCCGATGAGGACTTTGGGTGGAGCCCACCCTCAGTGAGATGCCGGGCAGGCCCCCCCCTGCCGATGAGGACTTCGGGCGGGGCCCGCCCCCAGGAGTTGCCGGTCTGGCGGGCCCGCTGACGACGAGGAGTTCAGGTTGGGCCCGCCCCTGGTGGTGCCGGGCGGGGCCCGCCGCGGAAGAGGTAAGGGCAGTCAGGCCACTCGGCCCGGAATAGGGGCGACGTCCCTGCAGCCAGGGATAGGGTCGTTGCCGGGAGACAGGATGCGCTGGGAGGGCCAGGAGCTACTGCACACGCACGCAGCTGTCGACACTCTTTTTGCCGCAGGGTTGTAGCTCCACCCCCAGTAGCTCCTGCTGCGCTGCGCCAAGCTGGAAACGGCTTCACGTATATCCGAGAATCGCGAGGCACGTATTTGGCGCAATTTCTGTTCCACAAATTAGGCGGGCCTCTCCAATGTGCACCGTTCTAGCGGGGTTCCGAAACTTGAGCCCAAGGAGTGGGAGCATGTACTTGGGAGGTGGCAAATCATATAATTTGATATTTGAACTCTAGGATTCTGAGTTGGGTGGGTGTTGTCCTTGGTAGAGTTTACCCATCACCTTCCCCTGCCCCCTTAGCTCAGTTTCTGTTTGCACAGTACGTAAACTATGGTTCCTTTTTTGTAGTAGTAGTACTATTTTTTTTTATCCAATTAAATTTTTTATCCCATGCTGTGCGGGGTCTTCTTGGTCTTTCCCTACCCAAGAAGAACAAACTGATGAATTGCTTCCAGTCCCCTGCCAGTACATTTCCTACATCGGCCTCAAGCAGATACACAAGAGTAGCTGAGGACAGAGATGCCCAAACTTGTGGGCATGGGTGCTGGATATGTGTGGCAATATTGGTCGTGAGTGGGCTAAAGATGACTGCACAATAATAGAAGCTTTTCATACACAAATTCCAAAACCTCCATACATACAAAGAAGCCAGACCCCCAAGAGTGAGACTACAAACACTCAAAAAGCGAGGCCCATCAGCGCCAGAAAGCGAGGCCCATGAGCACCAAAAAGTGAGAGCCCATGCCAAAAAAGCAAAATCCGCCACGTATACAAAAAAGTAAAAGCTTCCCCCCCCCCCCCCCATCACCTCCCCACTCCCACCATTCTGACCCTCCTGTGAAGCTTAAAAACAAAGAATCTTCAGCTCTTTAAAGTTCCTAGACCTGGAGGATTGTAAAAGGCTTCTCCATGATTAATGATTTTGAGCAATCTGACCTCCTGCCCAGGTGCTTTAAACAGTAGCCCAGAACTGCTGAAATGGAGTTGGTCCAGAAGCTCAGAGAAGACTGGAATGGGACTGCCAGGGATTTACTGGTCAGATCAAAAGAGCTCACAATCTGCATTTGGCTTATGGGGCCAGTTTTTGGATGTTCCTTCATTTTCTGCTGAAGCAGCTAGCCTTTTCTCCAGCTTCATTTAAATTTTAATCCTAAATCTGTAAATCTTTTCCTCCTCTTGTGCTTATTTGTGATTTTGTTCTTCTTCAGTTACCATTTTAGATTTTTCTAAAGATTGAACAGACCTTAAAAAATACATCTTTATTTTCTCTATAATGTCATGTCATGATTCAACTCATGAAGACTACCTAATGATCCTACATAGGCCAGAAAATAACTACAAAGGATAGCTCTCTGCCCTTTTGCCTGTGTTCACTTTGGCTGCAATTCCATTATGGAAAATATTTGTACAGTAAGCTCAAGATTGTGAGTGTTTGTAATAATAAAAGATGGGCTGAGGAAATTATATATATAGTGAAAGATTACAATATGGAGTTCAGCTGGTGAAATGAATGCTGGGGAGTAAAATGGTTAATGTAGATTTTTAAGCAATTAAGTCGTAAAGTCATTGGCCTGGATTTTGCGATGCGAATAATGGTGAGGCTAACAGCATTCACCCTTATTTTGGAGTAAATCAGACAGCAATTTACTGGAATTCTCTTCCCCAGAGAGCTGTGGAGGCTGGGTCATTGAATATATTTAAGGTGGAGATAGACAGATTTTTGAATGATAATGGATCAAGGGTTATGGGGAGCGGGCAGGGAAGTGGAGTTGAAGTCAAGATCAGATCAACCATGAGCTTATTGAATGGCGGAGCAGGCTCGAGGGGCCAAATGGTCTTCTCCTAATTAAACGCAATTTAACGCAGAAGTTGCTGACCGATTTGCCCCGTCCTCCACAAGTTACGTACCACCGGTACTTCAGCAATATACTCGGCATTGTAATCCATGTAAGAGTGTGAGATTGCTGTAGTTAGAACATAAGAACCAAAGAAATAAGAGTAGGAGAAGGCCATTTGGCACCTCGAGCCTGCTCCGCCATTCAATAAGCTCATGGTTGATCTGATCTTGGCTTCAACTCCACTTCCCTGCCCGCTCCCCATAACCCTTGACTCCCTTATCATTCAAAAATCTGTCTATCACCACCTTAAATATATTCAATGACCCAGCCTCCACAGCTCTCTGGGGAAGAGAATTCCAAAGATTTACGACCCTCTGAGAGAAGAAATTCCTCCTCATTTCCGTTTTAAATGGGCGACCCCTTATTCTGAAATTATGCCCCTTAGTTCTAGATTCTCCCACAAGGGGAAACATCCTCTCTGCATCTACCCTGTCAAGCCCCTTCAGAATCTTTTATGTTTCAATAAGATCCTCTCTCATTCTTCTAAACTCCAATGAGTATAGGCCCAATTTGCTCAACCTTTCTTCACAAGACAACCCCTTCATCTCAGGAATCAACCTCGTGAACCTTCTCTGAACTGCCTCCAATGTAAATATATCCCTCATTAAATAAGGAGACCAAAACTGTACGCAGTACTCCAGGTGTGGTCTCACAGGACTTCCCTACTTTTATACTCCATTCCCCTTGCAATAAAATCCAACATTCTATTTGCCTTCCTAATTACTTGCTGTACCTGCATGCTAACTGTTATGTATGGAGCAAGAGTCAGACTGAACACTGTGAGCTCAAAGTAAAGTGTGACCTTAGTCTTTTATTGCAGGTCTCCAGAGTGCCTCTCCAACCTGTGAGGCCTCCTTAAATACCTGTGTTCCCAAGGGATTATGGTATCCTTAGGGACTTCAGGGGATGAGCCCTCTGGTGGCTGTACAGAGTAAATACAAGTTTACATAGAAACATAGAAAATACGTGCAGGAGTAGGCCATTCGGCCCTTCGAGCCTGCACCACCATTCAATGAGTTTATGGCTAAACATGCAACTTCAGTACCCCTTTCCTGATTTCTCGCCATACCCCTTGATCCCCCAAGTAGTAAGGACTACATCTAACTCCTTTTTGAATATATTTAGTGAATTGGCCTCAACAACTTTCTGTGGTAGAGAATTCCACAGGTTCACCACTCTCTGGGTGAAGAAGTTTCTCCTCATCTCGGTCCTAAATGGCTTACCCCTTATCCTTAGACTGTGACCCCTGGTTCTGGACTTCCTCAACATTGGGAACATTCTTCCTGCATCTAACCTGCATCTAACATGTTACATATATAACATTAACTTTGTATTTCAGGTACAAGGACCCCCAGATCCCTCTGTACCTAAGCATTATGTAATCTCTCCCCATTTAAATAATTTGCTTTTTTATATTTCCTACCAAAGTGGATAATCTCACATTTTCCCATATTATATTTCATCTGCCAGATTTTTGCCAACCCTAACCCTATCTATAGCCCTTTGCAGATTCTTTGCGTCCTCCACACAATTTACTTTCCCACCTATCTTTGTATCATCAGCAAATTTGGCTACATTACACTCGGTCCCTTCATCCAAGTCATTAATATAGATTGTAAATAGTTGAAGCTCCAGCACTGATCCCTGTGGCACCCCACTAGTTACAGTTTGCCAACCGGAAAATGACCCATTTATCCCGACTCTCTGATTTCTGTTAGTTCGCCAATCCTTTATCCATGCTAATATATTACCACCAACCCCGTGAGCTCTTATCTTGTGCAGTAATCTTTTATATAGCACCTTATCGAATGCCTTCTGGAAATCCAAATACATAACATCAACTGGTTCCCCTTTATCCATCCTGCTCGTTACATCCTCAAAGAACTCCAACAAATTTGTCAAACATGATTTCCCTTTCATAAAACCATGCTGACTCTGCTTGACTGCATTATGATTTTCTAAATGTCCTGCTATCACTTCCTTAATGGACTCCAGCATTTTCCTAATGACAGATGTTAGGCTAACTGGTCTATAGTTTCCTGCTTTCTGTCTCCCTCCTTTCTTATATAGGGGTGTTACATTTACAATTTTCCAATCCATTGGGACCTCTCCAGAATCCAGGGAATTTTGGTAGTTTACAAACAACACATCGACTATCTGCATCCACTTCTTTTAAAATGCTAGGATGCGGGGACTTGTCCACCTTTAGTCCCATTAGTTTGCCTAGTACTTTTTCTCTAGTGATAGTGATTGTTTTAAGCTCCCCCCCCACTCCCTATAGCCCCTTGATTATCAATTATTGGGATGCTTTTAGTGTCTTCTACTGTGAAGACTGATACAAAATATTTGTTCAAAGTCTCTGTCATTTTCCTGTTTCCAATTATTAATTCCCCAGTCTCATCCTCTAAGGGTCCAACATTTACTTTAGCTACTCTCTTCCTTTTTATAAACCTGTAGAAGCTCTTACTGTCTGTTTTTATATTTCTTGCTAAATTACTCTCTCAAACTATCTTCTCTCTTTATTTTTTTTTGTTGTCCTTTGCTGTTTTCTAAAAAAATTCCCAATCCTCTGGTCTTCCACTATTCTTTGCAACATGCTCTGCCTTTGTTTTCCATTTAATATCCTCCTTTACTTCCTTAGTTAGCCACGGATGGTTCATCCTTCCCTTAGAGTCTTTCTTTGTCACTGGAATATATCATTGCTGAAAGTTATGAAATATCTCCTTCAATGTTTGCCACTGCTCATCTACCATCTTACCCTTTTAATCTATTTTCCAAGTCCACTTTAGCCAACTTTTCCTTCATACCTTTGTAATTGCCCTTATTTAAGTTCAGGACATTAGTTTGAGACCTAGCTTTCTCACCCTCAAACAGTATTTGAAATTTTACCATGTTATGATCATTCTTCCCAAGAGGATCTTTTACTATGAGATCATTAATTAATCCGGTCTCATTACACATTACCAGATCTAAAATAGTCTGCTCCCTAATTGGTTCCACAACGTATTGGTCTAAGAAATCCTCCCGAATACACTCTATGAACTTTTCCTCAAGGCTACCTTTGCCAATTTGATTTGTCCAATCAATATAAAGATTAAAATCACCCATGATTTCCGAGTTTTGTGCCACCTCGCTCAGGCCAACATCCCCAGCATCGAAGCATTGACCACACTCGATCAGCACCAATGGACGGGTCACATTGTCCTCATGCCCGATATGAGACTCCCAAAGCAAGCGATCTACTCAGAGCTCCGACATGGCAAGCGAGTCCCAGGTGGGCAGCGGAAATGCTTCAAGGACACCTTCAAAGCCTCCTTGAAAAAGTGCAACATCCCCACCGACACCTGGGAATCCCTGGCCCAAGACCGCTCAAAGTGGAGGAAATTGCCAAACACCTCTCAAGTCTCTTCGCCGGGAGCAAGTGGAAGCCAAGTGCAAACAGCAGAAGGAGCGCACGGCAACCCAAGCACCCCACCCACCCATCCCTTCAACCACCGTCTGCCCCACCTGTGACAGAGACTGTAGGTCCCATGTTGGTCTCATCAGTCACCTGAGAACTCATATTGGTGTGGACGCAAGTCATACTCGACTCCGAGGGACTGTCTAAGAAGAAGAAAAGGACACTGGAACCTGGCAGCACTGAGAAGGAAGTGGGCTGACAATCACCATCCTGATACATTCCTGGCTTGTTTAAGCCTGCCTAGTCCACTGTTGGGCAGTCAGGCCCGCCCTCAACCGAAAGCCAGATTTCTGCATTAGGTGGTAGTTACAGCCAATAAATGCAGTATGAAAAAATAATGCAGAAAACTAGCTTTAGGCTTGGTGGGCTGTGATGGGCCAAATGGGACAGGGCCAGGAACAAGTCAGCTTGTGATATACCTACATGTTACATATTAAAAGTCTTGAATATAGCATGCAGTTCCTGTAAGTTTAACATTTACTTTCATTCATGCTTTTTCCATCATATTATATTGTAACACTTATACAGCTCAAATTGAAACAACAGCAAATCAGAAGTGAAGAGGGAGAGAATGTAAAATTAAAAACAAGAGAATGGCTAGAAAAATACCAGTGAGAAACTACTATGGACTACAAAATATATTTTTTTAAATTTGAAATAAAGTTTCACATAAAGCTGTTATCAACTTATTTTCTTTTACTTCAGAAAGAGGGTTTAGCTGAGAAAGAAAGACACATTTGATGAGAATATCTTTTTTTGATTTGGTTTGGAATTCTCAAATATAAGCTTTGACAGTTTACAAAAAGCGTGTTTATTTTTAAAGAACTGTCGTTGCTAAGGGAAGCACTAACTCAGTATTTTCTAAATTCTTTTGGAGATCTACATCCCCACATCTAAACCCGCGGAACGCACATGGAAACAACGTAAGAGATGGGGGGTGGAATTCCCTGTGAATTTGCACCCAGACACGCGCGTAATTGGGGCACAAAGCAAATAGCCGGCATAAAGGATTGAGCAAATCTGGGCACAAATGTGCTCTGCATATAATTACGCTGCGCATGAATATCCTCTATCCAGGCGCCTGAATGCATCTCAGCTCAGTATAATGGCTCCACCCCCAGGCTAAAGAGTCGGACACACAAATTTCGGCAATTATGCTAGTTCGAGACGGATGTAGAATTAAGCCCAGAATTGTAGGCGCAGCAGGAAAGTTATTTCTCTGGTGTTTTATTGCAATTTTTATTTTTAACGTGATTGTTACAAAAATATCCTCTCTGAGACTGCAGTTCATTTTCTGTTCCTTTGAACGCATTTTACGACTTCAGGATGACCTACATAAAAAATGGAAAAGCTTCCATCATCATCATCTTGGGCAGTCCCTCGAAATCGAGAAATCGAAATACAGTACTTCCACTCTAAAAGTGAGTTCTTAGGTGACTGAACAGTCCAATACAGGAATTACAGTCGCTGTCAAAGGTGGGACAGACAGTCATTAAAGGAAAGGGTAGGTGGGACTGGTTTGCCGCACGCTCCTTCCACTGCCTGCGCTTGCTTTCCGCATGCTCTCGGCGACGAGGCTCAAGGTGCTCAGCGCCCTCCCGGATGCACTTTCTCCACTTACGGCGGTCTTTGGCCGGGGATTCCCAGGTGTCGGTGGGGATGTTACATTTTGTCAAGGAGGTTTTGAGGGTGTCCTTGAAACATTTCCTCTGCCCACCTGGGGCTCGCTTGCCGTGTAGGAGTTCCAAGTAGAGCGCTTGCTTTGGGAGTCTTGTGTCAGTCATGCCAACAATGTGGCCCACCCAACGGAGCTGGTCGAGTGTGGTCAGTGCTTCGATGCTGTGAATGTTGGCCTGGCCGAGGACGCTAACGGTGCGTCTGTCCTCCCAGGGGATTTGCAGGATCTTGCAGAGACATCGTTGGTGGTATTTCTCCAGTGATTTGAGGTGCCTACTGTATATGGTCCACGTCTCTGAGCCATACAGGAGGGCGGGTATCATGACAGCCCTGTAGACCATGAGCTTGGTGCCAGATTTGAGGGCTTGAAATTCGAACACTCTTTTCCTCAGGCGGCTGAAGGCTGCGCTGGCGCACTGGAGGCATTGAACCTCATCGTCGATGTCTGCCCTTGTTGATAATAGGCTCCCGAGATATGGAAGGTGGTCCACATTGTCCAGGGCTACGCCGTGGATCTTGATGACTGAGGGGCAGTGCTGTGTGGCGGGATCAGGTTGGTGGAGGACCTTTGTCTTATGGCTGTTTAGTGTAAGACGATGGCTTGGAGTTCAGTCTCTGAATGTGCACAGACGCAAGCGTCGTCTGCATACTGTAGTTCGACGACAGAGGTTGGGACTGTCTTGAATCTGGCCTGGAGACGACAAAGGATGAACAGGTTCCCACTGGTTCTGTAGTTTAGTTCCACTCCAGCGAGGAGTTTGTTGGGAGTGTGAGGTGGAGCATTGCAACAAGGGAGATCGAGAAGTGGGTTGGCGCGATGACGCAGCCCTGCTTGATCCCGATCCGGACGTGGATTGGGTCTGTGATGGATCCGTTGATCAGGATCACGGCTTGCATGTCATCGTGCAGCAGGCGGAGGATGGCGACAAACTTTTGGAGGCAGCCGGAACGGAGGAGGACGCTCCATAGTCCCTCGCAGTTGACAGTGTCAAAGGCCTTTGTAAGGTCATAGAAGGCCATGTACAAGGGTTGGTGCTGTTCCTGCATTTCTCTTGCAGTTGTCGCACCATAACTATCATGTCAGTTGTACCCCGTAGTGGACGAAATCCGCACTGTGACTCCATGAGGAGCTCCTCAGCTCCAGGGAGAAGACGGTTGAGGAGGATTCTAGCGATGACTTTCCCAGTGGCTGATTACAGGGAGATTCCTCTGTAGTTGCCACAGTCGGACTTGTCCCTTTTTTAAATGATGATCATGATTACTGCATTTCTGCGATCTCCCGGCATGCTCTCCTCCTTCCAGATGAGAGAGATGAGGTCATGCATTTGTGCCAATAGTGCCTCTCCACCATACTTTAATGCCTCAGCTTCCATGATTGTATGTTCTGAAACATGCAGTGCCTAATGTGCATGACTGATGGATGGGTGGCTTGAAACTTCAATTTTCATACTTAAAGAAGGAATTTATTGTCTACACTTTCCTTGTGCTCGATTGTTTACGCTGACTTTGGTTTGTTCACGCCAAATTAACCTTTCTGGCATATGCTAATGAGATTGCCAGGAAATCTAAGATTAAATTAATATCAGCAAAATGGGCGCACAAATGGGTGTAATTTTTGATGTAATCAATTATGCCCCACAGCAAATTCCACCATAAGCTTTTGAATACTTATGAGATGATTTTTTTCCCCCAGCTAAAATGAATGTATATATTTGACGTTTTGTGCGCATCTTTGTATATCTACTCCACGGTCTGTCAATCTACATGGGTTCACTGTTTGACAATGCTCCTGTGAACAGACGAAAGGTCATCAACATGAAACGTTAACTCTGTTTCTCTCTCTACAGATGCTGCCTGACCTGCTGAGTATATCCAGCATTTTCTGATTTTATTTCAGACTTCCAGCATCCGCAGTACTTTGCTTTTGACTAATGATAAACGTCAGGTTCATAATACAGTCCAGAATCAAGCAAAATACAGAAAATAAAGGAGACTGAAAAAGCAAATAAGTGGGGCTAAGAAATGAGAAAAGATTAGTGGATAACATAAAAGGGAACACTAAAATATTTTATAAATAGGTAAAGAGTAAAAGGATAGTTAAAGCAAGGGTAGCGCCAATTAGAGACCAGAAAGGAAATCTTCTCGTGGAGACAAAGAGCATGACTGAGGTACTGAATAAGTACTTTGCATCTGTCTTCACAAATGAAGAGGGTGACGTAATCAAAACCCAGCTCGCCGTTTGGAGCATGGGCAGGAACATCGGCGGGGCCCAGGTACAGCAGAGGAGTGGGAAGGTTGGGGCGGATGAGCGGCGAGAGATCGTGGCGGAGGTGTGACGAATGATTGAGGCGGAGAAGCGGTGAGGGATCGGAGCTGAGATTCGGCGAGTGATCGCGGCGAAGGTGCGGCAAATGTTTGGTGCGGAGGTGCGGTGAAAGATCGTGGTGGAGGTGCGGTGAATGTTTTGTGGCGGAGGAGCAGCGAGAGATCATGGCGGAGGAGTGGTGAGAGATTGTGGCAGAGGTACGGCGGATATTTGTGGCGGAGGAGCAGCGAGAGATCGTGGCGGAGGTGCAGCAAATGGGGTACAGGGCCCAGAAGAACCGAGGGCTCAGGGGCAGCACAGGCCAGCCCACACTGCGATATGTGTGTGCACTTGGTCCATACAGCAGAGCAGGTCTCCAGTTGTCCTGGTTAACCCTTGCCACTGGATAAAGGCCTAGCTCTGTCAAGTCCGTGTGGTGGCTGATGTGCAACGGTCACCACACGTTAAAAAAATTCACGCACAGGCATCTCCCACCCTTCGAGTTCAGGACTGGAACATCGGGTTCTTCATTGAAACATCTGAGAACTCATTCCTTTTGGTGTGGAAGCAAGTCATCCTCGTTTGAGGGACCGCCTATGATGATGATGACTATTTAGGCAGTCTGTTTTTGAGACTTGGCAACAATTGAAGCCACAATCCATATTTCTGCTTGAATTGTAATCATTAGGCTTTGTTCCCCAAGTAAATCAAAGTGCCTATATAATTTGATTAACTTAAGGAACAAAGGCAACTGGGGCTTTGCTCTGGGGCTTTGGCCCAGACCCACCATCTTCAATCGACATTGTAGGTTTGAAGAAAATACTTGCACCAGAACTTTGCCTGAGTTTCTCCTGCACTGCTGTCATAACTTCGACAGAAACCCCATTGATGTGTGTAAACGGGATTTCTACCGATATTACGGCAGTGGAGCGAGAAAGGCCCAGAGGAATGCCGCCCACTCAGATTATGTGAGGGTAATTTGGACTTTAGGTGAAAATGTAAAATGGGCGATATTGGATCGGCCGCTTGTTGTACATCTCTCCCGATTTTCATTTGTGTTGAAGTCAATGGATCCGTTATAGCCTAATATACGCTCGCCTAAAGTTCCCCCGTGTGTGTGTGTCGGAATGCAAACTCTGCCTTTTGTCACAGCTGCAACAGTAAAGACCGAGGCAGTAAGACTTCTTTAATACTCACAGCTTCCTAAAACTGATTGCACAAGTACCAACTTGGATTCCATCAGGGAAAGCTGTGCCCCTCAAATAATTATTAAGCCGCTATGATGTGAACCTAAAGATTCTCCAAGTTAAAGCCAGGCGTCTTTTTGTGGCAGACCAACATTCAAGATCTGTTCCATAGTGAATGGTACATTTGACTGGATTGCTCTTGGGAGATTCCAGGTTCTTTATTAACCTTGGCTAATGATGTCAGTCACCATGGCAGCTAACCGGGGTGAAGAGCATTACAGTGATGCCTATGCAAAAACCAAGGTGCTTATTGATCAATGTTTTGAAGTCTTCAAGCAGTGATTCCATTGCTTGGATCACTTAAAGTACATTTCAGAGAGGGTGCCCAAGATAGTAACAGTGTGCTGTATTCTCAATATTGCAATTGAGAGCAACATCAGCGTGCAGGACATTCAGCAGCAGTCTCCAGCAAATCATCAGGATGAAGAGCTATCTGAAGATGTAGATGCTTTGGCCAAGGCATTGGTGCTGGAAAACCAGCAGTGTCAAAGTTTCTTGTCATATTCTTCAGCTGAGCTCTAAGCTGATGGCAACAGGCGCTTCCTAACAATCAATGGCATAATTCCTGTGGAATTGCACTGATTATTGTCTCTCAGTTGCTTGCATCAATCTAGCTGCCTTGCCGCCTCTGAGGATCAACATGTGCCTGTCTTACCAATGAAATCAGTATACAGTGTACCATACTTCGTACCTGTTGAGCAAGAACAGATGCAAATGCATGTTAAAAAGTTCCATCAAAAACTTATACAACAGAGTAGATTTTGTCTTCTGGGCAGTAATATTGCAGAGCAGACAGCACTTGCTCTATAGAGCCCGCCTGACTTTTATTCCAGACATGCTCCATAAATCGTGTGTGATCCGCCCCATCAGATTACTGTCCAGGCGGTGAAGATTAAAATCTACCTAAATGTTTGTTTTTAATGTGATGGGCCATATTGTACCTACAAGATGTGGTTTATGTTCATTCTTACAGGTGTCCATGTAGCTCTTTCTACTTCCAACTGCTTCCTGGCCAAACAGTGCAACTGCAGACAATGCTTTACTTGCTACAGCTGGATAATGGGTTCCTGTTGACTCTTTGCACAAACTGTCCTGAAAACCCTGCGCTAGTTACTGGTGGGGAGAATGTTGCTGCTCCTCCTTACAAGGATTCAGAGTTGCGCAAACCGTTTGCCCAAAATAGTTTGGCTGCACCAAGTCTCGGCAGCAAGAGTTTTAATTTTGACATCTTGTGTACAAGCACTGATCTGCAAACCAGAAGGCAAGGATTTGAGTAATGGTTGGGCCTGGTTTAACAGAGACTTTTGCAGCTGCACAAACTCGTGTGTTCCCCGTGAGGCTTTCCACTCTTTTCTCCAAAAAGTCAAAGCTGGCCATGACTGCTTCTTACATTTTGACTCCCAATGCATTCAAGAAGCTGTGTGTGCAAAGACCAAGCTTGGATATTGTAAAACAGTACTTTCAGAGAGTGAGGATACAATGTGCATTATGTTATCATGCACCTGAAAGAACCCAGGCTCCACAGTTTGAGCTAATGAAGATCTGGGTTATGCACTGTTACATAGTGCCTAAACAAACATTCAAACTGTTCCATGGATCCACAGGCAATACCAGAGTGGCATAGATGACATGGACCTCCAAAGAAACTGCTTTTGATGCATCCCTTGACTCTGTAATGTGTGACTGTCACTAGGTGGTGTGTGACTGCTGGGAAAGTGATGAATTCATGCTTCTAGGACTATGAGAATCGGGATTAGAGTTGTGTGGATATATCTGTCTTATTCTTGGCCTCCTGTAATGTTGGGGAACTGTCTTCATCTGCTGAGAGAGCACAAGAGGCAAAATAAGCTGTGGCATGCATGGTATAATGTACTTGTGGTCATAACAATACCAGATGGGTTTCCAAACACTACGTAGGTCTGTACCATGCGCACATTCATACCTCTTTCTGATGGTTGAACCTTCACCTCTGACAGTCCATTCTAGTGTGTGTTGTAGGCCCAAAGACTGTAACATTAGGTCTTCCCAGGAGTATTAGTTATCAAGTTGGAGTATAAAGGTAAGATCACCTATAATGCATAATAGAGCACACAGATTACCCTTGATATTTAATTACCAGTCTGCTGCTTTGGCTAACTAACCTCAATGTTCTGACATGGATCCATTTGTCACTTGTAATTCTGCACAAGACTTCTGGCAATTAAAAGATTACTTTGCCTTCCTGAAATTAGTCATTACATTGTGCTCTCTAAGTGTCCAGGTTTCCATATCTTGTATGTTCATTCATTTCTAAATCTGGAAGCCATTTATTGTAGCCTCAATTTTGCAAGTTAAACCAAAACCAGGTTGTGCTGGCTCGGGGCAGAGGCCCACCTGTGCCAGCAGCTTGAGGCAGGCCATGTTGAACTGACAGTGATTCCTTAGTTCAAATAGGCTACTGAGGTTGATACACCTGAAGCCCACATTAGTGCCTTCCACAATGTTTTTCACTTGAGGAAACCTGCCAACCACTGTCTTGTCCAACCGATCCCTCCTTTACAAAGTAAAAGTGATAAAGGTGTTGTCCTTTAAGAGATTAACTTTAGCAGGCCATGCCCCAAGAACCTCCTTGTATCCAGTTTCTGTGAGCGAGCAGAGTGTCATAGGCAGAGTCATGATGGTCGAGTATATTTACACAGTAAAATGAGGCCGTACAAACCAGCAGCGCAGCCTCCTATTTTCACCTGAAATCACCCAGCTGTGTGAGGTCCAGAGTCTAGTCTTTTGAGCCACGCGGATTGGCTGCAAGGATCGCAAAATTAGGGCTGGTGTGTCTTAATGTGACCGTTTCATTCTCTTTCTCCCTTTTGAAGCATGCCAAGTTTTTATCTACGGCCATAGTAAAGAGGACACTTCTATCCCTATTAACTGGAAGACAAAATACATCTCTCAGTATCATTGGAATCACGTTCTTGATTCTGCACTTCCTTTATTCTGTTCATTTTTGATACGATGTGACATTGAGGTAAATTCACTGAGCCCAAGCACCCATCGGGGAGCTGTCCCTGAAGGGAGTACTGATTGGTGATAGGCTGCAACACTGTAATGCCGATTCTCCAACCCATGCTGCCCTGGAACACAATTCACAGATAGTAGCCTGTGATTGGTAAATGTATCCCATTGTTGTATCCTCTCCTTCATGAAAATGGTGTGTAGACTGTTGATTACATTTTTGGGTTTTTACATTGTTCACGTTAAGCATCACAGACTATTTCCATTGGCAACCTTACCCTGCCTGCAAGTCAGAATGTGTCTTAATTTACCCAATATCCAGATAGCAACAGTGAGCCCAGAAGCTGAATGCAGAATCTTCTTAATGGAAATCATAGTATCATACAGCACAGAAGGAGGCCATTTGGCCCATCGTGACTGTGCCAGCTCTTTGAAAGAGCTATCCAATTAGTCCCATTCCCCTGTTCCTTCCCCATAGCCCTGCCATTTTTTCCCCTTCAAGTATTTATCCAATTGTCTTTTGAATGTTACTATTGAATCTGCTTTCACCACCCTTTCAAGCCTCAGGTCGCATCTGGTTCTTTTGCCAATCAACTTAAATCTGTGTCCTCTGGTTACCTACCCTTCTGCCACAGGAAAAGGTTTCTCCTTATTTACTCTATCAAAATCGTTTATAATTTCGAACACCTCTATCAAATCACCTCTTAACCATCTATTCTCTAAGGAGAACAACCCCAACTTCTCCAGTCTGTCCATGTAATTGAAGTCCCTCAACCCTGGTACCATTCTAGTAAATCTCCTGTGCCCTCTGAGGCCTTGATATGCTCCGAAAGCGTGGTGCCCAAAATTAAACAAAATACTCCAGCTAAGGTCGAACCAGTAATTTATAAAGGTTTAGTATAACTTCCTTCCTTTTGTACTCTATTCCTCTATTAATAGTGCTAAGGATCCCACATGCTTTGTTAACAGCCTTCTCAACTTGTCCTGCCACATCAAAGATTTGCGTACATACACCCCAAGTCTCTCTGTTCCTGTACCCCCTTTAAATTTGTGACATTTAGTTCATATTGCCTCTCCTCATTCTTCCCTGGTTGCCTCCCTGGTGCAAGGGTCAAGGATGTCTCGGAGCAGCTACAGGACATTGTGAAAAGGGAGGGTGAACAGCCAGTTGTCGTGGTGCATATAGGTACCAATGATATAGGTAAAAAACGGGATGAGGTCCTACGAGACGAATTTAGGGAGATAGGAGTTAAATTAAAAAGTAGGACCTCAAAAGTAGTAATCTCAGGATTGCTACCAGTGCCACGTGCTAGTCAAAGTAGGAATCGCAGGATAGCTCAGATGAATACGTGGCTTGAGCAGTGGTGCAGGGGGGAGGGATTCAAATTCCTGGGACATTGGAACCAGTTCTGGGGGAGGTGAACATAAGAACAAGAACATAAGAATTAGGAACAGGAGGAGGCTATCTAGCCCCTTGAGCCTGCTCCGCCATTCAAGAAGATCATGGCTGATCTGGTCGTGGACTCAGCTCCACTTACCCGCCCGCTCCCTATAACCCTTAATTCCCTTATTGGTTAAAAATCTATCTATCTGTGACTTGAATACATTCAATGAGCTAGTCTCAACTGCTTCCTTGGGCAGAGAATTCCACAGATTCACAACACTCTGGGAGAAGAAATTCCTTCTCAACTCGGTTTTAAATTGGCTCCCCCGTATTTTGAGGCTGTGCCTCCTAGTTCTAGTCTCCCCGACCAGTGGAAACAACCTCTCTGCCTCTATCTTGTCTATCCCTTTCATTATTTTAAATGTTTCTATAAGATCACTCCTCATCCTTCTGAACTCCAACGAGTAAAGACCCAGTCTACTCAATCTATCATCATAAGGTAACCCCCTCATCTCCGGAATCAGCCTCATGAATCGTCTCTGTACCCCCTCCAAAGCTAATATATCCTTCCTTAAGTAAGGTGATCAAAACTGCACGCAGTACTCCAGGTGCGGCCTCACCAATACCCTGTACAGTTGCAGAAGGACCTCCCTGCTTTTGTACTCCATCCCTCTCGCAATGAAGGCCAACATTCCACTCGCCTTCCTGATTACCTGCTGCACCTGCAAACTTTTTGGGATTCATGCACAAGGACCCCCAGGTCCCTCTGCATCGCAGCATGTTGTAATTTCTCCCCATTCAAATAATATTCCCTTTTACTGTTTTTTTTTTTCCCAAGGTGGATGACCTCACACTTTCCGACATTGTATTCCATCTGCCAAACCTTAGCCCATTCGCTTAAACTATCTAAATCTCTTTGCAGCCTCTCTCTGTCCTCTACACAACCCGCTTTCCCACTAATCTTTGTGTCATCTGCAAATTTTGTTACACTACACTCTGTCCCCTCTTCCAGGTCATCTATGTATATTGTAAACAGTTGTGGTCCCAGCACCGATCCCTGTGGCACACCACTAACCACCGATTTCCAACACGAAAAGGACCCATTTATCCCGACTCTCTGCTTTCTGTTCACCAGCCAATTCTCGATCCATGCTAACACATTTCCACTGACTCCGCGTACCTTTATCTTCTGCAGTAACCTTTTGTGTGGCATCTTATCGAATGCCTTTTGGAAATCTAAATACACCACATCCATCGGTACACCTCTATCCACCATGCTCGTTATATCCTGAAAGAATTCCAGTAAATTAGTTAAACATGATTTCCCCTTCATGAATCCATGCTGCGTCTGCTTGATTGCACTATTCTGATCTAGATGTCCCGCTATTTCTTCCTAAATGATAGTTTCAAGCATTTTCCCCACAACAGATGTTAAACTAACCGGTCTATAGTTACCTGCCTTTTGTCTGCTCCCCTTTTTAAACAGAGGTGTTACATTAGCTGCTTTCCAATCCGCTGGTACCTCCCCAGAGTCCAGAGAATATTGGTAGATTATAACGAATGCACCTGCTATAACTTCCGCCATCTCTTTTAATACCTGGGATGCATTTCATCAGGACCAGGGGATTTGTCTACCTTGAGTCCCATTAGCCTGTCCAGCACTACCCCCCCTAGTAATAGTGATTGTCTCAAGGTCCTCCCTTCCCACATTCCTGTGAACAGCAATTTCTGGCATGGTTTCTGTGTCTTCCACTGTGAAGACTGAAGCAAAATAATTGTTTAAGATCTCAGCCATTTCCACATTTCCCATTATTAAATCCCCCTTCTCATCTTCTAAGGGACCAACATTTACTTTAGTCACTCTTTTATATATCTGTAAAAGCTTTTACTATCCGTTTTTATGTTTTGCGCAAGTTTACCTTTGTAATCTATCTTTCCTTTCTTTATTGCTTTCTTAGTCATTCTTTGCTGTCGTTTAAAATTTTCCCAATCTTCTAGTTTCCCACTAACCTTGGCCACCTTATACGCATTGGTTTTTAATTTGATACTCTCCTTTATTTCCTTGGTTATCCACGGCTGGTTATCCCTTCTCTTACCGCCCTTCTTTTTCACTGGAATATATTTTTGTTGAGCACTATGAAAGAGCTCCTTAAAAGTCCTCCACTGTTCCTCAATTGTGCCACCATTTAGTCTGCATTTCCAGTTTACTTTAGCCAACTCTGCCCTCATCCCACTGTAGTCCCCTTTGTTTAAGCATAGTACGCTCGTTTGAGACACTACTTCCTCACCCTCAATCTGTATTACAAATTCAACCATACTGTGATCACTCATTCCGAGAGGATCTTTTACTAGGAGATCGTTTATTATTCCTGTCTCATTATACAGGACCAGATCTAAGATAGCTTGCTCCCTTGTAGGTTCTGTAACATACTGTTCTAAGAAACAATCCCGTATGCATTCTATGAATTCCTCCTCCAGGCTACCCCGTATGATTTGATTTGACCAATCGCTATGTAGGTTAAAATCTCCCATGATTACTGCCATTCCTTTTTCACATGCCTCCATTATTCCCTTGATTATTGCCCGCTCCACCGTGAAGTTATTATTTGGGGGCCTATAAACTACGCCCACCAGTGACTTTTTCCCCTTACTATCTCTAATCTCCACCCACAATGATTCAACATTTTGTTCATTAGAGCCAATATCGTCTCTCACAACTGCCCTGATATCATCCTTTATTGACAGAGCTACCCCACCTCCTTTCCCTTCTTGTCTATCTTTCCGAATTGTCAGATACCCCTGTCTGTTTAATTCCCAGTCTTGGCCATCCTGCAACCACGTTTCTGTAATGGCCACCAAATCATACCCATTTGTAATGATTTGTGCCGTCAACTCATTTACTTTATTTCGAGTGCTGCGTGCGTTTAGGTAGAGTGTTTTAGTACTAGTTTTTAAACCATGATTTTTAGTTTTAACCTCTCCTGCAGCCCCTTTACATTCAGTGGCCCTTTTTGTTTTTTGCCTTGGGTTTCTCTGCCCTCCACTTTTACTCATCTCCTTTCTGTCTTTTGCTTTTGTCTCCTTTTTGTTTCCCTCTGTCTCCCTGCATTGGTTCCCATCTCCCTGCCATATTAGTTTAACTCCTCCCCAACAGCACTAGCAAACACTCCCCCTCGGACATTGGTTCCGGTCCTGCCTTGGTGCAGACCGTCAGGTTTGTACTGGTCCCACCTCCCCCAGAACCGGTTCCAATGCCCCAGGAATTTGAATCCCTCCCTGCTGCACCACTGCTCAAGCCACGTATTCATCTGAGCTATCCTGCGATTCCCACTCTGACTAGCATGTGGCACTGGTAGCAATCCTGAGATTACTACTTTTGAGGTCCTACATTTTAATTTAGCTCCTAGCTCCTTAAATTCGTCTCGTAGGACCTCATCCCTTTTTTTACCTACATCGTTGGTACCAATGTGCACCACGACAACTGGCTGTTCACACTCCCTTTTCAGAATGTCCTGCACCCGCTCCGAGACATCCTTGACCCTTGCACCAGGTGGGACCAGTACAAACCGGACGGTCTGCACCTGGGCAGGACTGGAACTAATGTCCTCGGGGGAGTGTTTGCTAGTGTTGTTTGGGAGGAGTTAAACTAATATGGCAGGGGGATGGGAACCTATGCAGGGAGACAGAGGGGAATAAAATGGAGGCAGGAGCAAAAGATAGAAAGGAGAATAGTAAATGTGGAGGGCAGAGAAACCCAAGGCAAAAAACAAAAAGAGCCACTTTACAGCAGAATTCTAAAAGGTCAAAGTGTGTTAAAAAAGACAAGCCTGAAGGCTCTGTCCC